>NW_026889759.1:3662500-4107500 GCF_033153115.1 Saccostrea echinata
AACACAGTGTAAGATATCGGAGACTTTGGTTGACTTAAATCTCTTGTCCTTCTGATTACAAGAAAAGCCATGTTCAGCATTTGGATCTATCGTGACGTTTGGATGCAAATCGGACGTCACTAAAATGTTGCAAAAACAGGAAAGATACATGTATTTCTGAGAATAGTGAACAGACGTGTATATATTCAAGGATTTTTAGGATTAAAATTTTGCTTAAATCTTTACCTGCTGCAACAGACAAGGAAGAAACAGACGACTCCCCCACATTTTTTATTGGTTTACACATCCAGTCGGTTCTCCTGATATCTTGTATGGGCGGTCTGTTCTCTGGTTCGTAACTCAACATCTTACGCAGTAAATACCTACAAGCTGAAATAACAGAGAGTCAAATTAAATTTCTTTGTTTAATGAAGTACTTTTCACCCAATCCCAGTTTTATTAATGAAACGATGTGTTCACTATTCAGCATCACACCTTTTGAAACGTGTCTATGGAAGTGGAGCCTTTCTCTCATTGACTGTCGCAAAATGTCGACATCATCATCTCTGAATGGCAGCTTGCCACACAGCATGGCATACAGACAGACACCTGGAAAAGTAAATATAGTTGAGCTTCGGTATCTTGAACATGTATATCTCGAATACTATGAATATGAGTTGAAAGTCCCAAACACTGATTCTTTAAGTATTTTACCCTTGAAACTTCGGATATCTCGAAGTTTTTCTCGGTCCGATCGAGTTCAGTCGAGATAACGAGGTTGTACATTATAAATGAGATTCCACAATACCCTGTTTCAAATTTTCTTTTTTTACATGAACATTTATTACGGGGTTTTTTTGTGCGTCTGTTGAGAGCGTTTAGTATTTTCATATGAGCGTCTTAGCAAGAGTATTCAAAATGAGGAGGAGAGATACTCATGGGTTAAAGAAGACTGGCGAACAAGGCGAGCAAGATGCCTATTGTGCAACAAATATGAAATCTCAATATTATGACAAAATTTTCTTTCATATTTTATTTCACATTAATGTACTTATACTTTATGTAAAATCTCCACAAATCGCAACACTCTCACAGATTGAAATTATTCGTCTTTGAAAAAGCAAACGTACACCAAAGAGAGCAAAAATGATCAAGTCTTCCTACTAAAACACAAATTTTCCGTTTAAATGGGTCTTCGCTCCATTTTTTTTTTGAAAGAATATATTCAAAGTATGCGTAAAAAGTATACATTCATCTATCATGTTGTAAATTTTGAATGTACTAGGTGGAGGTAAATGCAAAAAACATGGAGCAAAGACCTACTATATCTTTAAAAATTTACTTCTATGACACAATATTAGTATCTTTCGAGAAATATTTGAAGTCCATTTAGTCAAGGGTCATATCACAAGCATGATTAACACGCCAATGTTTGTTGTGAACGGTATAACGTAGTGCTTAAGGTGTTAGTCGCGAAGGAAAAATAGATATACAGGATTCTTATTGCCTGGGTTCCAACCCCAACAATATTACATTTTTTAAAAAAAATCATAGAATGATTTTTGCCGAAAAATTTACCACAGAAAAGCTTTGTCATAATTTCACATCTTTCAATGATAAGAACTTCAAAATTTGATTTCACTTGTGAGTTTTTGCCCCCCCCCCTTCTCCCATAGACCTTGCGGACGTCCATCCAGAAATACTAAAACCAAATACGAAAGTTTTGGAAAGTTCTAATAGATTGGGGCACCATGGCCATCAAGATTGCACATGCAATTTGAATACCTGAGTAAAGAGAAGCAATATTTTTATAACTAACCCATGCTCCAAATGTCTGCCTGTGCGCCATTGTACTCTTCTCCATTCATTACTTCTGGCGCTGTGTATACGTAAGAACCACAGGTTGTGCTAAGCTTTTCAGAATTATTTATGTACCGCGCAATGCCGAAATCTGTGAAAAAGGATTTTGAAAAAATAAATTATATTTATACTTTTGACTACCAAATCAATTGAAAGCTAGAAAAATCAGTTGCAGAAAGTCTTTTTTCTACTAGTATATCTGTAAATGACAATTATTAAAACAAACGTTATGGTGAAATTGGTTACATTATATATCGAAATGAATATGTATTTTAATTACTTTAATTTTAAATACTATGTGTTTTTTTTTATTTTTGCCTTTTTTGGGGTTTTGTTTTTGTTTTTTGTTTTATTTGTTTCTACGATCCGATTTCAAGTTAAGGTTAAGTACTGATAGATTTTGGAATGCAAATCTTAACAAAGTTATCACATAATTTTGATCAATCGGTGAACGTCATACCAGTTAGTTTGAGATTAAAGCAGCAGTCTAACATTAGATTTTCCAGTTTGATATCTCGGTGACAAATGTTCTCCTTGTGGAGGTAAGCAACAATGTCAAGAAGCTGATGGAAGAACCTTCTGGCGTCCGGCTCCGTGAGGTACCCAACGTTACTGACAAATTCCAGGAGATCGCCCCTGGGGAGTAGTTCCATTACAAGGTAGAAACAGCATGGAGACTCGTAAACCGCTAAAAGATCGACCTATGAAAGGAGTATAGAAGCATTATACCCTTATCACATGGTGTATATCTATCAGTTGATTCGATACGCAAGAGCATGCTCTACGTATTCATAACGATTTCTATAACAGGTAAGTTATTGACAAACAAGTTGATGAAACAAGAATATCAACAGTCATTTAAAAGTCATCATTCCCGACATTCCGTAAGTTCTATGGTCCATACAATGACCTTGTCAGCAAATATAATTTATCTTTAAGTCATATGCTGATTAACGTTTTTCATACTAATTGTTAGGCCATTATTTACACACCGAATTGTCGACGGAATTTTCTATTATTTCCCGATCATGACAAGGAGCATACAGCGGGTGTGACCGGTCGGCAGGGGATGCTCACTCCTCCATGGCACCTGATCCCACCTCTGATGTTTTTGGAGATTCGTATTTGCTCTGCTCCCGATTTGTATTGTTTTAATGGGCTTTGAGCTTGAATACCGTTCGTTATCTCCATATTTCATCAAAAAGAATATTAGCAATATTCTTTCAACTAAGTTCGTACATATTTGGGGAATTTTACTTGTATCTACAATGTAGCCTTTTTATGCTGTGCCAGTGGCTTAGTTTCACTGTTTTAAAGATTGTTATGGCTACCAAAAACTCCCCTTAATTCAACATGTATGTAGCTTTCATAGAATATGAATGTAGAGCAACCTGTCGTTTCGCAGACTTTTAAGCAAAGCAATACACTGACATAAATACATGTTAAAGATTCTTAATTAATTTTCTTTTTTTTTAATTACATGTATCTACTTACGATGCCATGATGTTGAACCCGTTGAAGAATGGCTATTTCTCTAGGAATAAACTTTTCCAAAACATCCTTTGGGAGCTTGTATTTCTTGATAATTTTCACAGCAACATCGATGTTTTCTTTTTTAAAATGGGCGGTTTTAATTTTCGAGAATTGGCTGCTCGTTATTGTGCCTTTAAATTCGTATCCTTCATGTTCCAGAGATGCTTGGGAATTTTTGTTGGGCTTCCACAATTCCCCTTTTGTATTTAATGTTGTTTTATCTTCTAGCTTTATAATTTTTGCTTCATATGCGTCCATTGTTTGTGATTGTGACGTTTTCAAAGTTACTTTCCTGAGTGCATTTGATTATGACGTCACGACAAAAGCCTTATGACGTCATAATTCAAACTTCGTACTTTATAACTATCATATTATAAAGATTACGGCATTCAATAATATTTATATTTGCTGTGTTTTTCTATTAAGCCAACTGAAAGCCATTTTTGTGTATACTCAGGCGTAGAAATATACACGGAGAAATTCGCGATAAAGTGACGTCACAATGAGGCTACAAAGACGTTAATAAAAATTAGGACGGTATAGGGCAGTGAGAAATTCAAACATTGAGTATATTTTTGGTGCATTTAAACATATAAAATGTAAATATAAGGAATGTTTTTAAGTTTTGTGTGAATTATTGGTGTGTAAACCACACAGACTTGTCACGTAGGCATATTTCATGAAGCGCGCTAGCCCTTCATGAAAAATATGCCCACGTGCTAGTCTGTGTGATTTACACACCAATAATTCACACAAAACTGAAAAACACTCCTTATATATACATTTTACATGTTCAAAAACACCAACAAATATATTCAATGTTTGAATTATTCATTTAAAGGAATGTTTTTAAGTTTTGTGTGGGTTATTGGTGTGTAAATCACACAGACATGTCACGTAGGCATATTTCATGAAGCGCGCTAGCTTCATTATTTTTTACATGTTCAAAAACACCAAAAAAGAATTAGATAGATTACAGGATCAGTACGTACTGGTCCCTGCTGACAAAGCAGTCTTTGTTTGTAAGACTCATTATATTAAATGTATTTTAGAGGAACTTGGATTTAATTCTACAAGTGATAATCCAACTTATACTCATAGTTCCCTTTCTAAGGAAGAAATTCTTCAAAATCATATGTCAGTATTGAATATTTTTAATATTCCAAACAACCAAAATGAATTTTACCATATCTATACTGGATTCCGAAACTTCATAAAAATCCTTACAAACAAAGATACATAGCGGGTTCCAGTAAATGTTCAACCAACCCTCTTTCTTTACTCCTCACTAAGATATTAACAGTAGTGAAGGAGAGACTTCAAGAGTACTCTGCAACAATATATTCGAGAAATGGTGTAAATCAGATGTGGATACTTAAAAATTCCAAGGAACTTTTGGAAAATTTTAAATCACAAGAATTTACCAAAATCAATAGTTAAAAACTTACGACTTTTCAACTTTATCCACAACCATTCCCCACGATAAATTAAGTCCAGGCTTTTTGATATCATTGACAGCTGCTTTTTCAATAAAAATGGAACTCGTAAATTGACTTACTTGTCATTGGTCATTTGCAAAATTATTTTGTTAAAAAACATTCTGATTGTACACACAAGTACTCGAAGTTGACATTAAAAAGATGCTTGAGTTTCTGATTGACAATATCTATGTGGTTTTTGGAGACCAGGTCTTCCAACAATCTATTGGAATATCCATGGGTACCAATTGCGCCCCGTTATTAGCATACCTTTTTTGTATTCATATGAAGCAGAATTTGTCCAAAATCTTTTACGTGAAAAGAAGAAAACACTTGCTGTGGCCTTCAACTCGACATTTAGATATATCGACGACGTATTGTCAATTAACAATGGATATTTCCATTCTTTTGTCGATACGATATATCCCGGTGAGCTTGAGATAAAAGATACCACAGAGTCTGACACATCTGTTCCATATTTGGATATATTACTAGAAAAAGACGTTAATGTAATCTAACAACCAAGCTTTATGATAAACGTGATGACTTTAAGTTTTCAATAGTCAACTTCCCTTACTTATGCAGCAATACACCTTCATCACCTGCATACGGGGTTTATATCTCTCAGTTGATTCGATACGCAAGAACATCCTCTACGTCTGTACAATTTCTAAAACGAGGTAAATTATTGACAAACAGGTTGATGAAACAAGAATTTCAGCAGTCTCATTAAAGTAATTTCGTAAGTTCTATGGTCCATACAATAACCTTGTCAGCAAATATAATTTATCATTGAGTCAAATGCTGACTGACGTTTTTCATACTTATTGTTAGGCCATTATTTACACACTGAATTGTCGACGGATTTTTCCGTTATTTCCCGATCACGACAAGGAGCACACGGCGGGTGTGACCGGTCGGCAGGGGATTCCCACTCCTCCATGGCACCTGATCCCACCTCTGATGTTTTGGAGGTCCGTGTTTGCTCTGCTCCTATTTTGATTTGTTTAATGGACTTTTGAATACTGTTCGTAATTTCCATATATTTCATCACAAAATAAAATTAAAAATATGTAAGATATATGAAAATAAAATTTAGTGTCATACCTACTAAATTCATATTAGAAAACATTATAAAGCGCTGCATCCTACAGCAGAATATTACAATGTTATATGTGGCTGTAAGAAAACAATACATCTTTTAGCAAGATTTATATTTTTTGAATATTTTTCCACTGAAAAATAAAAATGTAATACTAATAAAAATTCTACATTTTGGTACTTGATACATTAAAACATTTTAAAAATGTTCCTCAAAAAGATTATTCAATTTATAGGGGTTTCAAAACTGGATTTAAATGTTTTTATCAAATATACGAGAATTTGAAAAAAAATATAGGCAAAGAATGTTTCCATCATTATAATATAATGTTATGATATTTTGTTAAATTTACTCGAATTGACAACTCAAAGGTCTCGATAATTAAACTCTGATAAAGTAAACTATGAGTAATATTAGTATTTTTTTACTTGGAAAGTTATCTTTTTTATCAGAGGGTCGATCCCCCTTAATTAAATGGTATGTAGGTCATAACCCATGGAGCCCCCCCCCCCCCCCCACGAAACTTGAAATGATCACAATATGACCTGCTTCAAAAATGTATCAAAATACATGACGCTACATTGATTACTCCACGGGGAGAACCCATCCTTCTAGAATTAGAAATGAAAATCATTTTGTCCTGCTCTATATGATCAATTTTTATGTCAAGAGAAAGTAATGGTTGTATATACTTGAACAATCGAGGGTGGGGTGGAATCTCTGATGATAGATGTTCCTAAAATTTGTTAATTTTACCTCGCTTCATACTTGTCATCAATACTTATTTCAAAATATGAATGGGCTACTACGAAAAATTTCAATCCCCCCCCCCCCTGTGTCAAAATGAAAATTTCGAAACCTTAGTGCACATCCACAGACACCACATATTCCAAAAAATGAATGGGCTACTGCGAAAAATCTAAGAGGAGTTCGGGGGAAAAAGTCGTATTTTGATCCGCAACCCACCCCATTCCCGGGTGAAAATGAAAATTCCAAAACCTTATTGCACATCCAGAGGACATTTGAAATAATATTCCAAAATTTGAATATGTTTCCAAGGGTGAACATGAAAATTTCCCAATCTTTTTCCACCTGTAAAGTTCAACACCAATCATTCCAAAGGATGAGTTGGTTACTGCTTAAAATGTAGGAGTAGTTTGAGGAAGGGGAGAGTGTGACAGACGGGCGGACGAACGGAACAGGATAACAACAATATACCGGAATTTTCTTTGGAAAATATGGAAATATAAAAACATAAACAACGACAACGTGCCCAAACCTAAAACAACTAAATTGGGGGTGGAGATGGGAGTGTAGGAGAAGCCACTTTCCAAGTAAATTTTCTTCAGATATAACTCCAAAAATCTCATGGGGTTCTGGACCCCTTTCTGGATCCGCGCATGTGTTGTTTTTTTTTTCGGGATAATTATAGGACAAGTCGTTTTCCTTCATATCTGTGATTTTCCATATCAATTTACTACGTGTCCTTGTTTTCTTGGGGGTCTAAGGTCATTGTTTGGCTATAAATTTAATAACTAATTTTTTTTTTAATTTTTTGGTGTATTTTAAAGTGATTTATAAAAATACCTGGAAGATTAGTTTACGTATACTACTACCATGTAAATGCCGAAAAATTAACCATAATAATACGAAAGTAAACTTGAATTTCAGTTGAAATTCACTATAAAACAAAATATTTGTTTGTGTACTCTTTATTTTACTATTTTACACTCTAATGACCACAGTAGATAATGAATAGTACTTAAATCACGTGAGCTTGGTCTTTGACTATTATTCAGTACTGAATTCACAAAGCAGTAACAAACAATACCGGGCAACTTAACACTGCAGAATAAGTTATATACAATTTTATATGGAAAATGCTTTACGGGAGCCTCCAGATAAACAAACATTAATTAAGGTAAACGTTTAAAGAAATAATACTAGCGAATTAGTTAAGTTTCTTAAAAGAAACCCGTTAACAATCTGATCCTTTTAGAAAAAAAAAATCGATTTTTTGAGACTAAACAGACTAATTAACTTTCTGTTTAAAGGTATGCTGCTTGATTTCATTAATTTAAAAATGTAAAAAAAAAAATGACTAAAAATGCACCAGAATCCATCAAAATGGTACACATTAAAAAAAAAGTCTAGCTCAGATACTCCCCGCACCCCATCCCAGAAACTTAGTGACGACCCTCATATAGCAAGACGGACTTGAGGCATGAATATTTATATCCTGTTTAGACGTAGAACATATTCTAGGTTATTGCAGAAATTGTCTATAATTGGAGGGGCAAAGGAATACTATAATATATTTTTTTTTCCCGTCAAATTTGCATCGGGATCGAAATTATGAGTTTGAAATTCTGACATGTGGCGCGAACAGCAAATTCGACCAGAGGAGCTTATTGAATTTCCTGATAAAGCTTATTTGTTGGAGTCAGATGCATGAATTGATAGTGTTTTAGACAAAGTATTTTTAAGACGTGGAGAAAGACTGCTTATCGCCAATGAGTGAATATGGTAACAAAAATAGATTTACTCTGTTACTAGTCTATTGTAGTGAAAATGCATATAATATATTTATTATCTTCTTTACCTCTTGACTTCAAAGTAGAAATTTATTGGCATAGTTATATTATGCAGTGAATCCTTTACCAGTGTTTACAGAAATTGTAAATTTAATGACACAATTTTAAGGGTAGAGACACCAGATCCATGCATGGTGAGGCTAACGAAATGCAAAATATTTTTTCTGCTGGAAACCAAGCAGTCAAACTGTTGGCATGATTAAAATTGCGCTTATTTCTGCTACCAAAATGTTAAAATTCATGACTCCTAGGCCAATGGTTTTGGCTTCAGTGTTGGCTTAAGGTGGTCATTTACCAGTATGTAAAGCATGTATTACTTGGGGGTTGGGTTGGGTTAGGACTTTTAAAATTATCTTTTCACTTTGACATGAAGCGTTTAACAGGTCTAGGCACCTCCGTGTTTGGAGGATAGGGTTTATCCTCAGAAAACGGAGGATAGGGGTCTTGCTACCTACCGGACTTAATAATGATAATACTTAATAGTAATAAGAGAGTGCAAAAAGTGTCAACTTTAAAAAAAAAATTGTAAAAGATCTAGACATAGAATCTCAGATCTACACGTACAATCGATACTTTAATGTATGAACTTTTATTTAAATGTACTCTGGTGCGTGCACTTTTCCACTAAAGGTAGGTACAAAGAGTTTGAAAATTACCTTTCATTTCCTTCAAAATCGGAGGATAAGCTATCGCACAGTGCATTTCAATTTTCCATTCATGGGGTTAATTTGTCCGCCATATGGAATTTTGGCTATCCTCTAAAAACGGAGTCCCTCCAGACCTGTTTGAATTGTTTGCATAATATAGTAATATACCTATCCTTTACCAACACTGTACTCTAAAATTCACTGTCTCTGGGTTCAGGCCCATCTTCATTATGGAAACTTAGAAGGTACATGTAAACAAATAAATTGTATAATTATTAACGAGGAGCTTATCCTCTGCCAAAGTTGTAGAATTCTTTAGAACCTAGGGTTAACTGAAGCTCAGCTGCCCTGATGAGTTCCAGGGTGGGATTAGTTAGTCACATTATGAAAAACTCTTGATACTCAGTGACAGACACCCTCGGTCTCCTGTATTGATTTAAGACAGATTCTAAGTGGTTTTTGTCAAGAAGAAAATTGTATATCTAGGCATTTAACTTGCATGAATTTATGTAAGTTATGACAAATCAGTGCTGATGTGCAATATGCATTTTAACCATTTCTTTTAGACGCGGAACCACTGGAAACCGAAGCAATTATAGTTGCAGAGAGATTTACCAAGACACAGGTAAAATAAAATGATGCAGTGAAAAAAAAACAACTGACAGATCATGCTTTGTTAGCTCTTCTGAGCCAAAGGCTTAAAGAGCTAATGATATGGCCATTTGTGCGGTCTGCGGTGTGCATAAACTTTTTAGAATATGAGCCATAAGTCAAGAACCCCTTGGCCAATTATTGTCAAATTTGTCACAGGGTATCCTTGGCCCAAGGGTTCCCTTTTATACTAAAACTAGGGTTGTGACCCTTTAACAAGGGGAGATAATTAGGAAAATAGAAACAAAAGTACTGGTTGCTAAAAAATCTTCTTCTCAAGAACCACTGGGCAGATTATCACCAAACTTACACAAAAGGCTGAGGATATGTTGCAGATAAAAATTTACACGGGGATTTACCCTGGGACAAAGGGCGTGGTCTCAAGGTCACTTCAAAGTTGACCAAAAATTACATTTTATTAAAATGTTGATAATTTGCTTACTATAAGGACTAGGATCATCAAATCTTGTCAGTTGGTGCATCTAAGGACCTCATATCATGTTGACTCAAAAGTAGGTCACGGTGACCTACTTTTTAGCTCACCTGAGCCAAAGGCTCAAGTGAGCTTTTCTGATCAAAATTTGTCCGTTGTCTGTCGTCGTTGTTGTCGTTGTCGGCGTTGTCGTTGGCGTTGTTGTTGTAAACTATTCACATTTTCATCTTCTTCTTAAGAACCACTGGGCCAAATTCAACCAAACTTGCCACAAAGTATCCTTGGGTGAAGGGGATTCAAGTTTGTTCAAATGAAGGGCCACGCCCTCTTTCAAGGGGAGATAATTAGGAATTAGTGAAAAAATAATGACATCATTTAAAAATCTTCTTCTCAAGAATCACTGGGCCAGGAAAGATGAAACTTATGTGGAAACATCCTCAGGTAGTGTAGATTCAAGTTTGTTCAATTCATGACCCCCGGGGGTAGGGTGGGGCCACAATGGGGGATCCAAGATTTACATAGAAATATATAGGAAAATATCTTTAAAAATCTTCTTCTTAAGAACAGCAAAGCCATGATTGGTCATATTTATATGAAAGCATCCTCAGGTAGTGTAGATTCAAGTTTGTTCAAATCATGACCCCCGGGGGTAGGGTGAGGCCACAATGGGGGATCAAAGTTTTATATAGAAATATATAGGAAAATATCTTTAAAAATCTTCTTCTTAAGAACAGCAAAGCCATGATTGGTCATATTTATATGAAAGCATCCTCAGGTAGTGTACATTCAAGTTTGTTCAATTCATGACCCCCGGGGGTAGGGTGAGGCCACAATGGGGGATCAAAGTTTGACAGAGAAATATATAGGAAAATATCTTTAAAATCTTCTTCTTAAGAACAGCAAAGCCATGATTGGTCATATTTATATGAAAGCATCCACAAGTAGTGTAGATTCAAGTTTGTTCAAATCATGACCCTCAGGGGTAGGGTGGGGCCACAATGGGGGATCAAAGTTTGACATAGAAATATATAGGAAAATATCTTTAAAAATCTTCTTCTTAAGAACAGCAAAGCCAAGATTGGTCATATTTATATGGAAGCATCCTCAGGTAGTGTAAATTCAAGTTTGTTCAAATCATGACCCCCGGGGGTAGGGTGAGGCCACAATGGGGGATCAAAGTTTTACATAGAAATATATAGGAAAATATCTTTAAAAATCTTCTTCTTAAGAACAGCAAAGCCATGATTGGTCATATTTATATGGAAGCATCCTTAGGTAGTGTAGATTCAAGTTTGTTCAAATCATGACCCCCAGGGGTACGGTGGGGCCACAATGGGGGATCAAAGTTTGACAAAGAAATATATAGGAAAATATCTTTAAAAATCTTCTTCTTAAGAACAGCAAAGCCAAGATTGGTCATATTTATATGGAAGCATCCTCAGGTAGTGTAGATTCAAGTTTGTTCAAATCATGACCCCCGGGGGTAGGGTGAGGCCACAATGGGGGATCAAAGTTTGACATAGAAATATATAGGAAAATATCTTTAAAAATCTTCGTCTTAAAAACAGCAAAGCCATGATTGGTCATATTTATATGGAAGCATCCTCAGGTAGTGTAGATTCAAGTTTGTTCAAATCATGACCCCCGGGGGTAGGGTGAGGCCACAATGGGGGATCAAAGTTTTACATAGAAATATATAGGAAAATATCTTTAAAAATCTTCTTCTTAAGAACAGCAAAGCCATGATTGGTCATATTTATATGAAAGCATCCACAAGTAGTGTAGATTCAAGTTTGTTCAAATCATGACCCTCAGGGGTAGGGTGGGGCCACAATTGGGGATCAAAGTTTTACATAGAAATATATAGGAAAAATCTTCTTCTTAAGAACAGCAAAGCCATGATTGGTCATATTTATATGAAAGCATCCTCAGGTAGTGTAGATTCAAGTTTGTTCAAATCATGACCCCTGGGGGTAGGGTGGGGCCACAATGGTGGGTCAAAGTTTTTCGTAAGAGTATATAGAAAAAAACTTTAAAAATCTTCTTCTCAAGATAAGCAAAGACATGATTGATCATATTTATATGGAAGCATCCTCAGGTAGTGTAGATTCAAGTTTGTTCAAATCATGACCCCTGGAGGTAGGATGGGGCCACAATGGGTGATCAAAGTTTACAGAGGAATATATAGGAAAAAATCTTTCTCTCAAGAACAGAAAAGCCATGATTAGTCAAATTGATATGGAAGCATCGTTCAAATGATTGTTCAAATGAGCACCCCCGGGGGTAGGGTGGGGCCACAATGGGGGATCAAATTTTTACAAATGAATATATGGGAAAAAATCTTCTGCTCAAGAACAGCAAAGTTATTTGTTATATTGATATGAAAGCATTGGTAGTTTTAAAATCCCCCATCCCCCCCTCTCTCTCCCCCGTTAACTTTTCAATACTGAACTGATTTTTGCTTTTTTTCCTCGCCAGTGTGCTCAGGTGAGCGATGTGGCCCATGGGCCTCTTGTTAAATTTTGCGGCCATTCTTTTTCAAAATGATTTAGAGGCATATTTTGAACAATTTAAGGCCTATGATCATCAAACTTTGTCAGTTGATGCATCTTGGGTCCTCAAAGTACGTCAACTAAAAAGGTCACCTTGACCTACTTTTTGAATTTTATGACTAATCTTTTTCAAAACAGTTAAGGTCATTAATTCGAATAACAAGAGGTTTAGAATCATTAAATCTTGTAAGATGATGCATCTTGGGGCCATAAAACATATTTATTAAAAAGTAGGTCACAGTGACCTACTTTTTGAACTTTGCAGGCATTCCATTTCAAAGCATTTTAGAGGCATAATTTGGACATTTTAAAGCCTATGATCATAAAACTTTGTAAGTTGATGCATCTTGGGTCCTTAAAAAACGTCAACTGAAAAGTAGGTCACCGTGACCTACTTTTGAAAATTTATGGCTTTGATTAAATATTTCAGGTACTAATTGGCTTAGAATCATCAAACTTTGTCAGTTGATGCATCTTGGGTCCTTGGAGTACAACAGCTGAAAAGTAGGTCACGTTGACCTACTTTTTGAAAATTTATGGCTTTAATTAAATATTTTGGGTACTAATTGGCTTAGAATCATCAAATTTTGTCAGTTGACGCATCTTGGGTCCTTGGAGTACAACAACTGAAAAGTAGGTCACCGTGACCTACTTTTGAAAATTTATGGCTTTAATTAAGTATTTTGGGTACTAATTGGCTCAGAATCATCAAACTTTGTCAGTTGATGCATCTTGGGTCCTTGGAGTACAACAACTGAAAAGTAGGTCACTTTGACCTACTTATAAAATTTGATGATTATAATTTTAAAAAATATTTTAGGTATTAATTGGCTTAGAATCATCAAACTTAGTTGATGGGTCCTCAGAGAATGACAAGTGATAAGTAGGTCACCTGACCAACTCTCAGGTACTAGTTGGCTTAGAATCATCTTGGGTTCTCAGAATGTGAATTGGAATTATAAGGGTTTATCTAAATATACAGGATACCTAGAGGCTTCAAATAGAAGTGATAGGTTGTACAGTTTATCAGAAGAGTGATTCAAGGCCCTTGGGCCTCTTGTTTAATATACATTTCCCTTGAACCAAGAAACTGAGTTTTCTGTACAAATTAAATATAACTGTGTCTGTATCATTAATATTTTTATGCCTCACCATGAATATGGCCCAGACATATAGTATTTGTCATATCCAACTTCTGTCCTTCCATTTGTCCTTCCATCACACTTTGCAATTATCTCAATTTCAAAGAAACTATTCAAGTTATTTTTATCAAATTCATATGCTGATACATATACAAATGTAGATATTCAACTGCATCAACATTTTTTTACCTTGACCTTTCCTTTGACCTAGACCTCACATAAAAAATGTATAAAACAGATCACCAACACTTTGTGAGAAGTGTTGGTGATCTGTTTTATATCTTTAAGTTTACAACTTTAGCTACGTACCCTATTGAATACCATTCGGTATCCACACGTGAGAATCTTCCACAATTTCAACCTCAAGGTGTTGGTCTCCAGTTTTTCTTTGTTTTGTATAAAAATGTATGTTAGCTCAGTTTCAGAAAAAAAATAATTAAAGATATGTTTATTAAACCCATATATTCTGATACATACTGATGAGAGCTATTCAACTTTTCCAGCATTTTTTTTTTACCTTGATCTTTCCATTGACCTTGATTTCACCTTTCTAAAATTTGTTTTTAGCTAAGCTTCAAAGAACTTTTAAGATATTTTTATAAAATTTCATATGCTGACTCATGTTGGTTAGTATTTTTGACTTCATCAATATTTTTTTACCTTGACTTTTCTCAAGTTTTCAAAATTTTTTTAGCTAAGATTCAAAGAAATAAGTCTAGATATTTTAATCAAACTTCATACATTAATACATTTTGGTGAGTGCTTTTGAATTGCATCAAAATTAGCTTTGGCCTTCCTTCTGACCTTGACCTCATTTTATTTTTTTTTACCTTGACCTTCCAAATGATCTTTGCCTTTACTATCTATTGAATATTAAGTTCAATTAAAAAAAAGTTATTTAGTTATTTTACTCAAACTTCATACACTAATGCATTACTAACAAACCCTGGTTGGGACATTCATGTCCTGTGGACATATTTCTAGTTTTTCACTTTCATACCACCCACACTACACTGTATAGAGTTATGATACTGTGGTATAAATATATTCAGTTATTGTGATCTACCTTAGATCTAAGATAAAATAAATTCAAGTCTACAATATATTACTTAATTTGTAATCATTGCAAGCATTTGTAACATTTTATGTCAAAATGAATTATTTGAACTCTTTATTTGTATTTTCCCCATTTTATAGGTAAACAACAGTAGTTTCTGTTCATAAATACTTCACTGTATCTGAATTTTTTTTTGGAGGAGTGGGGGGGGGGGTGTAACTTGCTAATACCTTATAGAAGAATTTAATATTTGGAAGCATGCCTCACCTGAGTTCGAGTTCATTTGAACATTGTCTGTATAGTGAACAACTATGCATACATGTATATGCTCACTATTTCGATCCTGTTTTAAAAGTATGCCCTGATATGGTATGATAATTTTAATAAGGACCTCAAAGGTTTTCATTTGCTGTGCCCTTTGCTTTAATCTGGTATTTGTTGAGCAGAGCATTTCCATCCTATTAAAGAAATTTTCTGTCTCCACATTGGAATTTGCGAGCATGCAAATTAAATTGAAACGAGACAGGGATGTGATTTGTTTACACACTAAAATTTTCTTCCATGCGGAAGTGGTATGCGCTTATTTAAATTTTTGTAGAATTGACCTTGTGTTCCTCAGCACTGTTAGATTCCGACTTTCTTGCATCCTTTCCTGATATTTTGCTTGCCAATTGATATTGGCTGTATCATGTCTTTACCTCTTGACCTTCAATTGACAGAATGCAGAGATGCTGATGTAGTTCAGAAGGAACATCACCAGGAGCCACATCAACAGCCATGGAAGCTTATATGGAAGTATTTTTTGAATTTTTCCCTTCTCTCATTTTTCCTTGCTCTATCCCCCTCCCTTTTCTAACATAACTAACCACCCTATTCCCCTACTCCCCCCCCCCCCCCCCCCATTCCTCTTCCTGACTTAACTGTCATTGTTTGCTAACTGATTTTTCAACTCATTTTGTTGTAATGATTTTTTTACTTGAATTTCTGTGATTTGTTGCATTGTTTTGAATTTCTACTAATCTTCTGTCAGTTGTATATTTTCAGGGGCTCAGAAGAGAAACAAGGAAAGATGAGCAGGGCCGGCCAACATCCTGAAGTGAGGAGTAGTCCCTCTCCCATTCAACTGCAGACATGAAGCAGAATGCACGGTAAGATTCAGACTTCTTGCATCCTTTCCTCAGATATTGCTTGCCAATTGATGTAGGCTGTATCAGGCTTGGATCATGACCTTTTGACCTTCCATTGACAGGATTTAGAGATGCTGATGCAGTTCAGAAGGAACATCACCAGGAGCCACATCAACAGCCATGGAAGCTTATATGGAAGTAGTTTTTGAATTTTTTCCCTTCTCTCATTTTTCCTTGTTCTATCCCCCTCCCTTTTCTAACATAACTAACCACCCTATTCCCCTACCCCCCCCCCTTCCCCCCCATTCCTCTTCCTGACTTAACTGTCATTGTTTGCTAACTGATTTTTCAACTCATTTTGTTGTAATGATTTTTTTACTTGAATTTCTGTGATTTGTTGCATTGTTTTGAATTTCTACTAATCTTCTGTCAGTTGTATATTTTCAGGGGCTCAGAAGAGAAACAAGGAAAGATGAGCAGGGCCGGCCAACATCCTGAAGTGAGGAGTAGTCCCTCTCCCATTCAACTGCAGACATGAAGCAGAATGCACGGTAAGATTCAGACTTCTTGCATCCTTTCCTCAGATATTGCTTGCCAATTGACGTAGGCTGTATCAGGCTTGGATCATGACCTTTTGACCTTCCATTGACAGGATTTAGAGATGCTGATGCAGTTCAGAAGGAACATCACCAGGAGCCACATCAACAGCCATGGAAGCTTATATGGAAGTAGTTTTTGAATTTTTTCCCTTCTCTCATTTTTCCTTGTTCTATCCCCCTCCCTTTTCTAACATAACTAACCACCCTATTCCCCTACCTTCCCCCACCCCATTCCTCTTCCTGACTTAACTGTCATTGTTTGCTAACTGATTTTTCAACTCATTTTGTTGTAATGATTTTTTTACTTGAATTTCTGTGATTTGTTGCATTGTTTTGAATTTCTACTAATCTTCTGTCAGTTGTATATTTTCAGGGGCTCAGAAGAGAAACAAGGAAAGATGAGCAGGGCCGGCCAACATCCTGAAGTGAGGAGTAGTCCCTCTCCCATTCAACTGCAGACATGAAGCAGAATGCACGGTAAGATTCAGACTTCTTGCATCCTTTCCTCAGATATTGCTTGCCAATTGATGTAGGCTGTATCAGGCTTGGATCATGACCTTTTGACCTTCCATTGACAGGATTTAGAGATGCTGATGCAGTTCAGAAGGAACATCACCAGGAGCCACATCAACAGCCATGGAAGCTTATATGGAAGTA
Organism: Saccostrea echinata; assembly: GCF_033153115.1. Lineage (NCBI taxonomy): Eukaryota > Metazoa > Mollusca > Bivalvia > Ostreida > Ostreidae > Saccostrea > Saccostrea echinata. The sequence goes on from NW_026889759.1 coordinate 3,679,912, forward strand.
GTTTTTGAATTTTTTCCCTTCTCTCATTTTTCCTTGTTCTATCCCCCTCCCTTTTCTAACATAACTAACCACCCTATTCCCCTACCCCCCCCCCCTTCCCCCCCATTCCTCTTCCTGACTTAACTGTCATTGTTTGCTAACTGATTTTTCAACTCATTTTGTTGTAATGATTTTTTTACTTGAATTTCTGTGATTTGTTGCATTGTTTTGAATTTCTACTAATCTTCTGTCAGTTGTATATTTTCAGGGGCTCAGAAGAGAAACAAGGAAAGATGAGCAGGGCCGGCCAACATCCTGAAGTGAGGAGTAGTCCCTCTCCCATTCAACTGCAGACATGAAGCAGAATGCACGGTAAGATTCAGACTTCTTGCATCCTTTCCTCAGATATTGCTTGCCAATTGACGTAGGCTTTATCAGGCTTGGATCATGACCTTTTGACCTTCCATTGACAGGATTTAGAGATGCTGATGCAGTTCAGAAGGAACATCACCAGGAGCCACATCAACAGCCATGGAAGCTTATATGGAAGTAGTTTTTGAATTTTTTCCCTTCTCTCATTTTTCCTTGTTCTATCCCCCTCCCTTTTCTAACATAACTAACCACCCTATTCCCCTACCTTCCCCCACCCCATTCCTCTTCCTGACTTAACTGTCATTGTTTGCTAACTGATTTTTCAACTCATTTTGTTGTAATGATTTTTTTACTTGAATTTCTGTGATTTGTTGCATTGTTTTGAATTTCTACTAATCTTCTGTCAGTTGTATATTTTCAGGGGCTCAGAAGAGAAACAAGGAAAGATGAGCAGGGCCGGCCAACATCCTGAAGTGAGGAGTAGTCCCTCTCCCATTCAACTGCAGACATGAAGCAGAATGCACGGTAAGATTCAGACTTCTTGCATCCTTTCCTCAGATATTGCTTGCCAATTGATGTAGGCTGTATCAGGCTTGGATCATGACCTTTTGACCTTCCATTGACAGGATTTAGAGATGCTGATGCAGTTCAGAAGGAACATCACCAGGAGCCACATCAACAGCCATGGAAGCTTATATGGAAGTAGTTTTTGAATTTTTTCCCTTCTCTCATTTTTCCTTGTTCTATCCCCCTCCCTTTTCTAACATAACTAACCACCCTATTCCCCTACTTCCCCCCCCCCCCCCATTCCTCTTCCTGACTTAACTGTCATTGTTTGCTAACTGATTTTTCAACTCATTTTGTTGTAATGATTTTTTTACTTGAATTTCTGTGATTTGTTGCATTGTTTTGAATTTCTACTAATCTTCTGTCAGTTGTATATTTTCAGGGGCTCAGAAGAGAAACAAGGAAAGATGAGCAGGGCCGGCCAACATCCTGAAGTGAGGAGTAGTCCCTCTCCCATTCAACTGCAGACATGAAGCAGAATGCACGGTAAGATTCAGACTTCTTGCATCCTTTCCTCAGATATTGCTTGCCAATTGATGTAGGCTGTATCAGGCTTGGATCATGACCTTTTGACCTTCCATTGACAGGATTTAGAGATGCTGATGCAGTTCAGAAGGAACATCACCAGGAGCCACATCAACAGCCATGGAAGCTTATATGGAAGTAGTTTTTGAATTTTTCCCTTCTCTCATTTTTCCTTGTTCTATCCCCCTCCCTTTTCTAACATAACTAACCACCCTATTCCCCTACCTTCCCCCACCCCATTCCTCTTCCTGACTTAACTGTCATTGTTTGCTAACTGATTTTTCAACTCATTTTGTTGTAATGATTTTTTTACTTGAATTTCTGTGATTTGTTGCATTGTTTTGAATTTCTACTAATCTTCTGTCAGTTGTATATTTTCAGGGGCTCAGAAGAGAAACAAGGAAAGATGAGCAGGGCCGGCCAACATCCTGAAGTGAGGAGTAGTCCCTCTCCCATTCAACTGCAGACATGAAGCAGAATGCACGGTAAGATTCAGACTTCTTGCATCCTTTCCTCAGATATTGCTTGCCAATTGATGTAGGCTGTATCAGGCTTGGATCATGACCTTTTGACCTTCCATTGACAGGATTGAGAGATGCTGATGCAGTTCAGAAGGAACATCACCAGGAGCCACATCAACAGCCATGGAAGCTTATATGGAAGTAGTTTTTGAATTTTTTCCCTTCTCTCATTTTTCCTTGTTCTATCCCCCTCCCTTTTCTAACATAACTAACCACCCTATTCCCCTACCTTCCCCCACCCCATTCCTCTTCCTGACTTAACTGTCATTGTTTGCTAACTGATTTTTCAACTCATTTTGTTGTAATGATTTTTTTACTTGAATTTCTGTGATTTGTTGCATTGTTTTGAATTTCTACTAATCTTCTGTCAGTTGTATATTTTCAGGGGCTCAGAAGAGAAACAAGGAAAGATGAGCAGGGCCGGCCAACATCCTGAAGTGAGGAGTAGTCCCTCTCCCATTCAACTGCAGACATGAAGCAGAATGCACGGTAAGATTCAGACTTCTTGCATCCTTTCCTCAGATATTGCTTGCCAATTGATGTAGGCTGTATCAGGCTTGGATCATGACCTTTTGACCTTCCATTGACAGGATTTAGAGATGCTGATGCAGTTCAGAAGGAACATCACCAGGAGCCACATCAACAGCCATGGAAGCTTATATGGAAGTAGTTTTTGAATTTTTTCCCTTCTCTCATTTTTCCTTGTTCTATCCCCCTCCCTTTTCTAACATAACTAACCACCCTATTCCCCTACTTCCCCCCCCCCCCCCCATTCCTCTTCCTGACTTAACTGTCATTGTTTGCTAACTGATTTTTCAACTCATTTTGTTGTAATGATTTTTTTACTTGAATTTCTGTGATTTGTTGCATTGTTTTGAATTTCTACTAATCTTCTGTCAGTTGTATATTTTCAGGGGCTCAGAAGAGAAACAAGGAAAGATGAGCAGGGCCGGCCAACATCCTGAAGTGAGGAGTAGTCCCTCTCCCATTCAACTGCAGACATGAAGCAGAATGCACGGTAAGATTCAGACTTCTTGCATCCTTTCCTCAGATATTGCTTGCCAATTGATGTAGGCTGTATCAGGCTTGGATCATGACCTTTTGACCTTCCATTGACAGGATTTAGAGATGCTGATGCAGTTCAGAAGGAACATCACCAGGAGCCACATCAACAGCCATGGAAGCTTATATGGAAGTAGTTTTTGAATTTTTCCCTTCTCTCATTTTTCCTTGTTCTATCCCCCTCCCTTTTCTAACATAACTAACCACCCTATTCCCCTACCTTCCCCCACCCCATTCCTCTTCCTGACTTAACTGTCATTGTTTGCTAACTGATTTTTCAACTCATTTTGTTGTAATGATTTTTTCCTTGTTCTATCCCCCTCCCTTTTCTAACATAACTAACCACCCTATTCCCCTACCCCCCCCCCTTCCCCCCCATTCCTCTTCCTGACTTAACTGTCATTGTTTGCTAACTGATTTTTCAACTCATTTTGTTGTAATGATTTTTTTACTTGAATTTCTGTGATTTGTTGCATTGTTTTGAATTTCTACTAATCTTCTGTCAGTTGTATATTTTCAGGGGCTCACAAACAAGGAAAGATGAGCAGGGCCGGCCAACATCCTGAAGTGAGGAGTAGTCCCTCTCCCATTCAACTGCAGACATGAAGCAGAATGCACGGTAAGATTCAGACTTCTTGCATCCTTTCCTCAGATATTGCTTGCCAATTGATGTAGGCTGTATCAGGCTTGGATCATGACCTTTTGACCTTCCATTGACAGGATTGAGAGATGCTGATGCAGTTCAGAAGGAACATCACCAGGAGCCACATCAACAGCCATGGAAGCTTATATGGAAGTAGTTTTTGAATTTTTTCCCTTCTCTCATTTTTCCTTGTTCTATCCCCCTCCCTTTTCTAACATAACTAACCACCCTATTCCCCTAACCCCTCCCCTTCCCCCCCCCCCCCATTCCTCTTCCTGACTTAACTGTCATTGTTTGCTAACTGATTTTTCAACTCATTTTGTTGTAATGATTTTTTTACTTGAATTTCTGTGATTTGTTGCATTGTTTTGAATTTCTACTAATCTTCTGTCAGTTGTATATTTTCAGGGGCTCAGAAGAGAAACAAGGAAAGATGAGCAGGGCCGGCCAACATCCTGAAGTGAGGAGTAGTCCCTCTCCCATTCAACTGCAGACATGAAGCAGAATGCACGGTAAGATTCAGACTTCTTGCATCCTTTCCTCAGATATTGCTTGCCAATTGATGTAGGCTGTATCAGGCTTGGATCATGACCTTTTGACCTTCCATTGACAGGATTTAGAGATGCTGATGCAGTTCAGAAGGAACATCACCAGGAGCCACATCAACAGCCATGGAAGCTTATATGGAAGTAGTTTTTGAATTTTTTCCCTTCTCTCATTTTTCCTTGTTCTATCCCCCTCCCTTTTCTAACATAACTAACCACCCTATTCCCCTACTTCCCCCCCCCCCATTCCTCTTCCTGACTTAACTGTCATTGTTTGCTAACTGATTTTTCAACTCATTTTGTTGTAATGATTTTTTTACTTGAATTTCTGTGATTTGTTGCATTGTTTTGAATTTCTACTAATCTTCTGTCAGTTGTATATTTTCAGGGGCTCAGAAGAGAAACAAGGAAAGATGAGCAGGGCCGGCCAACATCCTGAAGTGAGGAGTAGTCCCTCTCCCATTCAACTGCAGACATGAAGCAGAATGCACGGTAAGATTCAGACTTCTTGCATCCTTTCCTCAGATATTGCTTGCCAATTGATGTAGGCTGTATCAGGCTTGGATCATGACCTTTTGACCTTCCATTGACAGGATTTAGAGATGCTGATGCAGTTCAGAAGGAACATCACCAGGAGCCACATCAACAGCCATGGAAGCTTATATGGAAGTAGTTTTTGAATTTTTTCCCTTCTCTCATTTTTCCTTGTTCTATCCCCCTCCCTTTTCTAACATAACTAACCACCCTATTCCCCTACTTCCCCCCCCCCCCCCCCCATTCCTCTTCCTGACTTAACTGTCATTGTTTGCTAACTGATTTTTCAACTCATTTTGTTGTAATGATTTTTTTACTTGAATTTCTGTGATTTGTTGCATTGTTTTGAATTTCTACTAATCTTCTGTCAGTTGTATATTTTCAGGGGCTCAGAAGAGAAACAAGGAAAGATGAGCAGGGCCGGCCAACATCCTGAAGTGAGGAGTAGTCCCTCTCCCATTCAACTGCAGACATGAAGCAGAATGCACGGTAAGATTCAGACTTCTTGCATCCTTTCCTCAGATATTGCTTGCCAATTGATGTAGGCTGTATCAGGCTTGGATCATGACCTTTTGACCTTCCATTGACAGGATTTAGAGATGCTGATGCAGTTCAGAAGGAACATCACCAGGAGCCACATCAACAGCCATGGAAGCTTATATGGAAGTATTTTTTGAATTTTTTCCCTTCTCTCATTTTTCCTTGTTCTATCCCCCTCCCTTTTCTAACATAACTAACCACCCTATTCCCCTAACCCCCCCCTTCCCCCCCCATTCCTCTTCCTGACTTAACTGTCATTGTTTGCTAACTGATTTTTCAACTCATTTTGTTGTAATGATTTTTTTACTTAAATTTCTGTGATTTGTTGCATTGTTTTGAATTTCTACTAATCTTCTGTCAGTTGTATATTTTCAGGGGCTCAGAAGAGAAACAAGGAAAGATGAGCAGGGCCGGCCAACATCCTGAAGTGAGGAGTAGTCCCTCTCCCATTCAACTGCAGACATGAAGCAGAATGCACGGTAAGATTCAGACTTCTTGCATCCTTTCCTCAGATATTGCTTGCCAATTGATGTAGGCTGTATCAGGCTTGGATCATGACCTTTTGACCTTCCATTGACAGGATTTAGAGATGCTGATGCAGTTCAGAAGGAACATCACCAGGAGCCACATCAACAGCCATGGAAGCTTATATGGAAGTAGTTTTTGAATTTTTTCCCTTCTCTCATTTTTCCTTGTTCTATCCCCCTCCCTTTTCTAACATAACTAACCACCCTATTCCCCTACCCCCCCCCCCCCCTTCCCCCCCATTCCTCTTCCTGACTTAACTGTCATTGTTTGCTAACTGATTTTTCAACTCATTTTGTTGTAATGATTTTTTTACTTGAATTTCTGTGATTTGTTGCATTGTTTTGAATTTCTACTAATCTTCTGTCAGTTGTATATTTTCAGGGGCTCAGAAGAGAAACAAGGAAAGATGAGCAGGGCCGGCCAACATCCTGAAGTGAGGAGTAGTCCCTCTCCCATTCAACTGCAGACATGAAGCAGAATGCACGGTAAGATTCAGACTTCTTGCATCCTTTCCTCAGATATTGCTTGCCAATTGATGTAGGCTGTATCAGGCTTGGATCATGACCTTTTGACCTTCCATTGACAGGATTTAGAGATGCTGATGCAGTTCAGAAGGAACATCACCAGGAGCCACATCAACAGCCATGGAAGCTTATATGGAAGTAGTTTTTGAATTTTTCCCTTCTCTCATTTTTCCTTGTTCTATCCCCCTCCCTTTTCTAACATAACTAACCACCCTATTCCCCTACCTTCCCCCACCCCATTCCTCTTCCTGACTTAACTGTCATTGTTTGCTAACTGATTTTTCAACTCATTTTGTTGTAATGATTTTTTCCTTGTTCTATCCCCCTCCCTTTTCTAACATAACTAACCACCCTATTCCCCTACCCCCCCCCCCTTCCCCCCCATTCCTCTTCCTGACTTAACTGTCATTGTTTGCTAACTGATTTTTCAACTCATTTTGTTGTAATGATTTTTTTACTTGAATTTCTGTGATTTGTTGCATTGTTTTGAATTTCTACTAATCTTCTGTCAGTTGTATATTTTCAGGGGCTCACAAACAAGGAAAGATGAGCAGGGCCGGCCAACATCCTGAAGTGAGGAGTAGTCCCTCTCCCATTCAACTGCAGACATGAAGCAGAATGCACGGTAAGATTCAGACTTCTTGCATCCTTTCCTCAGATATTGCTTGCCAATTGATGTAGGCTGTATCAGGCTTGGATCATGACCTTTTGACCTTCCATTGACAGGATTGAGAGATGCTGATGCAGTTCAGAAGGAACATCACCAGGAGCCACATCAACAGCCATGGAAGCTTATATGGAAGTAGTTTTTGAATTTTTTCCCTTCTCTCATTTTTCCTTGTTCTATCCCCCTCCCTTTTCTAACATAACTAACCACCCTATTCCCCTAACCCCTCCCCTTCCCCCCCCCCCCCCCCATTCCTCTTCCTGACTTAACTGTCATTGTTTGCTAACTGATTTTTCAACTCATTTTGTTGTAATGATTTTTTTACTTGAATTTCTGTGATTTGTTGCATTGTTTTGAATTTCTACTAATCTTCTGTCAGTTGTATATTTTCAGGGGCTCAGAAGAGAAACAAGGAAAGATGAGCAGGGCCGGCCAACATCCTGAAGTGAGGAGTAGTCCCTCTCCCATTCAACTGCAGACATGAAGCAGAATGCACGGTAAGATTCAGACTTCTTGCATCCTTTCCTCAGATATTGCTTGCCAATTGATGTAGGCTGTATCAGGCTTGGATCATGACCTTTTGACCTTCCATTGACAGGATTTAGAGATGCTGATGCAGTTCAGAAGGAACATCACCAGGAGCCACATCAACAGCCATGGAAGCTTATATGGAAGTAGTTTTTGAATTTTTTCCCTTCTCTCATTTTTCCTTGTTCTATCCCCCTCCCTTTTCTAACATAACTAACCACCCTATTCCCCTACTTCCCCCCCCCCCCCCCATTCCTCTTCCTGACTTAACTGTCATTGTTTGCTAACTGATTTTTCAACTCATTTTGTTGTAATGATTTTTTTACTTGAATTTCTGTGATTTGTTGCATTGTTTTGAATTTCTACTAATCTTCTGTCAGTTGTATATTTTCAGGGGCTCAGAAGAGAAACAAGGAAAGATGAGCAGGGCCGGCCAACATCCTGAAGTGAGGAGTAGTCCCTCTCCCATTCAACTGCAGACATGAAGCAGAATGCACGGTAAGATTCAGACTTCTTGCATCCTTTCCTCAGATATTGCTTGCCAATTGATGTAGGCTGTATCAGGCTTGGATCATGACCTTTTGACCTTCCATTGACAGGATTTAGAGATGCTGATGCAGTTCAGAAGGAACATCACCAGGAGCCACATCAACAGCCATGGAAGCTTATATGGAAGTAGTTTTTGAATTTTTTCCCTTCTCTCATTTTTCCTTGTTCTATCCCCCTCCCTTTTCTAACATAACTAACCACCCTATTCCCCTACTTCCCCCCCCCCATTCCTCTTCCTGACTTAACTGTCATTGTTTGCTAACTGATTTTTCAACTCATTTTGTTGTAATGATTTTTTTACTTGAATTTCTGTGATTTGTTGCATTGTTTTGAATTTCTACTAATCTTCTGTCAGTTGTATATTTTCAGGGGCTCAGAAGAGAAACAAGGAAAGATGAGCAGGGCCGGCCAACATCCTGAAGTGAGGAGTAGTCCCTCTCCCATTCAACTGCAGACATGAAGCAGAATGCACGGTAAGATTCAGACTTCTTGCATCCTTTCCTCAGATATTGCTTGCCAATTGATGTAGGCTGTATCAGGCTTGGATCATGACCTTTTGACCTTCCATTGACAGGATTTAGAGATGCTGATGCAGTTCAGAAGGAACATCACCAGGAGCCACATCAACAGCCATGGAAGCTTATATGGAAGTATTTTTTGAATTTTTTCCCTTCTCTCATTTTTCCTTGTTCTATCCCCCTCCCTTTTCTAACATAACTAACCACCCTATTCCCCTAACCCCCCCCTTCCCCCCCCATTCCTCTTCCTGACTTAACTGTCATTGTTTGCTAACTGATTTTTCAACTCATTTTGTTGTAATGATTTTTTTACTTAAATTTCTGTGATTTGTTGCATTGTTTTGAATTTCTACTAATCTTCTGTCAGTTGTATATTTTCAGGGGCTCAAAAGAGAAACAAGGAAAGATGAGCAGGGCCGGCCAACATCCTGAAGTGAGGAGTAGTCCCTCTCCCATTCAACTGCAGACATGAAGCAGAATGCACGGTAAGATTCAGACTTCTTGCATCCTTTCCTCAGATATTGCTTGCCAATTGATGTAGGCTGTATCAGGCTTGGATCATGACCTTTTGACCTTCCATTGACAGGATTTAGAGATGCTGATGCAGTTCAGAAGGAACATCACCAGGAGCCACATCAACAGCCATGGAAGCTTATATGGAAGTAGTTTTTGAATTTTTTCCCTTCTCTCATTTTTCCTTGTTCTATCCCCCTCCCTTTTCTAACATAACTAACCACCCTATTCCCCTACCCCCCCCCCTTCCCCCCCATTCCTCTTCCTGACTTAACTGTCATTGTTTGCTAACTGATTTTTCAACTCATTTTGTTGTAATGATTTTTTTACTTGAATTTCTGTGATTTGTTGCATTGTTTTGAATTTCTACTAATCTTCTGTCAGTTGTATATTTTCAGGGGCTCAGAAGAGAAACAAGGAAAGATGAGCAGGGCCGGCCAACATCCTGAAGTGAGGAGTAGTCCCTCTCCCATTCAACTGCAGACATGAAGCAGAATGCACGGTAAGATTCAGACTTCTTGCATCCTTTCCTCAGATATTGCTTGCCAATTGATGTAGGCTGTATCAGGCTTGGATCATGACCTTTTGACCTTCCATTGACAGGATTTAGAGATGCTGATGCAGTTCAGAAGGAACATCACCAGGAGCCACATCAACAGCCATGGAAGCTTATATGGAAGTAGTTTTTGAATTTTTTCCCTTCTCTCATTTTTCCTTGTTCTATCCCCCTCCCTTTTCTAACATAACTAACCACCCTATTCCCCTACCTTCCCCCACCCCATTCCTCTTCCTGACTTAACTGTCATTGTTTGCTAACTGATTTTTCAACTCATTTTGTTGTAATGATTTTTTTACTTGAATTTCTGTGATTTGTTGCATTGTTTTGAATTTCTACTAATCTTCTGTCAGTTGTATATTTTCAGGGGCTCAGAAGAGAAACAAGGAAAGATGAGCAGGGCCGGCCAACATCCTGAAGTGAGGAGTAGTCCCTCTCCCATTCAACTGCAGACATGAAGCAGAATGCACGGTAAGATTCAGACTTCTTGCATCCTTTCCTCAGATATTGCTTGCCAATTGATGTAGGCTGTATCAGGCTTGGATCATGACCTTTTGACCTTCCATTGACAGGATTGAGAGATGCTGATGCAGTTCAGAAGGAACATCACCAGGAGCCACATCAACAGCCATGGAAGCTTATATGGAAGTAGTTTTTGAATTTTTTCCCTTCTCTCATTTTTCCTTGTTCTATCCCCCTCCCTTTTCTAACATAACTAACCACCCTATTCCCCTACTTCCCCCCCCCCCCCATTCCTCTTCCTGACTTAACTGTCATTGTTTGCTAACTGATTTTTCAACTCATTTTGTTGTAATGATTTTTTTACTTGAATTTCTGTGATTTGTTGCATTGTTTTGAATTTCTACTAATCTTCTGTCAGTTGTATATTTTCAGGGGCTCAGAAGAGAAACAAGGAAAGATGAGCAGGGCCGGCCAACATCCTGAAGTGAGGAGTAGTCCCTCTCCCATTCAACTGCAGACATGAAGCAGAATGCACGGTAAGATTCAGACTTCTTGCATCCTTTCCTCAGATATTGCTTGCCAATTGATGTAGGCTGTATCAGGCTTGGATCATGACCTTTTGACCTTCCATTGACAGGATTTAGAGATGCTGATGCAGTTCAGAAGGAACATCACCAGGAGCCACATCAACAGCCATGGAAGCTTATATGGAAGTAGTTTTTGAATTTTTCCCTTCTCTCATTTTTCCTTGTTCTATCCCCCTCCCTTTTCTAACATAACTAACCACCCTATTCCCCTACCTTCCCCCACCCCATTCCTCTTCCTGACTTAACTGTCATTGTTTGCTAACTGATTTTTCAACTCATTTTGTTGTAATGATTTTTTTACTTGAATTTCTGTGATTTGTTGCATTGTTTTGAATTTCTACTAATCTTCTGTCAGTTGTATATTTTCAGGGGCTCAGAAGAGAAACAAGGAAAGATGAGCAGGGCCGGCCAACATCCTGAAGTGAGGAGTAGTCCCTCTCCCATTCAACTGCAGACATGAAGCAGAATGCACGGTAAGATTCAGACTTCTTGCATCCTTTCCTCAGATATTGCTTGCCAATTGATGTAGGCTGTATCAGGCTTGGATCATGACCTTTTGACCTTCCATTGACAGGATTGAGAGATGCTGATGCAGTTCAGAAGGAACATCACCAGGAGCCACATCAACAGCCATGGAAGCTTATATGGAAGTAGTTTTTGAATTTTTTCCCTTCTCTCATTTTTCCTTGTTCTATCCCCCTCCCTTTTCTAACATAACTAACCACCCTATTCCCCTAACCCCTCCCCTTCCCCCCCCCCCCCCCCCAATTCCTCTTCCTGACTTAACTGTCATTGTTTGCTAACTGATTTTTCAACTCATTTTGTTGTAATGATTTTTTTACTTGAATTTCTGTGATTTGTTGCATTGTTTTGAATTTCTACTAATCTTCTGTCAGTTGTATATTTTCAGGGGCTCAGAAGAGAAACAAGGAAAGATGAGCAGGGCCGGCCAACATCCTGAAGTGAGGAGTAGTCCCTCTCCCATTCAACTGCAGACATGAAGCAGAATGCACGGTAAGATTCAGACTTCTTGCATCCTTTCCTCAGATATTGCTTGCCAATTGATGTAGGCTGTATCAGGCTTGGATCATGACCTTTTGACCTTCCATTGACAGGATTTAGAGATGCTGATGCAGTTCAGAAGGAACATCACCAGGAGCCACATCAACAGCCATGGAAGCTTATATGGAAGTAGTTTTTGAATTTTTTCCCTTCTCTCATTTTTCCTTGTTCTATCCCCCTCCCTTTTCTAACATAACTAACCACCCTATTCCCCTACCCCCCCCCCCCTTCCCCCCCATTCCTCTTCCTGACTTAACTGTCATTGTTTGCTAACTGATTTTTCAACTCATTTTGTTGTAATGATTTTTTTACTTGAATTTCTGTGATTTGTTGCATTGTTTTGAATTTCTACTAATCTTCTGTCAGTTGTATATTTTCAGGGGCTCAGAAGAGAAACAAGGAAAGATGAGCAGGGCCGGCCAACATCCTGAAGTGAGGAGTAGTCCCTCTCCCATTCAACTGCAGACATGAAGCAGAATGCACGGTAAGATTCAGACTTCTTGCATCCTTTCCTCAGATATTGCTTGCCAATTGATGTAGGCTGTATCAGGCTTGGATCATGACCTTTTGACCTTCCATTGACAGGATTTAGAGATGCTGATGCAGTTCAGAAGGAACATCACCAGGAGCCACATCAACAGCCATGGAAGCTTATATGGAAGTAGTTTTTGAATTTTTTCCCTTCTCTCATTTTTCCTTGTTCTATCCCCCTCCCTTTTCTAACATAACTAACCACCCTATTCCCCTACCTTCCCCCACCCCATTCCTCTTCCTGACTTAACTGTCATTGTTTGCTAACTGATTTTTCAACTCATTTTGTTGTAATGATTTTTTTACTTGAATTTCTGTGATTTGTTGCATTGTTTTGAATTTCTACTAATCTTCTGTCAGTTGTATATTTTCAGGGGCTCAGAAGAGAAACAAGGAAAGATGAGCAGGGCCGGCCAACATCCTGAAGTGAGGAGTAGTCCCTCTCCCATTCAACTGCAGACATGAAGCAGAATGCACGGTAAGATTCAGACTTCTTGCATCCTTTCCTCAGATATTGCTTGCCAATTGATGTAGGCTGTATCAGGCTTGGATCATGACCTTTTGACCTTCCATTGACAGGATTTAGAGATGCTGATGCAGTTCAGAAGGAACATCACCAGGAGCCACATCAACAGCCATGGAAGCTTATATGGAAGTAGTTTTTGAATTTTTTCCCTTCTCTCATTTTTCCTTGTTCTATCCCCCTCCCTTTTCTAACATAACTAACCACCCTATTCCCCTACTTCCCCCCCCCATTCCTCTTCCTGACTTAACTGTCATTGTTTGCTAACTGATTTTTCAACTCATTTTGTTGTAATGATTTTTTTACTTGAATTTCTGTGATTTGTTGCATTGTTTTGAATTTCTACTAATCTTCTGTCAGTTGTATATTTTCAGGGGCTCAGAAGAGAAACAAGGAAAGATGAGCAGGGCCGGCCAACATCCTGAAGTGAGGAGTAGTCCCTCTCCCATTCAACTGCAGACATGAAGCAGAATGCACGGTAAGATTCAGACTTCTTGCATCCTTTCCTCAGATATTGCTTGCCAATTGATGTAGGCTGTATCAGGCTTGGATCATGACCTTTTGACCTTCCATTGACAGGATTTAGAGATGCTGATGCAGTTCAGAAGGAACATCACCAGGAGCCACATCAACAGCCATGGAAGCTTATATGGAAGTAGTTTTTGAATTTTTCCCTTCTCTCATTTTTCCTTGTTCTATCCCCCTCCCTTTTCTAACATAACTAACCACCCTATTCCCCTACCTTCCCCCACCCCATTCCTCTTCCTGACTTAACTGTCATTGTTTGCTAACTGATTTTTCAACTCATTTTGTTGTAATGATTTTTTTACTTGAATTTCTGTGATTTGTTGCATTGTTTTGAATTTCTACTAATCTTCTGTCAGTTGTATATTTTCAGGGGCTCAGAAGAGAAACAAGGAAAGATGAGCAGGGCCGGCCAACATCCTGAAGTGAGGAGTAGTCCCTCTCCCATTCAACTGCAGACATGAAGCAGAATGCACGGTAAGATTCAGACTTCTTGCATCCTTTCCTCAGATATTGCTTGCCAATTGATGTAGGCTGTATCAGGCTTGGATCATGACCTTTTGACCTTCCATTGACAGGATTGAGAGATGCTGATGCAGTTCAGAAGGAACATCACCAGGAGCCACATCAACAGCCATGGAAGCTTATATGGAAGTAGTTTTTGAATTTTTTCCCTTCTCTCATTTTTCCTTGTTCTATCCCCCTCCCTTTTCTAACATAACTAACCACCCTATTCCCCTAACCCCTCCCCTTCCCCCCCCCCCCCCCCCCCAATTCCTCTTCCTGACTTAACTGTCATTGTTTGCTAACTGATTTTTCAACTCATTTTGTTGTAATGATTTTTTTACTTGAATTTCTGTGATTTGTTGCATTGTTTTGAATTTCTACTAATCTTCTGTCAGTTGTATATTTTCAGGGGCTCAGAAGAGAAACAAGGAAAGATGAGCAGGGCCGGCCAACATCCTGAAGTGAGGAGTAGTCCCTCTCCCATTCAACTGCAGACATGAAGCAGAATGCACGGTAAGATTCAGACTTCTTGCATCCTTTCCTCAGATATTGCTTGCCAATTGATGTAGGCTGTATCAGGCTTGGATCATGACCTTTTGACCTTCCATTGACAGGATTTAGAGATGCTGATGCAGTTCAGAAGGAACATCACCAGGAGCCACATCAACAGCCATGGAAGCTTATATGGAAGTAGTTTTTGAATTTTTTCCCTTCTCTCATTTTTCCTTGTTCTATCCCCCTCCCTTTTCTAACATAACTAACCACCCTATTCCCCTACTTCCCCCCCCCCCCCCCATTCCTCTTCCTGACTTAACTGTCATTGTTTGCTAACTGATTTTTCAACTCATTTTGTTGTAATGATTTTTTTACTTGAATTTCTGTGATTTGTTGCATTGTTTTGAATTTCTACTAATCTTCTGTCAGTTGTATATTTTCAGGGGCTCAGAAGAGAAACAAGGAAAGATGAGCAGGGCCGGCCAACATCCTGAAGTGAGGAGTAGTCCCTCTCCCATTCAACTGCAGACATGAAGCAGAATGCACGGTAAGATTCAGACTTCTTGCATCCTTTCCTCAGATATTGCTTGCCAATTGATGTAGGCTGTATCAGGCTTGGATCATGACCTTTTGACCTTCCATTGACAGGATTTAGAGATGCTGATGCAGTTCAGAAGGAACATCACCAGGAGCCACATCAACAGCCATGGAAGCTTATATGGAAGTAGTTTTTGAATTTTTTCCCTTCTCTCATTTTTCCTTGTTCTATCCCCCTCCCTTTTCTAACATAACTAACCACCCTATTCCCCTACTTCCCCCCCCCCCCCCGCCCCATTCCTCTTCCTGACTTAACTGTCATTGTTTGCTAACTGATTTTTCAACTCATTTTGTTGTAATGATTTTTTTACTTGAATTTCTGTGATTTGTTGCATTGTTTTGAATTTTTACTAATCTTCTGTCAGTTGTATATTTTCAGGGGCTCAGAAGAGAAACAAGGAAAGATGAGCAGGGCCGGCCAACATCCTGAAGTGAGGAGTAGTCCCTCTCCCATTCAACTGCAGACATGAAGCAGAATGCACGGTAAGATTCAGACTTCTTGCATCCTTTCCTCAGATATTGCTTGCCAATTGATGTAGGCTGTATCAGGCTTGGATCATGACCTTTTGACCTTCCATTGACAGGATTTAGAGATGCTGATGCAGTTCAGAAGGAACATCACCAGGAGCCACATCAACAGCCATGGAAGCTTATATGGAAGTATTTTTTGAATTTTTTCCCTTCTCTCATTTTTCCTTGTTCTATCCCCCTCCCTTTTCTAACATAACTAACCACCCTATTCCCCTAACCCCCCCCTTCCCCCCCCATTCCTCTTCCTGACTTAACTGTCATTGTTTGCTAACTGATTTTTCAACTCATTTTGTTGTAATGATTTTTTTACTTAAATTTCTGTGATTTGTTGCATTGTTTTGAATTTCTACTAATCTTCTGTCAGTTGTATATTTTCAGGGGCTCAAAAGAGAAACAAGGAAAGATGAGCAGGGCCGGCCAACATCCTGAAGTGAGGAGTAGTCCCTCTCCCATTCAACTGCAGACATGAAGCAGAATGCACGGTAAGATTCAGACTTCTTGCATCCTTTCCTCAGATATTGCTTGCCAATTGATGTAGGCTGTATCAGGCTTGGATCATGACCTTTTGACCTTCCATTGACAGGATTTAGAGATGCTGATGCAGTTCAGAAGGAACATCACCAGGAGCCACATCAACAGCCATGGAAGCTTATATGGAAGTAGTTTTTGAATTTTTTCCCTTCTCTCATTTTTCCTTGTTCTATCTCCCTCCCTTTTCTAACATAACTAACCACCCTATTCCCCTACTTCCCCCCCCCCCCCATTCCTCTTCCTGACTTAACTGTCATTGTTTGCTAACTGATTTTTCAACTCATTTTGTTGTAATGATTTTTTTACTTGAATTTCTGTGATTTGTTGCATTGTTTTGAATTTCTACTAATCTTCTGTCAGTTGTATATTTTCAGGGGCTCAGAAGAGAAACAAGGAAAGATGAGCAGGGCCGGCCAACATCCTGAAGTGAGGAGTAGTCCCTCTCCCATTCAACTGCAGACATGAAGCAGAATGCACGGTAAGATTCAGACTTCTTGCATCCTTTCCTCAGATATTGCTTGCCAATTGATGTAGGCTGTATCAGGCTTGGATCATGACCTTTTGACCTTCCATTGACAGGATTTAGAGATGCTGATGCAGTTCAGAAGGAACATCACCAGGAGCCACATCAACAGCCATGGAAGCTTATATGGAAGTAGTTTTTGAATTTTTTCCCTTCTCTCATTTTTCCTTGTTCTATCTCCCTCCCTTTTCTAACATAACTAACCACCCTATTCCCCTACTTCCCCCCCCCCCCATTCCTCTTCCTGACTTAACTGTCATTGTTTGCTAACTGATTTTTCAACTCATTTTGTTGTAATGATTTTTTTACTTGAATTTCTGTGATTTGTTGCATTGTTTTGAATTTCTACTAATCTTCTGTCAGTTGTATATTTTCAGGGGCTCAGAAGAGAAACAAGGAAAGATGAGCAGGGCCGGCCAACATCCTGAAGTGAGGAGTAGTCCCTCTCCCATTCAACTGCAGACATGAAGCAGAATGCACGGTAAGATTCAGACTTCTTGCATCCTTTCCTCAGATATTGCTTGCCAATTGATGTAGGCTGTATCAGGCTTGGATCATGACCTTTTGACCTTCCATTGACAGGATTTAGAGATGCTGATGCAGTTCAGAAGGAACATCACCAGGAGCCACATCAACAGCCATGGAAGCTTATATGGAAGTAGTTTTTGAATTTTTTCCCTTCTCTCATTTTTAGCTCTACTGGTCAGAGACCAGAAGAGCTTATGCGATAGTAAGGTGTCCGTCGTCCGTCCGTCTGTCTGTCTGTCTGTCTGTCTGTCTGTCTGTCTGTCCGTCTGTCTGTAAACAATTTTTCAAAACGCTACTCCTCCTACAGTTTTGGTCTGATTTCAATATAACTTGGCACACAAGTAGACTACACTAAGATACATAATTTAGTGCATCGGTTTTTGATTTCGATGGACGGTGTTGCCATGGTTACTAAAAATAGAAATTTCTGTGAAATTCCTTTAAAATGCTACTCCTCCTACAGTTTTGGTCCGATTTCAATATAACTTGGCACACAAGTAGACTACACTAAGATACATAATTTAGTGCATCGGTTTTTGATTTCGATGGAAGGTGTTGCCATGGTTACTGAAAATAGAAATTTCTGTGATATTCCTTTAAAACGCTACTCCTCCTACAGTTTTGGTCCGATTTCAATATAACTTGGCACACAAGTAGACTACACTAAGATACATAATTTAGTGCATCGGTTTTTGATTTCGATGGATGGTGTTGCCATGGTTACTAAAAATAGAAATTTCTGTGAAATTCCTTTAAAATGCTACTCCTCCTACAGTTTTGGTCCGATTTCAATATAACTCGGCACACAAGTAGACTACACTAAGATACATAATTTAGTGCATCGGTTTTTGATTTCGATGGACGGTGTTGCCATGGTTACTAAAAATAGAAATTTCTGTGAAATTCCTTTAAAACGCTACTCCTCCTACAGTTTTGGTCCGATTTCAATATAACTTGGCACACAAGTAGACTACACTAAGATACATAATTTAGTGCATCGGTTTTTGATTTCGATGGATGGTGTTGCCATGGTTACTAAAAATAGAAATTTCTGTGAAATTCCTTTAAAACGCTACTCCTCCTACAGTTTTGGTCCGATTTCAATATAACTCGGCACACAAGTAGACTACACTAAGATACATAATTTAGTGCATCGGTTTTTGATTTCGATGGACGGTGTTGCCATGGTTACTAAAAATAGAAATTTCTGTGAAATTCCTTTAAAACGCTACTCCTCCTACAGTTATGGTCCGATTTCAATATAACTTGGCACACAAGTAGACTACACTAAGATACATAATTTATTGCATCGGTTTTTTTATTCAATTGACGGTGTTGCCATGGTTACTAAAAATAAAAATTTCTGTGAAATTCCTTTAAAACACTACTCCTGCTACAGTTTTAGTCTGCTTCTAATATAATTAGGCATACAAGAAGACTATACTAAGATACATAATTTATTGCATTGGTTTTTGAATTCAATGAACAGTGTTGCCATGGTTACTTAAAATAGAAATTTCTTTGAAATTCCTTTAAAACGTTACTCCTCCTACAATTTTGGTCTGATTTCAATCTAATTTGGCACACAGTTAGAATACACTACGATACATAATATGTATTTCTGTTTTTTTTTATTTGGGTGAATGGTGTTGTCATGGTTACTAAAAATAGAAATTTTAGTGAAATACTTTCATTACGCTACTACTCCTAGTTTTCATTTGATTTCAATATAACTTGTCACAAAAGTAGACTACATTAAGATACATAATTCTATTTATTGTTGCATGTTGCAATGTTTCAAATCCAAGTGCTACTTTTCTTTTGTTATACAAACAGACCAGTAGAGCTACAGTCTCATCAGAGACTTCTGGTTCCTTGTTCTATCCCCCTCCCTTTTCTAACATAACTAACCACCCTATTCCCCTACCTTCCCCCCGCCCCATTCCTCTTCCTGACTTAACTGTCATTGTTTGCTAACTGATTTTTCAACTCATTTTGTTGTAATGATTTTTTTACTTGAATTTCTGTGATTTGTTGCATTGTTTTGAATTTTTACTAATCTTCTGTCAGTTGTATATTTTCAGGGGCTCAGAAGAGAAACAAGGAAAGATGAGCAGGGCCGGCCAACATCCTGAAGTGAGGAGTAGTCCCTCTCCCATTCAACTGCAGACATGAAGCAGAATGCACGGTAAGATTCAGACTTCTTGCATCCTTTCCTCAGATATTGCTTGCCAATTGATGTAGGCTGTATCAGGCTTGGATCATGACCTTTTGACCTTCCATTGACAGGATTTAGAGATGCTGATGCAGTTCAGAAGGAACATCACCAGGAGCCACATCAACAGCCATGGAAGCTTATATGGAAGTAGTTTTTGAATTTTTCCCTTCTCTCATTTTTCCTTGTTCTATCCCCCTCCCTTTTCTAACATAACTAACCACCCTATTCCCCTACCTTCCCCCACCCCATTCCTCTTCCTGACTTAACTGTCATTGTTTGCTAACTGATTTTTCAACTCATTTTGTTGTAATGATTTTTTTACTTGAATTTCTGTGATTTGTTGCATTGTTTTGAATTTCTACTAATCTTCTGTCAGTTGTATATTTTCAGGGGCTCAGAAGAGAAACAAGGAAAGATGAGCAGGGCCGGCCAACATCCTGAAGTGAGGAGTAGTCCCTCTCCCATTCAACTGCAGACATGAAGCAGAATGCACGGTAAGATTCAGACTTCTTGCATCCTTTCCTCAGATATTGCTTGCCAATTGATGTAGGCTGTATCAGGCTTGGATCATGACCTTTTGACCTTCCATTGACAGGATTTAGAGATGCTGATGCAGTTCAGAAGGAACATCACCAGGAGCCACATCAACAGCCATGGAAGCTTATATGGAAGTATTTTTTGAATTTTTCCCTTCTCTCATTTTTCCTTGTTCTATCCCCCTCCCTTTTCTAACATAACTAACCACCCTATTCCCCTACCCCCCCTTTCCCCCCCATTCCTCTTCCTGACTTAACTGTCATTGTTTGCTAACTGATTTTTCAACTCATTTTGTTGTAATGATTTTTTTACTTGAATTTCTGTGATTTGTTGCATTGTTTTGAATTTCTACTAATCTTCTGTCAGTTGTATATTTTCAGGGGCTCAGAAGAGAAACAAGGAAAGATGAGCAGGGCCGGCCAACATCCTGAAGTGAGGAGTAGTCCCTCTCCCATTCAACTGCAGACATGAAGCAGAATGCACGGTAAGATTCAGACTTCTTGCATCCTTTCCTCAGATATTGCTTGCCAATTGATGTAGGCTGTATCAGGCTTGGATCATGACCTTTTGACCTTCCATTGACAGGATTTAGAGATGCTGATGCAGTTCAGAAGGAACATCACCAGGAGCCACATCAACAGCCATGGAAGCTTATATGGAAGTATTTTTTGAATTTTTCCCTTCTCTCATTTTTCCTTGTTCTATCCCCCTCCCTTTTCTAACATAACTAACCACCCTATTCCCCTACCTTCCCCCACCCCATTCCTCTTCCTGACTTAACTGTCATTGTTTGCTAACTGATTTTTCAACTCATTTTGTTGTAATGATTTTTTTACTTGAATTTCTGTGATTTGTTGCATTGTTTTGAATTTCTACTAATCTTCTGTCAGTTGTATATTTTCAGGGGCTCAGAAGAGAAACAAGGAAAGATGAGCAGGGCCGGCCAACATCCTGAAGTGAGGAGTAGTCCCTCTCCCATTCAACTGCAGACATGAAGCAGAATGCACGGTAAGATTCAGACTTCTTGCATCCTTTCCTCAGATATTGCTTGCCAATTGATGTAGGCTGTATCAGGCTTGGATCATGACCTTTTGACCTTCCATTGACAGGATTTAGAGATGCTGATGCAGTTCAGAAGGAACATCACCAGGAGCCACATCAACAGCCATGGAAACTTATATGGAAGTATTTTTTGAATTTTTTCCCTTCTCTCATTTTTCCTTGTTCTATCCCCCTCCCTTTTCTAACATAACTAACCACCCTATTCCCCTACCTTCCCCCACCCCATTCCTCTTCCTGACTTAACTGTCATTGTTTGCTAACTGATTTTTCAACTCATTTTGTTGTAATGATTTTTTTACTTGAATTTCTGTGATTTGTTGCATTGTTTTGAATTTCTACTAATCTTCTGTCAGTTGTATATTTTCAGGGGCTCAGAAGAGAAACAAGGAAAGATGAGCAGGGCCGGCCAACATCCTGAAGTGAGGAGTAGTCCCTCTCCCATTCAACTGCAGACATGAAGCAGAATGCACGGTAAGATTCAGACTTCTTGCATCCTTTCCTCAGATATTGCTTGCCAATTGATGTAGGCTGTATCAGGCTTGGATCATGACCTTTTGACCTTCCATTGACAGGATTTAGAGATGCTGATGCAGTTCAGAAGGAACATCACCAGGAGCCACATCAACAGCCATGGAAGCTTATATGGAAGTAGTTTTTGAATTTTTTCCCTTCTCTCATTTTTCCTTGTTCTATCCCCCTCCCTTTTCTAACATAACTAACCACCCTATTCCCCTACTTCCCCCCCCATTCCTCTTCCTGACTTAACTGTCATTGTTTGCTAACTGATTTTTCAACTCATTTTGTTGTAATGATTTTTTTACTTGAATTTCTGTGATTTGTTGCATTGTTTTGAATTTCTACTAATCTTCTGTCAGTTGTATATTTTCAGGGGCTCAGAAGAGAAACAAGGAAAGATGAGCAGGGCCGGCCAACATCCTGAAGTGAGGAGTAGTCCCTCTCCCATTCAACTGCAGACATGAAGCAGAATGCACGGTAAGATTCAGACTTCTTGCATCCTTTCCTCAGATATTGCTTGCCAATTGATGTAGGCTGTATCAGGCTTGGATCATGACCTTTTGACCTTCCATTGACAGGATTTAGAGATGCTGATGCAGTTCAGAAGGAACATCACCAGGAGCCACATCAACAGCCATGGAAACTTATATGGAAGTATTTTTTGAATTTTTTCCCTTCTCTCATTTTTCCTTGTTCTATCCCCCTCCCTTTTCTAACATAACTAACCACCCTATTCCCCTACCTTCCCCCACCCCATTCCTCTTCCTGACTTAACTGTCATTGTTTGCTAACTGATTTTTCAACTCATTTTGTTGTAATGATTTTTTTACTTGAATTTCTGTGATTTGTTGCATTGTTTTGAATTTCTACTAATCTTCTGTCAGTTGTATATTTTCAGGGGCTCAGAAGAGAAACAAGGAAAGATGAGCAGGGCCGGCCAACATCCTGAAGTGAGGAGTAGTCCCTCTCCCATTCAACTGCAGACATGAAGCAGAATGCACGGTAAGATTCAGACTTCTTGCATCCTTTCCTCAGATATTGCTTGCCAATTGATGTAGGCTGTATCAGGCTTGGATCATGACCTTTTGACCTTCCATTGACAGGATTTAGAGATGCTGATGCAGTTCAGAAGGAACATCACCAGGAGCCACATCAACAGCCATGGAAGCTTATATGGAAGTAGTTTTTGAATTTTTTCCCTTCTCTCATTTTTCCTTGTTCTATCTCCCTCCCTTTTCTAACATAACTAACCACCCTATTCCCCTACTTCCCCCCCCCCCCATTCCTCTTCCTGACTTAACTGTCATTGTTTGCTAACTGATTTTTCAACTCATTTTGTTGTAATGATTTTTTTACTTGAATTTCTGTGATTTGTTGCATTGTTTTGAATTTCTACTAATCTTCTGTCAGTTGTATATTTTCAGGGGCTCAGAAGAGAAACAAGGAAAGATGAGCAGGGCCGGCCAACATCCTGAAGTGAGGAGTAGTCCCTCTCCCATTCAACTGCAGACATGAAGCAGAATGCACGGTAAGATTCAGACTTCTTGCATCCTTTCCTCAGATATTGCTTGCCAATTGATGTAGGCTGTATCAGGCTTGGATCATGACCTTTTGACCTTCCATTGACAGGATTTAGAGATGCTGATGCAGTTCAGAAGGAACATCACCAGGAGCCACATCAACAGCCATGGAAGCTTATATGGAAGTAGTTTTTGAATTTTTTCCCTTCTCTCATTTTTCCTTGTTCTATCCCCCTCCCTTTTCTAACATAACTAACCACCCTATTCCCCTACCTTCCCCCACCCCATTCCTCTTCCTGACTTAACTGTCATTGTTTGCTAACTGATTTTTCAACTCATTTTGTTGTAATGATTTTTTTACTTGAATTTCTGTGATTTATTGCATTGTTTTGAATTTCTACTAATCTTCTGTCAGTTGTATATTTTCAGGGGCTCAGAAGAGAAACAAGGAAAGATGAGCAGGGCCGACCAACATCCTGAAGTGAGGAGTAGTCCCTCTCCCATTCAACTGCAGACATGAAGCAGAATGCACGGTAAGATTCAGACTTCTTGCATCTTTTCCTGAGATATTGCTTGCCAATTGATGTAGGCTGTATCAGGCTTTGACCTCTTGACTTTCAATTGACAGGATTTAGAGATGCTGATGCAGTTCAGAAGGAACATCACCAGGAGCCACATCAACAGCCATGGAAGCTTATATGGAAGTATTTTTTGAATTTTTTCCCTTCTTTCTCTTTTCCTTGTTCTATCCCTCTCCCTATTATATCATAACTAACCACTTTCCTCCCCTTTCCCCCTCATTTCTCTCCTTGACTTGACTGTCATTGTTTGCTAACTTTTTTTTTAAATTCATTTTGTTGTAATGATTTTTTTTACTTGAATTTCTGTGATTTATTGCATTGTTTTGAAATTCTACTAATCTTTTGTAAGTATTATATTTTTAGGTGATCAGGAGAGTAACAAGGAACGAGGACCAGGGGGAACAATCAGAAAGAAAGTCCATTTCCTAGCTTTGTGCTGCAGCCCACATTGCTGAAAGTGGTAAGCAACAAGCTGCATTTTTATATCCCCCCCCCCCCTCCACAAACGAAGGTTAGGCGGGTATATTGGAATCAGCATGTCCGGCTGTCTGTCTGCTGTCTTGCTGTTCTTTTGTCTATAGACATGAATTTGTTCGAACCTGTTCTCAGAGACTCTTGCATGGATTTTTCAGAAGAGTTGTACATTCATTATTTACCATATGAAGGTGTGCACCTGTTATTTTTATCATGATTGGTTAATTTTTCTGCATTTTACAGGTGTTTTTTTTTTTCATTTCTATTGACTTAGTCATTTTGGGTTTGTATACTTTTGAGACATAAAATCTAGAACTGCCAATTGGTACATCTGTACAGAAATGTTAATTGCAGTTTAAAACTACTCATTAAAACTCAAAATATCATTTAAGTGCGAAATTTTTTTTAGGCAGATAATCCCTTCAAATCTAAGACACATGCAGTAACGTTATTTATAATTTTGAATCAATACTTAGCTTTGTATCAGATTTAAGAACAAAATCTTTGTTTTCAACAGAATGACATACATTGTAAGTATGCATTTTTAGCTCTTCTGAGCCAAAGGCTCAAAGAGCTAATGCTATGGCCATTTGTGTGGTGTGCGTAAACTTTGTAGAATATGGGCCATAACTCAAGAACCCCTTGGATAATTATTGTCAAAGAGCTAGGTACACTTTATGCATAAAATGGCCCTGTAGATTTACCAATTTATTGACTAACACCCTGTGTACCATTTTCAACATTAATATAAAGTAGAGACTTAGTGCTTTCATTTGATATAACAGAATTCCCTTGGAAGAGTCCAGGCATTAAAAAACTTATGTGATGTTATGTTATGTGAAATTGCAATGTTATCAAATTTTGCAGAAAACAGGTGTTTTTGAGAACCTTCAGCAAAGAATTAAAATATGAGCACACCCCTTAATCCAAAAATTAAAATATGTTTTATAATCTTCATTTACAGTTTTTAGCTCACTTGAGCCAAAGGCTCAAGTGAGCTTTTCTGATCAAAATTTGTCCGTTGTCTGTCGTCGTTGTTGGTGTTGTTATTGTTGTAAACTTTTCACATTTTCATCTTCTTCTCAAGAACCACTGGGCCAAATTCAACCAAACTTGCCACAAAGCATCCTTGGGTAAAGGGGATTCAAGTTTGTTCAAATGAAGGGCCATGCCCTCTTTCAAGGGGAGATAATTAGGAATTAGTGAAAAAATAATGGCATCATTTAAAAATCTTCTTCTCAAGAACCACTGGGCCAGGAAAGATGAAACTTATGTGGAAACATCTTCAGGTAGTGTAGATTCAAGTTTGTTCAAATTACGACCCCCGGGGGTAGGGTGGGGCCACAATGGGGGATCCAAGTTTTACATTGAAATATATAGGAAAATATCTTTAAAAATCTTCTTCTTAAGAACAGTAAAGCCAAGATTGGTCATATTTATATGGAAACATCCTCAGGTAGTGTAGATTCAGGTTTGTTCAAATCATGACCCCCAGGGGTAGGGTGGGGCCACAATGGGGGATCCAAGTTTTACATAAAAATATATAGGAAAATATCTTTAAAAATCTTCTTCTTAAGAACAGCAAAGCCATGATTGGTCATATTTTTATGGAAGCATCCTCAAGTAGTGTAGATTCGAGTTTGTTCAAATCATGACCCCCGGGGGAAGGGTGGGGCCACAATGGGGGATCCAAGATTTACATAGAAATATATAGGAAAATGACTTTAAAAATCTTCTTCTTAAGAACAATAAAGCCAAGATTGGTCATATTTATATGGAAGCATCCTCAGGTAGTGTAGATTCAAGTTTGTTCAAATCATGACCCCCGGGGGTAGGATGGGGCCACAATGGGGGATCCAAGTTTTACATAGAAATATATAGGAAAAAATCTTTAAAAATCTTCTTCTTAAGAACAGCAAAGCCATGATTGGTCATATTTTTATGGAAGCATCCTCAGGTAGTGTAGATTCAAGTTAGTTCAAATCATTACCCCGGGGATAGGTTGGGGCCACAATGGGTGATCAAAGTTTACAGAGGAATATATAGGAAAAAGTCTTTTTCTCAAGAACAGAAAAGCTATGATTAGTCAAATTGATATGGAGGCATCTTTGGGTAGTGTAGAATGAAATTTGTTCAAATGAGGGCCCCCGGGGGTAGGGTGGGGCCACAATGGGGGATCCAATTTTTGCAAATGAATATATGGGAAAAAAATCTGCTGCTCAAGAACAACAAAGCCATTTGTTATATTGATATGAAAGCATCATCAGGTAGTTTAAAATTCAACACCCCCCTCCCTGTAAACTTTTCAATACTGTACTGATTTTTGCTTTTTTTCCTAGCCAATGTGCTCAGGTGAGCGATATGGCCCATGGGCCTCTTGTTTATAATATATATTGTTTACACATTTTGGATCGGAGGTTGTGCTGTACATGAAATATTGAAAAATGGCATCATCTTTTGGCAATTTCTGTAGAAGTATTCAGGATATGTGAATAATGACGCAATTCATGACGTCATAATGCATTGACTAGCAAGAAAATTATGTCATTTTCTGTAGATATTCATTCACCAGGTGTTCAAGTATTATTTATTGCCTTGTCGACTAAACCTATGCAGTTTTGAATTTTCAGAAATTGACAGGGCCAAAAAAGGCCCTAAATGGCTCCTGCTGTGTCACAGGGTATCCTTGGCCCAAGGGCTCCCGTTTATACTAAAACTAGGGTTGTGACCCTTAAACAAGGGGAGATAATTAGGTAAATAAAACCAAAAGTACTTGTTCCTAAAAATCTTCTTCTCAAGAACTACTGAGCAGATTATCACCAAACTTACACAAAAGGATGAGGATATATTGTAGATTAAAAATTGTTCAAGGCATCACCCTTGGACAAAGGGCGTGGTCTCAAGGTCACTTCAAAGTTGACCAAAAATTATATTTTATTAAAATGTTGATATTTTCTTACTATAAGGACTAGGATCATCAAATCTTGTCAGTTGGTGCATCTAAGGACCTTATACCATGTTGACTCAAAAGTAGGTTATGGTGACCTACTTCTTAAATTTTTCGGCCATTCTTTTTCAAAATGATTTAGAGGCATATTCTGAACAATTTAAGGCCTTTGATCGTCAAACTTTGTCAGTTGATGAATCTTAGGTCCTTGGAGTATGTCAACTAAAAAGGAGGTCACCTCGACCTACTTTTTGAATTTTATGGCTAATCTTTTTCAAAACAATTAAGGTCATTAATTTGAATACTGAGAGGTTTAGGTAGCTAAATACAGTTTCATATAAAATCCAGGGGGGGGGTTTTCTCAGAGAAAAGCATGATGGGTAGGGATTTCCCTGCTATTTTTATGCATTGTACATGAAAATTGCAGCTTTTTTATTTTTATTTGCATAAAGTAGAGTCTTATCTTAAGATTAAATGAAAAAAAGTATACAAATATTTTTTGAGAATTAATTTTTGTGTGACTTTTTAATCGTGGGAGATAACTCTAAAAACACCCATTTTTCACATGTGCAGAATTGCATGATTTGAGTAGCAGGTAAAGTAGCTCTTTAAAAAGCTGGAAAATGTATTCTAAAAGTACAACAAAAAGAAACCTAAGGACTTGTTCTGTGAAATGCACAGCACTTATATTTTCTGATTACTGCGCTGTTTGTGATCAAGGGAGCTAAAAATGCATAGGTGTACTACAATTAGATGCATAAACTTCCCTATTTCCCTCATGTTTCATGTGTCAAATACACCTTATTAGTAAGTGATAAATGCAATATGTTTATAAAATTCACCATTTTATCTTTCTATTGATATATAGATGTCTGTGTAACAAGTCTTTATATTATTCCTTTATGGGGGTCACTTTAGCATGCCCCTCATTTAGTAACGTCATGATAACGTCATACATAAAACTGTGTTTTGCTCCCTTAGAATCATTAAATCTTGTAAGATGATGCATCTTGGGGCCATAAAACATATTTAGGTCACAGTGTCATACTTTTTGAACTTTGCAGGCATTCGATTTCAAAGTGTTTTAGAGGCATAATTTGGAGGCCTATGATCATAAAACTTTGTAAGTTGATGCATCTTGGGTCCTTGAAAAACATCAACTGAAAAGTAGGTCACAGTGACCTACTTTTGAAATTTTATGGCTGTATTTAATGTTTTCGGGTACTATTTGGCTTAGAATCATCAAAATTTGTCACTTGATGTATCTTCGGTCTTAGGAGTAGGTCGACTGAAAAGTAGGTCACTGTGACCTATTTTTGAAATTTTATGGCTATATTTAGATATGTCAGGTACTAATTGGCTTAGAATCGTCAAACTTTGTCAGTTGATGCATCTTGGGTCGTCAATGTATGTCATCTGAAAAGTAGGTCACTGTGACCTACTTTTGAAATTTTATGGTTATGATTAAATATTTTAGGTATTAATTGGCTTAGAATCATCAAACTTAGTTGATGCATCTTGGGTCTTCAGGGAATGACAAGTGATAAGTAGGTCATCATGACCTACTCTCAGGTACTCATCTTGGATTCTCGGAGTGTTTCATCTAAAATGTAGGTCATGATGACCTACGTTTGGATTTTCAAGGCTTTATCTAGATATACAGGATACTTAGAGGCTTCAAATAGAAGTGATAGGTTGTACAGTTTATCAGAAGAGTGATTCAAGGTCTCTTGTCTATTGTATTATAGACAGTGCATTACACAGCAAATGGTGTACATCCATGTGTTCCATGGGAGTAATGAGTGGAAATACATCCAGTTAAAGATTAATTAATGAGTTCAATGTGGAGAGCTGTTATAGCATCTCTGATCTAGCAGGTGTTATCTATATCCCCTGGGAATTGGGCAGGAGAATTGAAGATCTCTTTTCTCTAAGTCTCTTAATTTATAGTCTGTCAAATTAAAATATGTAGTAACTGGAGGAGCAGCCTTTTATTTTTAAAATGGATTTGGTATAAAGTTATCAAAATTAATTAGATATTGTACAATATGATATTTTTATTTTTTTCAACAAACCATTTGCAGAGTGTCATGTCTCAAAAAGATGACAAATAGTTGCAATTTATTTTTTCAATCTAATAAAAAACAATATACAGTTGAACTTCGGTATCTCAAACATGGATATCTCGAATACAATGGATATGTCAAAGTGACTGGGAAGTCCTTAAATATTTTACCCTTGATATCTCAAACCCTCGGATATCTCAAAGTTTTTTTTCTTGGTCTCATTGAGTTCGAGATAATGAGGTTTGACTGTAAATATTAATATTGAATGATGTTGTATTAGGCAGTGTCTTAGTTCATCATTCCTTAAAAAAATGTAATGAGTGATTAAATTTTTACTCTAAATGTTTAAACTAATTGTGAACACCTCCTAAGTCTATAAAATATAAATATGTTCTAGTTTAAATTTAATTTCTTACTTGATATGAAATGCAAATGTTCCTCCTTTGATGTTTCTGTTTTTTCTTTGTCAGAAGAAGATGGTTTAGGCTGACCAGGATCCCATAGTGAGGAGGAGTCCATCTCCCATTCAACTGCAGACATAAGAAGAAGGCACAGTAAGATTCAGACTCTACTTCTTAGTTTTTTTAAATACTTTTTTCTTTTCAATTTATGTTGGCTGTATCAGGCTTTGACCTCTTGACTTCCACTTGACAGGATGCAGAGAATGCCAAGCCTATCCTATGGAACATCATCAGGACCCACTTTAACAGCCAGGAGTCTTAAATGAAGTATGTTTCATTTAATCCCCTCTGACTTTTCTTCCTCCTTTGTCCTCCCTACTCTCAAACATAACTAACCACCCCCTCCTCACCCTACCCACCTCCAATTCTTATCCCAACCTTACCAACCTTATTGTCTTTTTTAATTTGCTAACTGATTTTCCAAATGATAATCTGGTAATGATTATGTTTACTTGAATTTCTGTATTTTTTACGTTGCATTGAATTATTATTAATCTCTTCATCGTATATTTTCAAGGACGAGAGGTACCTGTTGCGATCACAACAGAAGAAGAGGAGTCCATTGCCCAGCTATGTTCAGCAGCCAGCATTGGCCAAGGAGTAAGTAAAAAAACCCTTTTTTTGCAATTTTCAAATTTTTCTTGTACTTGGTGAGTTTTTATGACTCTTTCTTACTTTTCCCTCACTGATATTTTTATTTTGTTGTACTTTTGGATCTATGTTTTCTCTTTAAATTTTCTACTTTTCCCTCTTAAATTTTTATAAGCTCACCTGAACCAAAGGCTCATAAACTTTTTACAATTCGATCCAGAACCACTTGGCCAATTTCAACCAAACTTGGCACAGAGTATTTCTGGGAAAAGGGAATTCAAACTTGTTCAAATAAGGGCCAAACTCTTTTCCAAAGGGAGATAATTAAGAAAAAATAAAAGTTGGGTTGAACCACTAAGCAGTTTATAAAGTGTAAACTGCCCTAACAGTTTATGCTGTGTGAATTTGGTAGGGCCTAAATTAAAATATTGTTTGTGCGCCCTCAGCCGACTGACCCTTAAAAATCAGCCTGACTCAAAATATTTTATTGCTCTCTTTATTTACCGTAAAGTCGCTTGTATTGGCCACACTTTTTTTCTTCAGAAAATTGTTTAAAATTAGGGATGCGCTTAATACATCGGAACAAAATACAACCCCCTTTTTTCCAGTCACGAGGACCATTTTCCCGATCCGTTTGAATTTATTAGGCCTACTCATTGTAACCAATTACGTCAAAGTTTATTACTATTACTCTAATTTCAGAGTCATATACATCAGCCCTACCTGTTGTAGTCATATACATTTACCCTACCTGTTGAAAAAAAGATAATCATTTCATAAATAAAATCATAATGAAAAACGATCTGTTTTTGTTTTATTTCCATTGCGTATTCCGCCATTTGAACTACCGTCGCTTACATCATATACAAGACCTGCATGTCGCTTAAGACATAGATATATTATTACCTATAAATGAGTCAACAACTATAATCCTTGTGATATATTCTGAATTATCCATAATTCAATATATTATTTTTATTTTTTTAAGATTTCAGATATGCAATCAGAGGTGCAAATTGTTAGGGATTCTATTGTTGCGTCATTGCTATATATACTTCAGTCTAGTTGTCAAGTAGGTCATGACCATTGTTTATTTAACAATTATCACGTGGACACCTGCAATGAAAGCGATGCGTTTTTAAAAAGAACTTTATTAAAACATATTTCAGTCGGAAGCACATATAAAAACATATTTTGTAACATTCAAGAAAATATTCATAAGACATAAATATTAAAATGTTCATTTAGCACGTCATCATGGTCACAGCACTGAATGTTCATTGCACTAGCTAACTAAAATAATTATTGATGAATACCAAGAACTGTTTAATTACGCAAAGCCAAACCTTTGACACTAATATCGCTTGGGTATGATTTTTGTTTACGTAAATACGGACACGCGCTTGTTATGCATTATACCGGTAAGCATAACTTCATAACACGCTTGGAATTAATTTGAAAAGAAAATAATCAGGTATTTCTTTTATCATCTCTGGTTAAATAATTATTAAAAAGATTAAATTTAAATGTTCACACATGCACACTTATAATACGTGAGTAAAAAAAGCTGACTTGCTACTTTCGTTTTAGATTCGTAAATTTTCCTACTTTCATCTTAAGTTACTGTACTAGAAAAATTAAAGTCACATCCAATTTATGCATTTTTTGGATGCGCATTTTACATAGGACCTGCGTTTTTTTTCAGGATTTTCACCCAAACTTTGGGGGTGCGTCTTTTACACCATTGCGGCCAATACTCGTGACTTTACGGTACATTTTTTTTATTTAAATAATTTCAAACCAGTTTGTTTTAATCTTGTTAAAAACTTCTTTTAAAGTCATTTTGATGCTTTGATTAGTACATGTAGTGTTAAAAATAGAATGTAATTGGCGATATATGTGTTAATTCTAGAATAGCTATTTTGTTTATTCAGTACATGCAGCAATATCGCCTTAGATTTTAATGCATGCAAAGGTGTGAATTAAGGGTGTGAAAGGTGTACAGGAAATCACTTCTAGCTTGAACGCACACAGCTGACAAAAGTAGTAATAAGGGATAGAAAATAATGACTGAGAATGTAAAAGATATCAAACGTAAACTATTTGAAAATAAATTTAAAATAATAATCAAAATTGGAGGTGCTTTTTAAAACCAAAAGTAGAAAAAAAAATCATCATTGATGAGGAAAAGTGGCAAACAAAGCTGCTGATTTTACCTTCAGATACATTAAGTCAACTTAACAAAAATGTAATAAATCTTAAAAGTTGGATGAGAAATGGGCTTGGAAACACAGAGTATCAAGTCAAAAGTCAAATACATTAAATGATGTTCAAACTTTAAAGTTGATACCCGCATGTTCAATGTTTCTACACCAGAAAGAAGTTCTCAATGGGATTTACGTCATTTTTTTTAATATAAATTTTTAAAATTTTGGATATGATGAGTTTTCACTTGATATATCATTTTCCATAGAAAAAAAATGCCCTTTACATTTCTTCCAATTTCTATCCCCCCCCCCCCCCCCCCCCCGATTTTTTTTTTTACACAAATTAATACAAGCAGACAAAAAGTAAATAATCCACCTCAAAGCTTTGTAAATTCATGCAACAGAAAACATGTTTATTCCTTTTTCTTATTGCAGCATAAAGTGCCCTTCTGCCCATGTACAATCATGCATTTAGGGGAAAAATCATTGTCAAACATTTTTCCTTTATAAAAGCAAGGCCACATTTGTCATGCTAATATTCAGAATCCCCACCCTTACCAAAAATATTGCCTTCCTGCAAACATTTGCTGCAAGTCTGCAGCAAACGTTGCTGCAAACTTGCTGCAGACATTGCTGCAATGAAGCTAAAGAAACCATGACAGCCTATACAAAGCCTTCATGTTTGCAGCAAGCTTGCAGCAAACATTTTACCATGCAAATGAGGTTTGCTGCAAGTCAGCAGCAAACACTGGATTTTCCAAATATGGAAACCTTGCTGCAAGCTTGCGGCAAACGTTGCTGCAAGCTTGCAGCAAACATTGCTGTAAGCTTGTGGCAAACATTGCTGCTAACTTGCGGCAAGGAATATAATTATTGTTTTTGGCACATTCCTGTGTACAAGCAGCAAGTTCGCAGAAAGTCTTTGTCCTGACCTTAATCTGTTAATTATAGAGAAAATCCACCACATGTGTCTGAAATGATGCAAGCTAGTTTCTGAAGTGTTGATAGTCTCTCTTTATGTTCACATACTATTCTTGATAACAATATTTTTTTTTGAGACAGGTACAGAAAATTTAAAACCTTTGCACATTACTTTAACAATAAAATTTTATGGTTAATACTAATTTATTTGAAAACATATAAACATTTAAAATAGTTGATTTGGAACCTTTAATACATTTAAAGAAACATACAAATATGCTATTAAAATATAGATTAAGATTTGACCTAGCAAGTACATCAGTTACTTAAACATGCTTTAAAGAGATAATTCTTTCATATCAAAATAAAACAAAATCAGATCTTACCAATTAGATGTTGTGTATGCCAATACACACCTACATCCAGGATTATGCTTTTGTAATCATTCAAAATGGTATATATTCCTAACAAAATACTGAAACATCTACAACTTCAATTCAAACATTTCAAAATGGCAAATTCTGTGTTGACCCCAGTATAAACTGCATTTCATTGGCTAATTTGACTTGTTTACTGTTCTTGCGAACTTCCTGCAAACATTCAATTTGTTAAATGTTTCCTGCAAACTTGCTGGGAACAACAGATTGGCGTGTATGTTTCTTGCAATGTTCCGGCAAACATGTTGAGTTCCTGTGAATTTGCTGCAAGCTTACAGTAATTGCTGCAAAGTTTGCCGCAAGATCGCAGCTAGTGGCAAACATCTGCGAACAAGAAAATTTTATTTTCTTCCTGCGAACAACTTTGTTTGCTGCAAACTTGCAGCAGACTTGCTGCAGGTCTGCAGCAAACATAACAGTTTGGTAAGGGCATGTAGGTTAGATTAAATTTTGTTATGTCATGAGTCCTTAAGCCTAGGGTGGACCCACAATTTTTCATGGGAATGTAGAAAAATCTTTCAAAAACAACCTTTTGAAGAGCAGCAATATTAAAAGTGACTCAAATGAGCAATTTTGCAGTTATGCTTCTTATATAATTTTCAGGAAAAAAATAAAATATTTTTCCTACCTACCTACCCATTGTTAAAAATCGGAAAAGGGCAAACAAACAATTTTTTTAGCTCTACTTGTCAGAGACCAGAAGAGCTTATGCGATAGTAAGGTGTCCGTCGTCCGTCCGTCCGTCTGTCTGTCTGTCTGTCTGTCCGTCTGTCTGTAAACAATTTTTCAAAACGCTACTCCTCCTACAGTTATGGTCCGATTTCAATATAACTTGGCACACAAGTAGACTACACTAAGATACATAATTTAGTGCATCGGTTTTTGATTTCGATGGACGGTGTTGCCATGGTTACTAAAAATAAAAATTTCTGTGAAATTCCTTTAAAACGCTACTCCTCCTACAGTTTTGGTCCGATTTCAATATAACTTGGCACACAAGTAGACTACACTAAGATACATAATTTAGTGCATCAGTTTTTGATTTCGATGGACGGTGTTGTCATGGTTACTAAAAATAGAAATTTCTGTGAAATTCCTTTAAAACGCTACTCCTCCTACAGTTTTGGTCCGATTTCAATATAACTTGGCACACAAGTAGACTACACTAAGATATATAATTTAGTGCATCGGTTTTTGATTTCGATGGACGGTGTTGCCATGGTTACTAAAAATAGAAATTTCTGTGAAATTCCTTTAAAACACTACTCCTGCTACAGTTTTAGTCTGCTTCTAATATAATTAGGCATACAAGAAGATTATACTAAGATACATAATTTATTGCATTGGTTTTTGAATTCGATGAACAGTGTTGCCATGGTTACTTAAAATAGAAATTTCTGTGAAATTCCTTTAAAACGCTACTCCTCCTACAGTTTTGGTCCGATTTCAATATAACTTGGCACACAAGTAGACTACACTAAGATACATAATTTAGTGCATCGGTTTTTGATTTCGATGGACGGTGTTGCCATGGTTACTAAAAATAGAAATTTCTGTGAAATTCCTTTAAAACGCTACTCCTCCTACAGTTTTGGTCCGATTTCAATATAACTTAGCACACAGGTAGACTACACTAAGATACATAATTTAGTGCATCGGTTTTTGATTTCGATGGACAGTGTTGCCATGGTTACTAAAAATAGAAATTTCTGTGAAATTCCTTTAAAACACTACTCCTGCTACAGTTTTAGTCTGCTTCTAATATAATTAGGCATACAAGAAGACTATACTAAGATACATAATTTATTGCTTTGGATTTTGAATTCGATGAACAGTGTTGCCATGGTTACTTAAAATACAAATTTCTGTGAAATTCCTTTAAAACGTTACTCCTCCTACAATTTTGGTCTGATTTCAATCTAATTTGGCACACAGTTAGAATACACTACAATACATAATATGTATTTCTGTTTTTTTTTATTTGGGTGAGTGGTGTTGTCATGGTTACCGGTACTAAAAATAGAAATTTCCGTGAAATACTTTCAAAACGCTACTACTCTAGTTTTCATTTGATTTCAATATAACTTGTCACAAAAGTAGACTACATTAAGATACATAATTCTATTTATTGTTGCATGTTGCAATGTTTCAAATCCAAGTGCTACTTTTCTTTTGTTATACAAACAGACCAGTAGAGCTACAGTCTCATCAGAGACTTCTGGTTTAAATTTTGGCCTAGCTATTAAATTCATTCCTTAAATATTTTAATTTTTTCTTAAAAATCTAAAGAATCACTTGGCTAGAAAAAAATGTATCGTAGAAAAATTTCTTGATGTGTAGATTCAAGTTTGCTCAAGTTTTGAACCATATGGATAGAGTGAGTCTACAATGGAAATCAGATGTGGTGTCATAACAGTACTTCACTTGAGGTTCAAGTCAAATCAATTGGCTGACGCAAAATAATTCCTGAATCTCCCCTTCCGATTCCGGCATTTTGACTGGAGCTGAATTTTTTTATGAGATGAAAAACAATATGTAAACTTCCTGTATTGACCAGATTCATTATAATTTAGGGCATGCTGATTTTTCCATATACTGTATATGAGTGGGGAGTGATTAGGTCCTGGACTTGATTTTCAAGCACCTGCTCGACTTAGACCGAAACAAACTTGCGTGCCTTGCTGGATGGCTATGTATTTTTTGGTACTAAAATCTTTATAAAGAATTGTTTTACAAGATCTGAAAAGGAAACTTCTCAAAAGTTTGTTTTCAATTAATACCACCTACTCAAAGTTGCACATTATTGGTAAGAATATATAGCAAAATTTAATACTGTTGTGCAACCAAAAACAGTTAGAAAGAAAAGAAATAAACATGATGAATTCTAACATATTCTAAATTCAAGTTTGTTCAAATCATGGTTCCAGGAGGATTTACTTCTGTTGCAGAACAGCAATACCATGTAATTGTAATAAAGTTAAAGGTGCTTAGACACAGATTCAAACTTATATTTTCTCAAATTTTCTGCATAATATCACAACTTATATATTGCAATAACATTTCACACGAAAATATAATTAAAAACTTATTTTATCTGGAAATTATTGGAACTACGAATTCCAGGACGCGTTTGATTAACACATCTTTGCACTTCCACACATTTTAACTTTATCCTTAATATTTAAGAAAAGAAGTGATTTTGTTATTTAATAAAAAAAATGTTACATCTATTACTGTAAATTCCTTATTTTACGCGAGTATTTAATATCGCGAAAGGGCTCTTAGACGCCAAAACGCGAGAACAATAATTCGCGAATAGACGGTTTACAATGAGATTTAACATTAATTTCAACACCATGAAAATAAAAGCGAGTAATTTTATTTCGCGAGTGGTGTTCCTCGCGTAATTACGCGTTAATTAATTCCTCGCGTAAATTTAGGAATCTACAGTATCCAGTATTGTCAATCCATGCTCTGTGATGTGTAAAGAGTTTAACAAATTGAACACACCCATGAAACGTAAACTGTTTTTGTAAACAGGGCACGAGCTCTGTTATTGTTAATGTTTACGATTCACCGGGTGTGTTCAATTGTTAAACTCTGCACACACCACTGAGCATGGACTTACAATACTGTGAGTGAGTTTTGTTTTCAAACATTTCTACTCTGAATTTTCTAGGTTATAGTTTTAATATTTTTGATTAATACACCACAAAATTGCCACTTTTCTTAAGTATTAAGAATAAAATTAAAATATTTGAAAGCGCAAGGATGTGTCAATCCAACGCGTCCAGAAATTCGAAGTTTTAATAACTTCGAGATGAAATAAGATTTTTATTATATTTTATTATGAAATGCTATAGCAACATATAAGTCATGAAATTATACAGAAAATTTGAGAAAATATCAACTTCAAATCTGTGTCCAAGCACCTTTAAAGGGACCCTATGATTTGTTGATTCAAAGTAGGTTACATCTTGAACTCTTGGGTCTAGGGTGGCAAAAATATGAATTAAGAATTTTTTTTCTAATAACAAGGTCAAGGTGACTCAGGTGACCATTGTTGCACAAGGGCCTCTTTTTTCTTTTTTTTAATGATCTTGGATATTCTTTGTTAACAGGCAGAACTCAATCCATCATGCTTCAACAAGACTGTGAAGAGTAAGGATTAACTAATGCCTAACCTAAAATTGATGGTAAGACACAAGCTCTAAACTGTTCATTATGTGAATTAGATTTTATGACTCTTTCTCGTTTCTTAAATTCCTAGTGTCTTTTTTTTAACAGGCAGGGAATTTTGCCATCATTGATCCTGATTCCCAAGACTAGATCGCCATAATTCAGCAAGAGTCCAATGAGATGAACTTGGGCTTGACCTGAAAATGAAGGTTATAGTTCAACAAATTCCTTTTACTCTGTGAAATTATTTTAACTCTCTTTTGTTTTAGTCTTTGTAATTTTTTGTGACCCTTCCAGATTGTTTCTTTACAGCCAATCTGGCATCAATATTGTTTCTAAGAGCAGAAAAATATACATCAACAAGAGTGCAGAGAGTAAGGATGGACTGCAGCCTGACCTGGATGTGATGGTAAGGGGCAAGCTGTACACCTTTCACTGATTGAGACTTCAAGGTTACTTCATGCTGTCAGTTGGCATTTTGCCATTCACTTGTGTCCTTCATCATACTTTATGCATTGTCTGTTGTCCATAACCAATTCAATACAGTTGAACAAACTTATAACAGACTTGCTTACAATGAATTCAAACTTAATAGTGAAGTGATTTTAAATCCCTATGATTTTAAATTATATTGTAAACTAAACATATATATTATTTATATTGAAGCAAATTTTGCCCATCCCTTTAAGCGTGTTTTTATCTACCGGGTATTTTAAACTTCTTAAATACTTCCTGTTTAATTTTCTTCAACTTTGATTTAAAGCATATTGGGGGCATATTGGGGGTAAGATGAATATATAATGTGTTCTTCCTAATTATCACACCTCTGGGATCTCAGGAAAGGGGCAGAAACTGCTAAAAAAATAACTAATACACATCTTAAAAAATGAATGAATGAATAAGGTCTATGAATTTGGGGGAAATAAATCTTGACCCAAAGGGCTGGGATTCTACCTCCAGGGCAGAGTGTTATATAGTGAAGATGTACAAGGTCTTTTTTTCCACAGGTACTTGTGGACAGGAACCCCCCCCCCCCCCCCCCCCCCGGGGGTTGAATATCGGGAGGGGGGGTCCTGTCCATAAGTACCTGTGTTTTCTTCTACACAATTTATGAGAAAATGGGACGTATCAAGGTTAGGAAGAAACCTTCAATCAAAGTATTTTAATGTACCTCAAGATGGATTCTGTCTCCTTGATAGAGTCAAAATTGTCATATAGTGAAAATGCACATACTCTTAAGTTTTCACCAAATTAAGTTTTTGTCACACAATGCTAGAATTCTAATTCTGTCTGGGTCTTATTTAAGAAATCACTGTCTAGTTAGTAGAGTATGCCAGGGCATCAACGATAGTTGGAAACGTGGGATAATTTGCATAACGGGCAAAGCCCGTTATGCATA
The DNA here is from genome assembly GCF_033153115.1 of Saccostrea echinata. Lineage (NCBI taxonomy): Eukaryota > Metazoa > Mollusca > Bivalvia > Ostreida > Ostreidae > Saccostrea > Saccostrea echinata. Next base: position 3,719,101 of record NW_026889759.1, read on the forward strand.
AATTATCCCACGTTTCCAACTATCGTTGATGTCCCTGGCATACTCTACTAACTAGACAGTGATTCCTTATATTTCCATTTCATTGTGAAATAAAATTGTAAATTTAGATTTTAAAGATTTAAATTACACGAGGCCTCACATGCCAGTCCCCGCCCACTGACGTCAAACACAAAGACAGCCGCACGAGAATTACATGCATATTAGGCCTTCTTAGCTCCTGACCTTTCGCTTGGCGAAATTTGCATTCCGTTAGAATGATCAAGAAATCAACTCTCCTAACTTTCAAAGAGTTATCACAGAGAAAACAAATAGAAATGGAAATATTTAGTCATCAAGGTCTGAGAAATTCATAGAACTCAGGTGACCATCTTAATTATGATACTGTTGATGAATATGACTAGAAATTTAGCCTTCAGTTCTACAGTCTGCAAGGAAGAGATATCTCCTATTTTCAGCCTTTTGTAGCAAAACTGAATGTGTACAAAAGAATATAGGAGATCGATAAGTTTTAAAATTTTCTTTGAATTCATTTAATTTTCATTCCCATTGTCTTATTTTTTAATACCTTTTTCATTGACAGAAAATTAGCCAAGAGGAAACTAATTATGTCACCATCTATTGAGAATGTAGAGGATGGATTGCCTGATCTAAAATCTCAGGACAAGGATAATCCATTTGTCACCTTTTTTTCAAATTGGACACAATAGCTTAACTCGCAGAATTCAATGGACATTGCTGTGTACATTGTTACAAAGTAGTAGACACACTAAATAACTAAAGTTACAGAATCTAAAGAACAGTGTTGAGAACATAACAAAGTAATGGACACAATAAATAGGTAAACTCACACAATTCTATAGACAGTGCTGATGAGTTCCTTGTTTTCTTAATAAAGTGATGGACACAAATATCTAAACTCACAAAATTCAATGGACAGTACTGATTACATTGTTATTAACAAAGTGACGGACACACTAAACAGCTAAACTCACAGAATTCAATGGACAGTGCCGAGTACATTATTATTAATAAAGTGATGGACACACTGAACAGCTAAACTCACAGAATTCAATGGACAGTGCCGATTACATTGTTATTAACAAAGTGATGGACACACTGAACAGCTAAACTCACAGAATTCAGTGGACAGTGCCGAGTACATTGTCATTAACAAAGTGATGGATACACTGAACAGCTTAACTCACAGAATTCAATGGACAGTGCTGAGTACAATTTGTAATTAACAAAGTGATGGACACACTTAACAGCTTAACTCACAGAATTCAATGGACAATGCTAAGTACAATTTGTTATCAACAAAGTGATGGACACACTGAACAGCTAAACTCACAGAATTCAATGGACAGTGCCGAGTACATTATTATTAATAAAGTGATGGACACACTGAACAGCTAAACTCACAGAATTCAATGGACAGTGCCGATTACATTGTTATTAACAAAGTGATGGACACACTGAACAGCTAAACTCACAGAATTCAATGGACAGTGCCGAGTACATTGTCATTAACAAAGTGATGGACACACTGAACAGCTAAACTCACAGAATTCAGTGGACAGTGATGAGTACGTTGTTATTAACAAAGTGATGGACTCACTGAACAGCTTAACTCAATTCAATGGACAGTGCTGAGTACGTTGTGATTAACAAAGTGATGGACACACTGAACAGCTAAACTCACAGAATTCAATGGATAGTGCTAAGTACAGTTTGTTATTAACAAAGTGATGGACACACTTAACATATTAACTCACAGAATTTAATGGACAGTGCTAAGTACAATTTGTTATCAACAGAGTGATGGACACACTGAACAGTTAAACTCACAGAATTCAATGGACAGTGCTGAGTACGTTGTGATTAACAAAGTGACGGACACACCAAACAGCTAAACTCGCAGAATTCAATGGATAGTGCTAAGTACAATTTGTTATTAACAAAGTGATGGACACACTTAACAGCTTAACTTACAGAATTCAATGGACAATGCTAAGTACAATTTGTTATCAACAAAGTGATGGACACACTGAACAGCTAAACTCATAGAATTCAATGAACAGTGCTGAGTACATTGTTATTAACAAAGTGATGGACACACTGAACAGCTAAACTCACAGAATTCAGTGGACAGTGATGAGTACGTTGTTATTAACAAAGTGATGGACTCACTGAACAGCTTAACTCAAAGAATTCAATGGACAGTGCTGAGTACCGGTTTGTTGTCCTTAACAAAGTGATGGACACACTGAACAGCTAAACTCACAGAATTCGATGGACTTTGCTAAGTATGTAGTTATTATAAAGTGATGGACACAATACAAATATCTGAACTCACAGAATTTAATGGACAGTGATGAGTATGTTGTTATTAACAAAGTGATGGACACACTAAACAGCTAAACTCAAAGAATTCAATGGATAGTGCTGAGTACGTTGTTATTATAAAGTGATGGACACAATACAAATATCTAAACTCACACAATTCAAAGGACAATGCTAAGTACAATTTGTTACTAACAAAGTGATGGACACACTGAACAGCTAAACTCACAGAATTAAATGGACAGTGCTGAGTACCGGTTTGTTGTCCTTAACAAAGTGATGGACACACTGAACAGCTAAACTCACAGAATTCAATGGATGGTGCTGAGAACATTGTTATTATAAAGTGATGGACACAATACAAATATCTAAACTCACACAATTCAAAGGACAATGCTAAGTACAATTTGTTACTAACAAAGTGATGGACACACTGAACAGCTTAACTCACAGAATTCAGTGGACAATGCTAAGTACAATTTGTTATCAACAAAGTGATGGACACACTGAACAGCTAAACTCATAGAATTGAATGAACAGTGCTGAGTACATTGTTATTAACAAAGTGATGGACACACTGAACAGCTAAACTCACAGAATTCAGTGGACAGTGATGAGTACGTTGTTATTAACAAAGTGATGGACTCACTGAACAGCTTAACTCAAAGAATTCAGTGGACAGTGCTGAGTACCGGTTTGTTGTCCTTAACAAAGTAATGGACACACTGAACAGCTAAACTCACAGAATTCGATGGACTTTGCTGAGTATGTAGTTATTATAAAGTGATGGACACAATACAAATATCTGAACTCACAGAATTTAATGGACAGTGATGAGTACAATTTGTTACTAACAAAGTGATGGACACACTGAACAGCTAAACTCACAGAATTAAATGGACAGTGCTGAGTACCGGTTTGTTGTCCTTAACAAAGTGATGGACACACTGAACAGCTTAACTCACAGAATTCGATGGACAGTGCTGAGTACGTTGTTATTATAAAGTGATGGACAAATACAAATATCTGAACTCACAGAATTCAGTGGACAGTGCTAAGTACAGTTTGTTATTAACAGAGTGATGTACACACTGAACAGCTAAACTCAAAGAATTCAATGGACAGTGCTGAGTTCAGCGCATTGTTATTAACAAAGGGATGGACTCACTTAATAAATCAACTCAAAGAATTAAGTGGACAGTGCTGAGCTCAGTACATTGTTATTAACAAAGGGATGGACACACTTAATTAATCAACTCAAAGAATTCAATGGACAGTGCTGAGCTCAGTACATTGTTATTAACAAAGGGATGGACACACTTAATAAATCAACTCAAAGAATTCAATGGACAGTGCTGAGCTCAGTACATTGTTATTAGCAAAGGGATGGACACACTTAATAAATCAACTCAAAGAATTCAGTGGACAGTGCTGAGCTCAGTACATTGTTATTAAAAAAGGGATGGACACACTTAATAAATCAAAGAATTCAATGAACAGTGCTGAGCTCAGTACATTGTTATTAACAAAGGGATGGACACACTTAATAAATCAAAGAATTCAATGGAAGGTGCACAGATGAGTACATTATTATCAGCAAAGTGATGGACACAACAGCTCTTAAATTCATATTATAAAGGCATTTAAGCTCACATGATATTCTATGGAAGAAAAGGCTTAGACTGTTACTAAACTATTGTATGACTGTTTATAAGTGATTTTCTCTGTTCTTTTTATTTTAAAGATTGTTTAATGATCAGTTAATTAAGCTTTTAAAAAAAGAAGGGAGGTAATGTTTTAATCAATGCTTCTCTGAACATTTAAGGTTAAAAGCAAGGGAGGTATTTTTATCGCTGTTTAAACAAGAGGAGTTAAAAAAAATATTTTGTTCTTTTTATTATTTATTAAGTGTAAAATAGTTTTTGGCTTTTTTTTTTCTATTGAAACTCAATCAGATAGGACAATAATATTCTATTTTCCCTCAAGTACTAGTTACAACAAAAACTGTAAGCTCTCTAATAATTTATTTTGAATTCAAAGAGTCATGTTTTTCAAACAAATACATTGGACTATTCATTGAAGTTAATTACCTTTTTTTCTTAAAATATATTTAGAGAAAAATTTTTCTTCATCCAGTTAGCTTTAATTTATTCATCACAAAAGTAATGTTTTCCTCTTTTTTTTCAAATCTAACTTAAAACAATTTTATTGTTTATTTGAATGACAATCTCAACAGAAAGATTTTTTTTTAACAATGCTGAATTAAGAAGATAGGACTGATCAGTCCCCCACTTTTTTTACATTCAGAGGAACAGATAACAGGAAATATCTTTTGGGATATAATCTCCCTCATATTAAGTCATGTTTACTTTAATATTGATTTTTTTAATGATCATTCAAAAAATTTACTTCTTTCTGAATTATAAGGAAAAAATATTCTTACCAAAATTTAAATATGAAAATACATCATATAAAGTATATATTCTTTTCGTATGTTAAATATAGGCATCTTATTGACAATTTCTTTGCCATTTCGTATTTTTTTAAAAATCATTTTAAACAGTAAATATACATTGCTATTTGAACAGTAAATAAACAATACTATTTAATTTTTCAATTTTTGTTCAAAATGCCAAAAACCGTGCATAAATTGAAAAGCACAGAAATGACCTTTCTGGGTTAGCTTATAGTAATTTTCCTTTCAGTTACTGTTATTCCTTCAGTGTATTCTTTTTTTCCTTCCGTTTTGTTGTTGTTGTTGTTGAAAAGTCAATGTTTTGATTTAATACTCTGTCTTTTTCTTTTAAATTCAGACAGAGTTATATTTTTCTCCCTAGATAGTTTTGTAAAAAGAAAACTGACCAGCTCCCTTTCTCTCCTTCAAATTGATTAATAGTATGATTTTTTTTCTTCTTTCTAAAGAAAAAGAAGTCAAGTTCATGCAAAATTTTCCCTCATAAAGCACATACATGTAGTTTGAAGTAAAGGAATATTTTATTATAACATATGTTTATTTATTATATCCATATAAAAGGCTATAAGTTTGAATTTGCAATTTCATTTCATAGAGTAATACTATTTTGCTATTTAATTTTTTTTTTAATTTTAACATGAAGTAAGAATTTGAAAAATGGATAAATGACCTATTATGCAGCATTTTTTGTTATCAATACTGTACCTTTCTTTTTTAGTTAAGAAGAATATTCTCTTTCTTCTGTTAATATGAATTTGAAAACTTAATTAAATTGTTAAAAAAATCTAATATTTGTAATAAAGCTAGTTCTTTTTCTATTTTTCTCTTGAAAAGACTGATCAGTCGATCTCTTCTCTTTTTACATTTAGAGGAACAAAATGGCAGGGGATGTCTCCAAGACGATGTCTCACCCCTGTCTCAATTTTGGTTCATTTTGATTTTTCCACCAACTCATTTTTACTTTGATATTTATTGATTCATACAGCATCATATACATTCATACATTCATGAAATTAGAAAAGTTTGACTTATTTATTGGGGTCACAGCCACCCCCCCCCCCCCCTTCCCGGTTCCTACGGCCATGGCACATATAAATACAAGTTTTTTACAAGTTAGATATTCTATATTTTCTTCTCTTTTAAATTTTCAAAGGTTGTGAAGTATAAATTTTATGTCTCAAAGCTCTCCTTTCTCTCTTTTTTTTCACTTTCATACAATATATTAGCAATTCATCGTTTCAGGCACAAGTTTTAATTTCATGTTTGAGAAGTATATACATGTAGTAAAAGCCTCCCTCCCTCCCTCTTTTTATGTCTTTGTATAAAAACACCCATTAACTTTTTCATTAACTTAATGATATAAGCAATATTTAATTAGTACTTAATAACATCAGATAAACGATATGTTAGCAACTTCACATATCTGAATTATTTCTGACTGTGTATAAGAATTTGATATTGATAATGACAATATTGTTGATATACTTAACGAGGTTCGCTCCTGAGCTTTTGAGCAGATTTATATCTTGACCTATATTTAAAAAATTCTGCATAAAGTTTTAATTCTTACAATAATTTAGGATTCTACAATGCCAATAAAACTATATTCAGTTAAATCTCCATGATTAAATTCCATACCAAAAGCATTAAGTGAGGAACTATATTTTGTGGCGGAAGGGTTTTTTAGAGGAAAATGATCATTTTTTCTTTTTCGAAGTATTTAAAGTATGTTAAGTTTGGATTCCTATTTTTACATGCAGTCTGCACACAGAGTTATTTTGTGCAGTGAAGTGTTTTGTACTGGTCCTAAATTATATATAAAATAAACTGTCATGAATTCTATCATCATATTTGATAAATATAGCAAATATATTGTGAAAATCAAGAAAAAAATATCTCTTTTTTAAGCTTAAAATTAGCACTATTTCAGTAATATCTAAAAATTAACATCACAGAACCCCACTTTTTGTTTTCTTTTCTGAATATATATGATACTTTTAACCATTCTTCTTAAATTCAGTAAAATGTCATTACTTTCAAATGATATGTTTGCTTGTTAAATTTGTAATGCCAGAAAAATGATTTTTTTTTTTGAGTGCAAAAAGGTCAAATAGTTGAACATGCGTAGTAATTTGAATTTTTTTTTCATTGTAACAAATTTTAATGTGTCTATTCAAGATGAAATAAGACTGTGTTTGTTCCCATAATTTATTTGAATAAAAAATATTGGAGGAAAAACTTCAAAAATTGATTTATGTGTAAGACCTATTTACAGTGCAAAAAGGTCAAACTAAATGCTCTGTAGCGCCAAAAGAAGTGCATTGACCCCCATTTTTTGTTTTGATTTTTAATTAAGCTATGTGTATAAATTCAAAAAATATACTTGATAAAAAATTCTCATTACTTTTGATGGCAGGATCCAACCTCCTTAAGTCAACATAAATACCTTTTCATTTTTTCTTTCATTTTATCCACTATTGGTAAAATATTAATTGGCAATTTTATTCATATAGATGAGTTGTATACTGTATTCCTCATTAAAGCTGTAAATTTTGAAGTTGTGCATAGGGTTAATTGAATCCAAGATACATGTACATGTTATAATTATTTGCATTTTTAATTGCATTTAGAAACACATAAATTATGAGCCTTATTGTATATTTACATTAATGTAGGAGAGAGTTTGTACATCGTAAGACTGCTCATAATTAAGTTTGAAATTTTTTATAGAGCAGTGTAACCATGATATATTTTACATCAAAGAACAGAATTTTTTTATCTTGACCTTTAACCATTGACCTCAAGATCAACAGGCCTGTGGTTGTTTTTAAGATAGAGTAATCAGCTTAAGTTTCAATGCCCTCTTAAATTTTTAATTACTTTTTAATATTCCAGCCAATACATTTTTTTTTTTAAATTCTCTGCACTGATTCTTGAAAAAAAATTACAGTGATCTCTTAGTTTCATTATTACCTTTTGATATGTTTCAACATAAACATTCCAATAAACCAAATCTGAGTTCTTACTATATTCTCTCTCTCTTTTTTCCCTTTGATTTGCACAGCAGGCCTTAATGTACTTATTATTTTTATCTTTTTATGTTAACAGTTTTCATTTGTTCTGGATGCTCTCTCCACATTTTTTTTTATTTCAAAAGAATTTACTGATAATTTATATTCCTTGCTTTGTACATTTTAATGTTATGCACCATGTGCAACTATAAGTACACAAGTAGTAGAGATAGGTTTTCTAGATTCCTTTTTTACTCTAGTTTTTCCTCATAAGCATGACAAGTAATGCAATAATTGTAAAAATGTTTTTTCCCATTGTTACATATATGATGCTGTGTTAATTGTCAGTAAAATTTATGATTCATATTAAAATAAACTATTTCTTTGTCATGCAATTAAACTTCTTGAGTTCTTGCTGAGTCTAAAGGCAGTCTAAGCTGTCTTTGAGGATTTATCACAAACCCTCCTTTACTCTGAAATCTTTCATCTCTCCCCGACTTCATGGAGGTGGGGGAAGGGTTTACAAGGATTTTTTTTTTAAATATATCAATATGGCAGATTTTGTAATAGAAACTGGGAGGGGGACTAGCCTTTCAGTGATTAATATTATACTAAATTAACAGTAGAAGAAGAGCTTTGGAAAAGGGGATGCATTGCCCCCCCCCCCCCCCCCCCCCAATACCACATGCCTATGATTACAATGTACATCATACATATAAATAAAAAAGCCCAGACAGTTATTCCTTTTTAGCTCATCTGAGCTGAAAGTCTGATCACATTTTGTCTGTCATCTGTCTGTAAACTTTTTACATTTTTGACTTCTCAAGAACCACTGGGCCAATTTCGACCAAACTTCCCACAAACCATATTTGCATGAAGGGAATTAAAGTTTGTTCAAATGAAGGGCCACATCCTGTTTCAAGGGGAGATAATTAAGAATTGGTGAAAATTTGGTGTCATCTTTTAAAAATCTTCTCAAAAACCATTGGGCCAGAAAAGTTGAAACTTCATTACATAATGTAGTGAGATTCAAATTTGTTCAAATCATGACCCCTGGGTTAGGGTGGGGCCACAATGGGGGATCAAAGTGTTACATAAGAATATATAGGGAAAAAAACTTTAAAAATCTTCTCAAGATCAACAAAGCCACAATTAGTCATATGGATATGGAAGTATCTTCGGGTAGTGTAGATTCAAGTTTGTTCAAATTATGACCCAAGGGAGTAGGGTTGGGCCACAATGGGGGATAAAGTTTTACATACGAATATATAGGAAAAATTTTTAGCTCACCTGAGCTGAAAGCTCGTGAGCTTTTCTGATCACATTTTGTCCGGTGTGTGTCTATAAACTTTTAACATTTTAGACTTCCTCTCAAGTACCACTAGGCCAATTTCAACCAAACTTGCCACAAAGTATCCTTGGGTAAAGGGGATTCAAGTTTGTTCAAATGGAGGGCCACGTCTTCTTCCAAGGGGAGATAATTACAAATTAATGAAAAATTAGTGGCATCTTTTAAAAATCTTCTTAAGAACCACTGGGCCAGGAAAAATGAAACTTATATGGAAACGTCCTCATGGGTATCCAGTCAACTCATACCCAAACCGAGTCGTACCCAAACCGTGTCTTACCCAAAGAGTTCACTCGTACCAAAACTGAAGTCGAAGATTTACATAGGAATACATAGCAAAAGTCTTCTTCTCAAGAAGTGCAAAGTTGTAATTGGTCATATTTATATGGAAGTGTCCTCAGGTAGTGTAGAATCATGTTTGTTCAAATCATGACCCCTGGAGGTAGGGCGGGGTTACAATAAACGATCAAAGATTTACATTGGAATACATAGGAAAAATCTTCTTCTCAAGAACCACTAAGCCCTGATTGGTCATATTTAAATGGAAGCATCCACGGGAAGTGTAGATTCAAGTTTTTTTTTCGAATTATGATACCTGGGGGTAGGTTGGGACCACAATAAAGGATAAAACTTCTAGGAAAAAAATCTTTTTAAAAACTTCTGAAGCCATGATTTGTCAAAGAAATATTATGTTAGAATCCTCAGTTAGTGTTGATTCAAGTTTGTTCTAATCATGCCCCCTCCCTTTAGGGATAGGTTGATACCACTCATAAAATACAGAACTAGCAAAAGTGCTCAGGTGAGCGATGTAGCCCATAGGCCTGTTGTTTGAAAATCATCTTTTCAAGAACAAAGTACAATTAGACCTATTGATATGAAAGCATCCTTAGTTAGTGTAAAATCAGATTTGTTCAAAATCATTACCCCTGGGGGTAGGATGGGGTCACAATTTGGGGTCATTGTTTTACATTGAAATATATAAGAAAATACTTTTAAGAATCTTCTTCACAAGAAGAACGAAGCCATGATTAGTCATATTGATATGGAAGCATCCTCAGATAGTGAAGATTGAAGTTTGTTCAAATCATAAGCCTCAGGAGTTGGGTGGGGCAACAATTGGATGTCAATGTTTTACACTGGAATATATAAGAAAAACTTTTAAAAATCTTCGACGCAAGAACAACAAAGCGGTGATTAGTCATATTGATATGGAAGCATCCTCAGATAGTGTAGAATCAAATTTGTTCAAATCATGACCCCTGGGGGTAGGGTGGGGCCACAATAGGGGATGAAAGTTTTACATAGGAATATATAGGAAAAATCTCTAAAAATCTTCATCTCAAGAACAACAAAGCCACAATTAGTTACTTTCATATGGAAACATCCTAAGGTAGTGTAGATTCAAGTTTGTTCAAATTATGACCCCAGGGGGTAAGTTGGGGCCACAATGGGGGTGAAAGTTTTACATAGGAATATTTATATAGGAAAAAATTTTTTTTAATTAAATCTTCTCAAGAACAACAAAGCCACAATTAGACAAATTGATATGGAGGCATTCTCAGGTGGTGTAGAATCAAAATCAAAGTTTTACATAGGAATATATACATGATGTAGGAAAAATCTTTAAAAATATCAAGAACAACAAAGCCACAATTAGACATATTGATATAGAGGCATCGTCTGGTAGTGTAGAATCAGATTTATTCAAATTATGACCCCCCTCCCCCAGGGTAGGATGGGGCCACAATGGGGGATCAAAGTTTTACAAAGGAATATATAGGACAAATCTTTAAAAATCTTCTCAAGAACAAAGCCAAGATTAGTCATATTGATATGGGAGCATCCCCAGGTATTGTTGATTCAAGTTTGTTCAAGTCATCTTCCAGTAGTATGGTGGGGCCATAATGGGTGATCAAAGGTTTACATGTGAACATATATAGGAAAAAATCTTTTAAAATCTTCTCATAAACAACAAAGCCATGATCATTCATATTGACATGGAAGCACACCAGGTAGTGTAGATTTAAGTTTGTTCAAATCACCCCCCTCCCCGGGATAGAGTGACAGAAATCATTAAAATTCTGTTTTCAATAACAGCAAAGCCATGATTAGGCATATGAATATGGAAGTATCGTCAGATAGCATAGATTCGATTTCGTTCAAAACATGATCCCATTTGGTAGGGAGTGGCTAGAACAGGCGATCAAAGCTTTACATATGAATATGTAGGAGAAGAAATCTGCTGATGAAGAACAGCAGGGCCATATTGACTCAGGTGAGCGATGTGGCCCATGGGCCTCTTGTAAATTTACATTATTTTATTCTCTGAATATATAAAATCTGCAAATTTTCTCTGTTTTGGATTACTAAACGATAACGCGTTTAATAAAATTATAAATCTGGTATATTTTCCCGTTTATCAACTTGAAGCCAAATACCCTTTTGACCAGAAATTATTGTCTCTGAATAACAAGAACAATTTTCTGATGGAGATAGTGGGCTGTAATTTTTTTTTTTTTACTTGATACTAATGGGCTTTTGCGGTTTTGTCATAATATGCCCTTGGTCATCTTGAAAGAAAATAATCTTTTCTTCATTGACTTGAAAATAAATAATTAAGCTGATACGAAAAAATGCCCCCACCCCTTCTCCACACTAAACTAAAACAAATGTCCTACTCGGAAAATGGGAGTGAATGGTTTAGGACAAGTCACTTCCTTAGTCAAATTTCTTTAGATATACGTTTTTTTTTTTTATACCTTGTCACAAGGATTCCGTGTTTACTGCTGGAGCGGGATGTCTAACCTATCCGTGCCTGGAAGCATTTGTTAACAATAATATCAATAATAGATGATAAAGTCAGGCCCGTAGGAAGCAATTTCACTTTGAGGGGTCACAACCATGCATTTTCAGTCGGGGAGGGGGCACTATCAAGTACAAAAATTCCTTGACAAGCAACCCAAAAAAACAAAAAAAAGTCATCAGACGGGGGCACAAGCATATAGTAGCTGTTTTCTATAGTATTCTATATATCGGCAAAATTATTGGGGAACACCCCCTCCCCGTGCCCCCCCCCCCCCCGGTTTCTACGGCCATGTAAACAGAGAGTTATCATCACTATAATTATATTTATAAATTCAAAGATTAACATGGACATATATGTAAATTTTAATTATACAATAATTAAAGTGAATACTATCCTAGAAAATACATGTATACTTGTATCTATATTGTACAGGTGACATACATATTGTTTATAAGTAAAAATTTTAATCAAATGTTCACTTGGCTTGATAAAACAGCAAAAGTAGGAACTTCACTAAAAAAAATCAAGTATACATTATTATAATAATCATCCCTAATATTGTATAATAGCCATATGTTGTTAAGCAGTGCTAAATTTGAACATGTATTCTTTAGATCTTAGCTTAAAACTCTTCTGTATAATTGTTATAAAGCTAACAATCTTAAGAAATGCACGTCATCCATGACTGTAGGAACCGGAAAGGGGGAGGGGCATGCTGTCACCCCAATACTTTCCCCGTTCAATAAGCTCAGGTGGTAGTTATACAAGCGCGGATCCAGGATTTTTTTTTCCAAGGGGAAAAAAAAGAAAAAAAAAAGCTATGCTTGAATAAAGCCTTTGAACATATTTGAATGATTTTTTTTATATTTATTTAGACATTTATGTGAATTTTCATAAAACATAACTTATTCGGAAAAGCGAAGAGAGTTAAATCTATAATTTTGGGAAAACTTGTGTTTATCACTATACATGTACAAATCAACGGAAAACGGATACCCCCCCCCCCTTTGTGAAACAACAATTTCTTTTTACAGGTATTATGAATTGTCAAAAATTCATACTAAAGGTTTACAGACAACAACAATAAAAATAGTTACATGTATTTTATTACCAATTTCAAATGAGATAACAAGTAAAAAATATGTTTTTATCTATCTGATATGTTGAATTTTACATAAGTGAAACATGAATAGTCATTCATCCATTTCCATGAGAATTTGAAAATCTGGTGATGTTTTGAAGCCTGGTTTCAATTGATAAAATTTTCTTACCCCCCCCCCCCCCCATGAAAGGAGTTGTCCATAAGAGCAATTAACTCTTTGACACTGGTTTTAAAATTATTAATCCATTACTAATGAACTTTTCTTTGCATTATTACTAATGAACTTTTCTTTGCATTCAAAAAAGTTTCAATGGCCAAATTCCCATTGTACGAAAGTCCATTGAGCTCATTTTCGTAGATAAAAAGTTACGCGTTATAACGCGAAACTTTCGCGAATAAACGCGTAACTTTCGCGTTATAACGCGTAACTTTCGCGAATGAACGCGAAACTTTCGCGTTATAACACGAAACTTTTCCTGTAAAACAGAGACATTTGCATAAGTCTACAGTTTGTTTTACTTTTTAATGATCTAGTTTATTCATTACAGTGAAAAACGAAAGACTATTTTGAACTTGGATTATCACGAGCTGAAATTTTATGTTTTCTCGCCATTGAATGTGTCTTTCCTCTTTCTAAATCTTTTTTGCCGTCACATTTTGTCTTTCTCAATGCTGTTCAATACAAGTGTTAAAGCGTATAGTAGAGGAGCGAAAATACAAGTATAATTTTAATTAGATTGAACACTCTATATAGAATTTGAGATAAAAGATCTCAGAAAATTGACAACAATGAGGTAAATTTGTATTTCACGGAACAATTGTGTCACATCACATGAGTAACCTAATGTGAAAATTGGATGACAAATATTCGTATCAAATATTTCATCTCCGATAGACTCACTGAAGAAATACAACATTTTATTACATTTTCAACAATGAAATACTGTGATTTATTTATTGAATAAAAGTGATATTCTCTCACAGTGTGAAAGGATATCAAAATGATATTCTCTCACAGTGTGAAAGGATATCAAAGTAAGTAAAAAATAAAGTCTGACCTGTCATAAGATAGAGATAGTAACTAAGCATCTTGATAGACCTAAAACTGCAAATTTCCTCCCAAATATGTTGCTAAAATCCATGCTATGTAATGTTTTCAATCACACAACTGCTAAGCTATGACGTCTCAACCGCTCAACTATGACGTCAAGCCTATGACACTGTGTTATGAAAAGACAGAGGCAGAGTAAAAATCAAAGAAAATGTAATAAACAGAAAATTCAATGTTTTGTAGATGAATATGGAATTTATTTCACTCGTGAGACAGGATTTTTCGATATTTTCACTCGTGCTTCGCACTCGTGAAAATATCAAAAAATCCTGTCCCACTCGTGAAATAAATTCCATATTCATCTACAAAACATTGAATATCCTCTATGTATTTTAAGGTTGCACCATTTGGTCATACCATTACTTATTACGAAAACATTGACAATTTATTCAAAGAAAGCAACGAGTGGAGATCTTCCTGAGAGAAAAAATTAGTCTACAGAATTTCTTGGATTCAACAAGTGAAAAACAAGAAAATCTTTAAAGGAATATTCATTTAATTAATTAGTAGGGTTTTGAGATTAAATGCAAAATCAACACTAATCTATCCATTTCTCGCAACTATTCTCTTTTACATCTGTCATTTATAAAGTCATAGAAGTCCCCCTCTGCGTTCATGTTTTTTATCTGTCAGTCAAGATCACAGGTTCCTGAGTAACATGACTATATATGTATAATTTCGCGTTATAACGCGAAAGTTTCGCGTTATAACGCGAAAGTTACGCGTTTATTCGCGAAAGTTTCGCGTTATAACGCGAAAAATATATTTTTGTTACCTACGAAAATGAGCTCAATGGGCTTTCGTACCATTGATATTGAATCAAATGGATGTAAAATGTAAACGGGAATTAGCGTTAGCGTGTGTAGTTCTTACAAACAATTGCTGATTTAGGAACTTTGACGGGGAGAGAGGAGTAAATCGAAAGAATTAGTATTTCCTCTTAATAATAAAACATTTATTCCCACATTTCTTTGCTGGCAAATAATTCAATAGCTTTTTTGACCGGGTGGGGGTGGGGGTGGGGGTGGATGTTGTCACGTACGACAAAGAACAACCTTTAATCCTTTTATATTTTACTGAATATTATAATAACATAACTTTTGCCTAGGGTAAAATATCTAGTAATATCTTTTAGTGTGTCTTTTTACCCTATGAAATGAAAAGTACCCATATTTGTGATTGTTGTTTTTGTACGTGTCTTATTTAGATCGTTTTAATGGATAGTCTTTGGGGGGGGGGGGACATTGGTGGTGGTGGTGGTGGTGGTGGTTGTGGGCGTCCCCAAATAAATTGCCAACATATAATATACAGTAGTGCTTCCTTAATAATGGCGCCTGTGACCTTTTTTATTACTTGTCCAGGGATTTCTGTTGGGTTGTGCCTCTTTCTTTCTATTTATTCCTTCCTCGCCTTCACCGTTTAAAAATTCCTGAATCCGACAATTTTTGTTATTATTGTAATTATTAAAGATTAAAGATATAAAAAGATAACAAAACAGGCAATATAATATATGAACAGTGACAGTTGACATTAAGCAGTGAGCAGTAAGCAGTTGGCTGTCATATATGGAATTCCACATATTTCAGATTTTTATATATATATATATTTATATAAAAAAACTGTTTCTTAATTATCAGAAAATCGATTTGATTTGCGATTTCTGATAACAAAGAAATTATTTATTTTACATTCTTTCTTTCTTTCTTTCTTTATTTATTTATTATTATTATTATTATTATTATTATTATTATTATTATTATTATTATTATTATGTAGGCTATACAGGAAACTACAAGTCATATACTTTAAGGCACCGATTTAATTTAGAAAAGTTTAAAGCTATATGGCGATATATATATGGCGTATCTGAGCTAAATAAATCGGTCAGGCCTATTGTTTTAGACTTCCAATATCTTTGAAACGTGATTGATTTAAATTGTATAATTTACAGGAAAGTCCTATCTTTATAAAGTAATAAAAAAATAGAAAGAATTATTTTTTGTAATTTTAGGTAGTCTGAACTTATAAAAAGTACGCCGGAATGATAATCAATCCGAATCATTTAAGAGTGAATTGATAAGAATTTTAAAATGGCGCGATATATGAATAGAGTTTTATGGAGCGGTGTCAGACGAGGATTGTCGTTTGATGAACAGATCAAAACATTGAAGAACTAGAAGAAAGAAAATATCCGATGTGTATATTAATTTTAAAGTCAGAATGAAGTGAACATTTTGAAAAAGAGGTTGTAAGCGTATAAATATGAGGAGGTCATCCGCCCCAAGCCAAGGACCTCAGGCCAAGAGACCTAGATTTAACGTTCCATTCAAAAGCCCTTGTCAAATACGAAACACGGTAGGCCCTGATTTATTAGTCAGCCCACTGTTAAGAATTTCTTTTTATCCTTATAATTTTGTGATAAAATAGTGAATAATTCCTGTAGTTTTTCTGGTAACGTGGTGACAGGGAGTCAGGTACTTGCTTTAAAATTTTCATATTTTGTGGACAAATTTATTAAACATAACATGTTATAGTAGTCATATACTTTTCTACATTTATGTTTTTTTAAAACTTGAAATAGTATTCTTTAGGCCATTGTTAAAATGAGAAATGCCATGTTCTAATTGTTATACTATCCATTGGCATGTAATTTTCTTATTACTGTAATCATTTTATGTTTGTCTTACTCTATTTTGGGCTCTACAATAGTATACAGTTATGGAATGGGTATGAGGGAAATAGCAAATTTATGGTTCCCCGAGGGAGGAAACTATTTCCCGAGGCGGCGAAGCTGCCGAGGGAAATAGTTTCCTCCCGAGGGGAACCATAAATTTGATATTTCCCGAGTACCCATTTCATAACTGTTTTATTATACCGAAACAATCATAGGAGATTTAATAAACTAGAGACTCAGACATTTTTTAAAACAATATAGAGGCATTTAAATAATCGCAAATGCATGTGATTGAAAATATTGTAAGATAACTAATGCATCAATACCGAGGAAAATAAAAATATTAAAAAATATATAAATTTTCACCGACATTTTGAAGGATTATCGTTGTCTTCATTTTGCTAGAATTACAGTATGATTTTGACATCGCATGTCGAAATGTTTTGACATCATAGTTACATTGCTAATAACATTACGTCACAGACTCGAGATTCCTTGAATGCTCCACCCACTGTTCATTTTAATTGGTTAAAATTATTAATTAATATTTATGAGGGAGTAGTCCCGGGGAGTAGCTCCGATTTTTCAGGGAGTAGTCTTCAGATGAGGGAAAAAGTATCTTCTCAGGGAAGTAGACAGTTTTATGGTATTAATTTTATATAGAGTAATAACAGTAGAGGTATAATGAAAATAAATATTCTGTTCAGTCTTTGAATCTTTTTTTTTTTTTATTTTTCCTTTTTTTTACGCACTGTGAGAAAGTCCCTTTGGTTGGTTTACTTTAGAATGCTTGAAATTTCAGGTAGAAAAGCCACCGGCAGCATCTGAATTTCAGAACAGGTATATGTATGACCATAATTCATCATATTTGATTTTTTTTAATTAATAAATCATCAAAATAATTAAAATAACTAAATAATTTTGTCTGTCATTTTTTTTTCGTAAAGTTTGATATTTATTTATGTCTAATTTGAAGAGCGTGAAAGTCTCAAGTAAACAGATGACCCATATTTGGTCATGTCTCTGAGACTTCGGCTTTGAAAACTTGTCAAATTAATGCATATTCACTTTAGAAGTAAAGAATGTAATGACTTTCTTGTAAAATCAATGATTTGAAGTTTTAAGAATAATGTCATTTCTGTATGTCACATATTTACAATGTAGTACTAACTTGTTGCTAGTGATCAGATGTTGGTAATCTCACATTCTCTGTTACATGTATTTTGGAGGAAAAAATCCTGCAAAATAAATGTGTCCTGGGATATGATTATGTTATATTTTATTGATTTATATCTCACACTCATCAGGGCTCTCACACCACTTTTTAGCTCACCTCGATGAAGTCGAGATGAGCTTATGCTATACCCCCGGCGTCGGTGTCGGCGTCCCGGTTAAAGTTTTAGGAGCAAATCCATTCCCAAGTAACCATAAGCCCTACCTGGACCAAACTTGCATGGATGATGAATCTAGGGATGGACACTACCACACTTGCTTCGGATTCTGGTTCTGACCTACATTTTCCAGTTGAGTGACCAGGTTAAAGTTTTTGGAGCAGGTCCATTCCCAAGAAACTATTAGCCCTACTAGACCAAACTTGCATGGATGATGCATCTAAAGATGGACACTACCACATTTGCTTTGGATGCTGGATCTGACCTAGATATACCAGATGAGTGACCAGTTTAAAGTTTTTGGAGCAGGTCCATACCCAAGTAACTATAAGCCCTAACTTGACCAAACTTGCATAATGATGCATCTAGGAATGGACAACCACACTTGCTTCGGATGCTGGATCTGACCTAGATTTTCCAGATGAGTGACCAGGTTAAAGTTTTTGGAGCAGGTCCATTCCCAAGAAACTATTTACCCTACTTGACCAAACTTGCATGCTGATGCATCTAGGGATGGACACTAACACACTTGCTTCGGATACTGGATCTGACCTAGATTTTCCAGATGAGTGACCAGGTTAAAGTTTTTGGAGCAGGTCCATTCCCAAGTAACTATAAGCCCTAGCTTGACCAAACTTGCATGGATGTTGCATCTAGGGACGGACACTACCACACTTGCTTCGGATGCTGGATCCGAACTACATTTTCAAGATGAGTGACTAGGTAAAAGTATTTGGAGCAGGTCCATTCCCAAGTAACTATTAGCACTACCTTGAACAAACTTGCATGGATGATGCATCTAGGGATGGACACTACCACACTTGCTGTAGATTTTACACATGAGTGAATTTTAGCCATGTTTTAACCAAATTAGCATGGATGATGTAGCTAAGGGATGGTCACTTCCAGACTTGCTTTGGATCTGAATCTGACCTACATTTTCAAGATGAGTGACCAGGATAATTTTTTTGGAGTAGCTATACAACATTATGGCCTGTTTTGATTAAACTTGCATAGATAGTGCATTTAAGGATGACAATTTCCAGACTTACTTTGGATGTTGGAACTGACTTAAATTTTCTTGATTAGTAAACAGGATAAATTTTTTTGAACAGGTCTATTTTCAAGTTACTACATGTATAAGTCGTACTTGAACCAAACTTGCCGTACTTAAACCAAACTTGCATGGATATTGATCTTGGGATGTACACTAACTAAAAAAAGAATATGATGTGAAATTTGCCTTACTCAAAGATAACATTCGTCGAGGTGAGCTTCGTAATCTTTGATTACCTATGTTTGTGAAATAAGGAAAATTGGCAACCTTTTTCAGCAATTTGGGAAAATCATTATATTACCGGTACATTAAAATCATCATTGGGTGTCTGGTATTTGTTATCAACTAAGTTTATGTTTTGCAGTACAGAGTAATATGAATAGTTAATTTATTAGATGTTCTTTACTTTTATGGGGAGAGGGGGTGGTCAGTTGGGAAAATTAACACATCTAATAGGGAAAAAAGGAACCTTTTTTGAATTGGGAATGGGGCTTTTGAACAGCCCCAATTAAGAGAATCAAGAGCCCTGCTCAATGACAATGCGTAGAATTTACAAACAATAACACCTGTGTAAGAGCTATCTTGTTAATATTTGGTACTCTGTCATGAAAAGGAGTCTAATTTTAAATTCAGGGATAAGGTTTTGACATCAAGAACCAGTGAAAATACAATTTCTCCCAATGAAAGACTTCAAAGCAAAGAGAAAATTCAGTCGGTATTTAAGACAAACACTGCCTCTCCTGTCGCTCAAACAACATTAGGTAATGGTATAACTATTTTTTCTGTGTTAACAAACAATGGATTTGTTCGATATTGTATCAAACCATGTTGTAAGTGATACATGTATTAGGAATTTTATAATTTTTTTTTTCCAGAGAATGCTGTCGTTCCTTGTAGGTACTTTGCAGTCATGTGGTGTAAACTTTCAAAGAAAAAGGTATGATTATGGAATTTTATTTGAAATCCTGATGTACATATTTGCAATTTTCATTATAGAATAATCAATTTTGGCTTCATTTTGAATTTGCTATTTCCTGTTCATTACACTGATTTTTGTTCAGACTTTTATTTCAATACTTTTTTCATGGAAAATAGCGAAAATAAACTGCATTGAAAATTACTATGAAATCATTATACTAGTAATACTTGAATTTTTATGCCCCGTCATAAATATGGCTGGGGCATATAGTGTTAATGTACCTCTTCCATCCTTCTGTCCTTCCATCATAATTTGCAGTTAGCTCAGTTTCAAGGAAACTATTTCAGATATTTTTATCAAACTTCATATGATGATGAGAGCTTTTCAACTTCATCAACATTTTTTGATCTTGACCTTTTCAAAAATTTGTGTTTAGCTCAAACCTTTTCTTTGGCCTTGACTTCATTTTTCTTAAATTAGTGTTTAGCTCAGTTTCAAATAACTTTTTAAGATATTTTTATCTAAACCTTATATGTTGATACACAGATTAATTGACCTTGACCTTTTCTTTGACCTTGACCTCACTTCTTAAATTTGTGTCAGCTAAGTTTCAAAGAAACTTTTCAAGATGTTTTTATCAAACTTCATGTGCTTTATACATATTGATGAGAGCTATTCAATTGCATCAACATTTCTGAGCTTGACCTTTCCTTTGACCTTGATCTCACTAATCTCTGTTTTATGTTTTGCTTAGTTTTAAAGAAATGAATCGAGATATTTTTATCTTACTTCATACAAGTTGATACAATTTGGTGAGTGTTAGTGACGTGCATCAAAATTTTTTTGATCTTGGCATCTCCTTTGATCTTGACCTCAATTTTCTTATATTGTATTTAACTTAGTTTCAAAGAAACTATTCAAGATATTATTATGAAATCTTATACACTGATACATAATTTGGTGAGAATCTATCAACTGTGTCCAAATTTACCTTGACCTTCCCAATGACCTTTGACTTTACTATTTATTGTGTCTATAACTTAGTTTGAAAGAAATACTCAAGATATCTTCATCAAACTTCATGCAGTAATATAAATTTTCATGTTGCATTGCTAATGATTTCTGGGTGGGGCTTCGTGTCCTATGGACATATTTCTTTTAATATGGATTGTCTGAAATTTAATGGTCTGCCAGGATGTAATGTTGTGGATGAGCAATGCCTTATGAAAGATAGAACCTTTACTGTGGCACCATGATAATCTGGATGCTTCATCTTCTGGAAAGATATTTTTTGGGAACCTTTTTTTTTTCTAGATTAATCTGTCTCATAATGTGAAAATTAGTGTTGGGCAACCTGATAGACAATTTCTACTACAAGCTAAATATTTCATTGAAAAATGACTCATTAATGCGGACAGTAATTTTTTTCAACTAACAACTATTTTACATCTTGCCGAAGTGAAAAATTGCTTTAAAAATATAAGCTCTGCAGTCTTTTTGAAGATGGTTACCTGTGATCTCCAAATAATAGTTTTACTATAATATTTTTCACTCATATGGAGACACCACCACTTGCTGGTGGAGGGCTGCAAATTTTAACCTATGCTTGGCTGAGTGCCAAGCAGTAAAGGATCTTTTTCGTGCCAACACCTACTGCGACTAGGGACCTCGGTTTATACAGTCTCATCCAAAGGACTGGTCTCCATGTCCTCTGAGCTTGATTAATTTATAATAATGAAATATGGCATCATACAACTGTGACAGATCAAACTTCAGTCAATTCATTCAGTCACCTGCCGAAGAGAAGAGTTGATTAAAGGTCCTACCGGTGTTAAGAAACAGGTTTACGGGTAATCATAAACAAAGGTATTAGAATTGTTAGTTTTTTTTTCTCTGCCTTTGAATTGATATATGTACCAGTATGTGTACATGTTTTGAGAGGGTTTTTAAAGAAGGGATTCACTTATACGGTCGATCATTTATCCAGATGATTTCAATGAAGACAAAAGTGTCCAGATTAACAAGGTGCCATTACATGTATACAAAATGTATATGATTATTCCATTATGATGTAAATTTGGGTGAAAGGGTAACCACAAAGTCCATGAAAATTGAACCTCCATGAAATGAGAATTCCACAGAAGTATGTGTACAATTGTTTTCAATTCTTTAAGGAAGAAAATGCGAATTATGCTATTTAGAGGACAGTTTTACATTGTCTATAAGTATTATAGCCAAGTGTTTATGCTTATGAAAGAATCATAATGATACATAATAAATATTGTTTTTATTTTCAGCATAAAAAGTGGGAAGGTGATGGTATGTATGTGTGTGCACATTATATAAATAGTATATGATTTTTAGGGTAACAGTTGAAATTGACATCCCAAGGAAAACCGTTATCAATTGACGTGTCAGCGGAGGTTGACAGTGGTTTTCTGAGGGGTGTAAATTTCAACTGTTACCCTCAAAAACATGCACTATTTATTTTATTATACTGAATGGCTAATTGATTTAGAATGTCAGCAAAAAAATTTGGAGATCATCGTAAAGTTTACGTTTAGAAAGCTTTCAAACTCCCCGCTTCTGTTTTTCTCAATAAGAAAGCTTTGAAAAAAATTTACCGACCCCTTTATTATTTGGTTGATACTCAGAGAGTCCTTTATCATATAAAGTTTTGTTATTTCTGCACCTGCAAGCGTTTTTCTTCTGTTGTTTTCAATCAATCTCATTGGACGCAAGCTTTGATCACACAAATGGCGTTTTGAGAATTCTAGGTGAACCTTGTGCACATAATTTACACATGTGACATTATTGTCATGTTACCCATTGTCAAGTGTGTTGCTATTGCTGGGGGTAATATTGCGAATTGTTAAATGCATCTAAACCAATCAGATTTTAGTATTTAACATGAAAGTATAATAATTGTAACTACTGCATGGTATAATAGTCTTTTTAAACAGATGTTTTTATAGATGAAAATTCTCAGAAGGATTTTTTGTTGTCTATAATTTTACTTTATATTTTTAAGTCTTGTAATTTAATATTATTAAAACCATTTCAGCTGTGTTGGTGACCCAGGGAAGAAATGTCACATTGTATGACATTGAAGGCAAAGTGTAAGTTATTGTTCTTAAAATTGTCTTTGTGTGATCTCTGAAGTTCTTCCTTGTGTAGATTTGTTATGGACCCTGCAATGGTATATAAAATACATAAAAAACTGTCATAAAAAATATAGACTTAACCAAGTAATTTTCACAAGAATAGCAAGTTTTTGTCTCTAAAGATGTGCAGAAAATTGTGTGTAATAAAGCATGCAGTAAGATTAAAACACCTTAATATCACCAGAATTAAATAGGCCTAGATATAGACAGATCACCAAAATATCAAGAGAATGCTAAGTTAATTTGTTGCATTGTGTTCAAACTTTGGAGTGGACACTCTCAGAACAATGAAACATGATATTTATGTACTGCATTAAAAATTCACTTGATTGTTCAACTTACTGTAAAATACCATAGGCTTTAATGTTGTACAAATTGTGCATACACTTAACATATAGTATTATACAGTTGTATCTCAGAATTTTAATGCTTCACAGTCCCACACAAATGTACAGTACAGGATGCTTTCATCACACCAGTTGCCAAAACCATACACAGTATTAATCAATGTCATAGGACACATCCATCTCTGAAATTTCAGCAAAATATTTGGTTAATATTCAAACACAAAGAAAATATATCATGATAACCCTGCATGGTAAACCAGATACAAGCAAAATGAAAATAACTTCACAAAACATAAACTCGAATTGAAGAGATTTAATTATTACAAATGACATATGAAAACTCCTACAGACATTTATACATGTACATGTATATCACCCTTTTGAAATCAGGTATAGTGTTATTTGGATATACATGTAATATTATTGCTAAAAAGATGTAGCAAAACTTAGCATAATGATGAATTTCCTTTCTAGAAAATCTAAGGATACACTAAAACCCTAGAAAAAGTTTATGAATGTAATAAAATAGAATCCACCCTTTGAAAGCCAAAATAAATAAGTCAAACCATATCCTAAATAGTGCATAAGGAGAATCAACCTCAAGAAATTCAGCTGAAATAATTTTCTTAGATCAAATCATTTGCAGGGTTCACATCACTAGATAAAGACCTGTATGTATAATTAATTTTGACTGCCTCAAGGCCATTCAACTCATTGAAGATGGCTGATTTGTCCATTCTCATTAACTGTTAGTGATTTTTTAATTCTTATCACTTTATTTAGTTTATGATTGTTGGAATGACTACCACATAGTATAAACTAAAAAGAGTCATACAATTTAACCTAAGGACTCTAGTTTAGTTTTTTGTTTTATTTCTGAATTCACAGGATAGGAAAAGCTACAGGGTACAAAAGTGTAGAGCTTGAGGCACTTAAAGAGGATGAAACTCTAATGATAGGAGGCAAGGAAATTCAGGTATACTTGTGTATAATACATGTAGTTATATTATTATATGCCCTGCAAACGAAGTTTGGGAGGTATATATAGGAATCACCTTTTCTGTCTGTCTGTTTAGCTGTCCGTCTGTCCATGTAACCTTGTCCAGACTGTAACTTTCATTGGAGAAACATTGGAAGCTCATACTTTGTACAAAAATTGATATGACATGGGAGTTTGGTTTGACTTTTAGTCAAGGTCATTCCAGCAAGTTCAAGATCACTGGGAGAAAAGGTATAACAATTTTGTCAGGTCTACAACTTCTTTATGGAGAAACATTGGAAGTTCATTCTTTGTAAAAAGATGGCTTATGACCTGTAGGTATGTCATGACCTTGATCCAAGATCATTTGATCAAGATCACAAAGAAAAAAATGTTTAATTCCTGTCCTGACCATATCTTGTAATGAAAAACTTTAGATGCTCATTCTCATCACAAATATGTATTGACTTTGACCCCAGGTCATTCCAGCAAGTTCAAGGTCACTGGCAAAAAAAATGTTTTATTTGTGTCCTGTTTATAACTCTCAATTGGAAGCTAATTGAAAGTTGATACTAAAAATTATAAAAATTGTTTTGACTCGAGGGTGTGTCAAGATCTAATCCAAGGTCTTTCCAACCAGTTCAAGGTCACTGGCAGAAAAAGTGTTAAATTTGTGTCCAGTATATAACTAGCTAATGTATAAACATTGGAAGCTCATACTTCACACATAAATATTACTTATGCCTTGAAGGTGTGTCTTGACCTTGACCCAAGGTCATTCTGGCAAGTGAAGGTCAGTTGCAGATAAAGTATAACATTTTTGTTGCAAGTTGAAACTTTAAGTAAGATTTTTTGTGAGCTAAAAGTATGTCATAATGGGGACCTGTGTCAATGTGGCAAGTTCAAGGTCACTGGCAGAAAAATGTGAAATTCTTGTCAGGTCCATAGTTTTGTAATGAAGAAACATTGGATGTCCATATTTCACTCAAAGATTACTTATGACTACATGATTTGTCATTTTTTTTAAAACCAAGGTCATTTTGGAAAGTGTCAAGGTCACATTTACAAAATTGTAAATGATCACTTTAAAAAAATTGCATCAGGTGGTATTATTTTGTGAGCTCACTCACAGTATCTCTAGTTTATCAGTGTGGTCTTTGTACATGATTGAAGAAAAATTAGCAATACCGGTATTTGGATTATTTTAATATCAGAAATATTTGTTAGAGATTAAATTTTGTTTATTTTGTTGATGACATACTGTATGTGTACTTAAAAAAGCGGGCTTCATATTTTAGCAGCTTTTGCGCAGACAGCGATGTGCTAATTCATGATTACCATTAATAAATGAATACGATATGATGTTTTTCATTTAATTGCTTCGATCTGCCATTTTATGCTGCCTTGAACACCGAGCCCGATTTAGTCATCTATTTTAACAGACAATAGGCCTATGTATGTAAATATATATCCATGTTTAATGTGATTTTTTTTTCAAATTCACTTTTGAGCATCAATTTTAATATAAAATGGGTTATTGGCACTTGTCACTTGGACCATTCAATCCAACCATGTCGACCCGCATACTTTATATATGTGAACCTCAACAATGTACATGTACGTACGGTATTAATTACACTATACTACTCTAACATAATTACACAGTATTGATCCTCCTGGACTAGAAAATCTTAAGTTAATTGTTTTTAATTACTAGTAGGTAAACGGTAATTAAATGCTCAACACCAAACTATGACCGCACAATAAAAACCTTAAGGCTATTTTCAGCCGGTTGGACATGCTAATTGAACAACAGCAATAATCTGATACAATGTTTAAAAATTATTTAGAGTAAGCCATTAAAATTTTACTTAAACTCATAGACAATAAGTATTTTTTTAATTTTTATTTTATAGCGCTACCTGTGTAGCGCTAATTCATGACTACGCCAACCACTCCATACCCTGTGATTGTGCTAAATTTTGAATAAGTTGATTTATGTACACATACAGTATGTCTCTAAAAATGAATCTAAAATGAAATTGTTGCCAGGGCCCAAGAAATATTTTGATATATTTAATTTTGAAATAACCTTATTATGTCCCCACTACATCATTTAAGACATCCTCACCACATCAGGGTCCTGAGTCAACACGTTGCCGTTGGATCCCTGACAAATTTCATTCGATATCTTGCGGGCTGACTGCAAACGTCTTTTGGGAAAATTACAAAACTTGATTGTTTTTCTTATCTCTCAACCAATCACATTAAGCCTTTTAGTGATAAACAATGCATTACACGTGCATTCTAGGTGTCAACTGATTCCTTTCTATTTACATTATCTGTCTACTTCAATTTGATTGGTGCTTCTCAATGAGAGAAGCAAGCCCGAAGATATCGAATGAAATTTGTCCGTGGTCCAAAGGCAATGTGTTGACTCAGGACCTCTGACATTGTGAGGATGCATTTTAGATAAAAAAAAAAATCAATGAAATTTTATCCCTCTGAAAATTTCGGCCATTACAGTTGTTGAATATTAATGCATAGTGTAACAGAAAATTGATTTGAGAATAACTTTGTTTTCACAATCATTATTCAAACTGATATACAATGTACATGTGCCTAATTTACATGCATCTTCAATATTCTAGGTGATGTCAATAATGACAGAAGAGCAGTTCAAATCTGGAAAGTGTTTTTCCTCTTTGACAGAAGCTTCTCAGGTCCCCACCATGCCGGAAAGACCAGTTGGTCAGTGGGTTTAATTCTCAGCATTAACGGTTTTTTTAAATTGATTGTTAGAATCAAGATTTTTGATTAAGGAAGTGGATCAGTGGTTGACATGTATTTAATCAACGTTTTTTTTTAAGTCTCTGCTGTAGAGAAAACATTTGTCAACCCACTGAAAGGAGGGAAACCAGCTGTAAGTAGAACAGTGTACTTGTTTTAAATTAAGGTAGATTTTAAACTGAAAATTTTACTCAAACATTTGTTTCAATATTGAATTCCATTATATATTTTGTTTTTTTTTTTAAGACAACTGTTTCTTTCTCCACCACCCCTCGACATGACCCAACTACACCCAATGCTCTTGTCTTGCCTAGACCCACTGCATCTCACCAGGTAAGTTTTGAAATGACAGAGAATTAGATATAAACAGATTCTTGAATTTATATGTACCTTGTACAGTAAAACAGTTACAATGGACCTGCTTTTAATGAATTCACATGCATAGTGAAGTGATTCTCATTTTCTGCAGTTTTGAAACATATGAATTTACAATGAATGAACAAAAAATGTTTATAGTGAATTAAAATTGTTTGTCCCTGGCACTTCCCTATAAGTGTGTATTACTGTACTTGAAGAAGAAGAAGAAGATAGTATTTTATTAACAACAATTCTTTATGTCCTCATTCATATTTAGGAGTTAATGAATACTGCAATCTCTCTGTCTTCAAACAGCTTTTTGGAGTGAAGTACAATTTTTGTCTCTATTTGCAGCCAGTCTAAAGAGCCATTTCACGATAATAAGTACTCGCAAAAATAAGGAATCTACCGTAACTGTCCCTTAATTTGAAATTTTAGATCAACTTGCTGGAAATATACATTTCCAAAACATTTACTTATTTTAACCAACCATAGTTGACATATGAAATATGCAAGTCTTTTGTGCTCATTGGAGTGAATTTAATCAGGAGATCTAAGGTATTAAAGTTTTCAATGTTCAGAAGCACCATAACTCAAGTTTTAAAAGAAGAGAAACTACATTTGTATACCAAGTATTTTTTTCATAATTAAAAAAAGATACAAAATCACTGGTCATACCACCTTAAAATGCGTTCATCCATGACTGATTTTAACACAAGTTCTTGATATTTTTCTGTTTGTTTAGTGGCAATACAACAAGAAGAACTTTCCTGTTGTGGATGTTGTTGTGGATCCGTATCTTTCTGTCCACCTTAGACCACACCAAAGAGAGGGAGTCACTTTCCTGTATGAGTGTGTGATGGGTTTTAGAAACATTTCAGGAAAGGGAGCTATCTTGGCGTGGGTATTTTATCCATGTACTAGTATGAGCTATAAAACCTTGTCTTTTATCAATATTTATATTAAAAAAATACACATATTCAAATGCTACATGTGTATAGTGGATTTAAAAGCAATTATAATTTTACAGTGATGATATGGGACTGGGAAAAACACTGCAATGCATTTCTTTGTTATGGTAAGTTCAATACAGTTATTTACTACTTGTTTACACCATCCATATATGTCTTAGAGATTAAAAAATATCATAATTTTATTTTTGGAGATATTTAATTAAAAAAAAAACTTTATGTTGATCACAGGACATTATACAAGCAAGGCCCCTATGGTGGGAAACCAACAATTAGAAATGCTCTTATCATAACTCCTGGAAGTTTAGTCAAAGTAAGCACTTTCAAGAGAGGTAACCTTGGAATTCAGAACTTGTATATCACACTATATATACATGAAAATATACAAATCAGTGCAGCAATATATTCTATATGTTCTTCTACTTAGAACTGGTTTCAAGAGATAAAGAAATGGTTGGGCACAGAAAGGTTGAAAGCATTTGCTGTTAGTTCAGATAATAAGATCGAGGTGTGTTTTTTTTTTTTCATTTAATATATGTACATAGAGTGAAAAATTTGTGAGTTGGAAAAGTGCAACATAATTTTTCTCAGTATAGAAAGATGAAGTTAAGATACATTATCATTTATTTTCAGGAGTTTATGAATACGTCCATATATCCCATTGTGATAATTTCCTACGAAATGTTTGTACGAGTTTATGAGAAACTACAGTCCTTGCAGTTTGACATCATTGTCTGTGATGAAGGTCATAGACTGAAAAACAGCAGTATTAAAACAACATCTGTAAGTACTCAGGCTGTTAAAAACATTTTCATTGTGTGCTTTCTGAATTTCATTCCACCCTCCTGCTAATTATGGGAGGGGGGGGGGGGTATTCTAGAATCAATGTGTCTACCGTCTAACTGTAGACTTGAGCTTAGTGTTTAGGTCACTTTCGAGCTAATCTTTTGGGATATCCAAACTTAACTTGTGGATGTAATCTGTACATACTTCATGAGATGTATGTCCCAGATTTTGCATCTGACCTTCATTTCATGCTACTGTGACTCAGGTAAAATGCAAATTCAAGTTCAGCATTATGTTCCAAGTTTGCCTCATATCAAAGGGTATCCAAACAAAAACTTGGAACTTTGGAACAGGTTACACTTTCCTATTGTAAACTGATTATTGATTGTGATTCTTCGTAATTTGTAAGAAGCTTGTTTGCTGTTTTATATTTTCATACCAGTATATCCTTATTGCTAAATTATACCCTTGTTATTCTGCAAATTTTAGTTAATTGCCAGTTTGCCAACACAGAGAAGAGTAGTTTTGTCAGGTACTCCAATACAAAATGATCTACAGGAATTTTACTCTATTGTGGAATTCTGTAATCCAGGATTGTTGGGTAAGTAGATATTTATTTGTTTAACATGTACATTATATGCTGATTTCTCTTGGTTAATTCAACTTCTTGCATCATCAGTAGTTGTGAGAAGTTGATTTAAAAAAATCTTACAGCAAAGTTTTTTTTTCAATTTAGGAACATCTGCATCTTTCAAAAGAGTGTTTGAAACCCCCATTGTTGCCTCCCGTCAGCCAGGTGCATCGGTGGAGGAGCTTGATTTGGGGGCTAAAAGAGGCAGTGAACTCAGTCGTATAACTAAACTGTTTGTCCTCAGACGCACCCAGGAAATCAACACAAAATATCTCCCTCCAAAATGTAAGGACTTTTTCATGGAGAAATAATTTGAAACTTTCAAAATAGGTAACAAAGTGAGCTTTTCTGATCACATTTTGTCTGGTGTCCATCTGTCTAGCTGTCTGTCTATCTGTAAACTTTTCACATTTTCGATTTCTTCTCAAGAACCACTGTACCAATTTCGACCAAACTTGCATCCTTGGGTGAAGGGGATTCAAGTTTGTTTAAATGAAGGACCATGCCCTCTTTCAAGGGGAGATAATTAAGAATTGGCGAAAATTCAGTGTCATCTCTTAAAAATCTTCTTCTCAAGAACCATTGGGCAAGAAAAAATGAAACTTATTTGAACCCTTCATCACATAGTGTAGATTCAAGGTTGTTCAAATCATGACCCCTGGGGAAAGGATGGGGCTGCAGTGGGGGATCAAAGTTTTATATAGGAACAATCTTTAAAAATCTTCCTTTCAAGAAAATCAAATCCACTATTAGTCATATTGATATGGAATCGTCTTCAGGTATCCTTGGGTGAAGGGGATTCAAGTTTGTTTAAATGAAGGGCCATGCCCTCTTTCAAGGGGAGATAATTAAGAATTGGCAAAAATTCAGTGTCATCTCTTAAAAATCTTCTTCTCAAGAACCATTGGGCAAGAAAAAATGAAACTTATTTGAACCCTTCATCACATAGTGTAGATTCAAGTTTATTCAAATCTTGACCCCTGGGTTAGGGTGGGGCCACAATGGGGGATCAAAGTTTTACATAGGAATATATAGGAAATTCAGACATCATTAACAACCCACAACCCCCACCCCCACCCCACCCCCCGGGGGGGGGGATGGGGGGGGCAGACATCTTTAAAATTCTGTTTTCAAGAGCAGCAAAGCCATGATAAGTCTTAGGAATATAGAAGCATCCTCAGATAGTTTAGATTCAATTTCATGAAAAAAAAACATAGAACCTGGGGTTAGGGTGTGGCTAGAACAGGCGATCAAATCTTTACATATGAATATATAGGAGAAGAAATTCTGCTGATGAAGAACAGCAGGGCCATATTGACTCAGGTGAGCATCGTGGCCCATGAGTCTCTTGTTTTTGTTTACCGACAGATGAGAGAGTTCTTTTCTATTATGACAAGTGAGAGAGATAATTCTTATCTATAACGACAGGTGAGATAGTTCTTTTCTGTAAGCCTACTGACCTGCAGCTGAGGTTGTACTGCCAGATGCTTCAGGGGAAGTTGTTCCGGTCCTGCCTCGGGAGTGATGGAGCCTCACATCTGATCTGTATAGGGGCTCTCAAGAAGCTTTGCAATCACCCTAGTCTAATTTTCACCAAAGCCTGCCAAGCTGAAGAATGTACAGAGGACCTAGAGGAGGTGACATACTTTTTTGCTGACGAAAAGGAAAAATAAATATTGTCTGTTCTTTGTAAAGGAGCCTGGCATATGAAACTAATTTTTATGTGCAGATCTTTTAAAACGAAACACTTACATATTGTCAGTAAAAATCAATGTAACAAAGCAATTTAGGTAATTAGTGAAATCTTATCATCATACTGTAAAACATGGTTAAAACAATATTGCTATATTTTATCCATACACTAAAACTCGCTTATAACGAAGTGCCAAAGACAGAAATGTGTCTTCGTTATATACGTAATTCGTTTTATCCATTAAGATCACAATACATGTATATTTTAGAGTCATGGGGAATTTAAAATCACATTGCTGTAGGCGTCAATTCATTATAAATGTGCTCACTATAAGCGTGTTTTACTGTATTTTAATACATGTATATCCAGTTTATGATTCAATATTTATAGCAGTGAATGAAGAAAAATACTGTCCTGTTGTATGCAGGATCCTGCTCTATCCATTGTTTGCTATAAATACACTGTATATGTAGGTTTTACTGTGATCAGGTTTGATTCTTTCTAGGGGTCTGTGTACAGTGGACTGTCCTCTCTCTTTCCTCCAGGATACCAAGAAGATGATTGTTCAGCAGAACATGCAGGGAAATTAAAAGTTTTGTCTGAAATTCTAAAGCAGATACACATGAACTCAGAAAAGATAGTGGTAGTTTCCAATCACACCAAGGTAGAAGGATTTTACACTGTTCATCTAACATAATTGTACTGTTCAATTAATGACTGCTGAATTTTGACTGTGTTCTTTGACATACAGGTGGAAAAACTGTAGTTCTTAATTTGTTGTTTGTGCAACCATTTGGGCGAACTCAGTTGTATATTTATTTACATGTATATTAGGGATGTCAACGAATATTCGAGTACTTGACAATCGTTCGATCATACCGACTATCGACTAAAATTCATTTATTCGTTTATTCATTAAAAAATATTACAAATAATAGTAATTTTTAATTCAAGGTAATAAACTTGAATCTGATCATTTTATTTATTCACAGACAAATATTCTCGTAAGTAAAACTCAGGTAAGGCTTAACTGTTCAAAGGAAATTATTTGTATGTCAATTTATTTTCGGCAAACATGCCTCCAAAATCTACAATTTTGGCATACTTTAAAAGATGTCAGGATGGAAACACAGTTAAAAGTATGTTATCAAGGTTATTTGAAACTGAACTTGGATTTTGCAGTGGAACATCAAACATGATGTATCATATGCCGAATTTATCAAACATATACACAGTCTTCAAGTAAAAATTTCCTAGTAAGTTCTCTGCAAAAATGCCAAAAAAAAACAGAGCTAGAAAGAGAAATGTTGTTATTACAAACATGATTATCAAGGATTGTCTACCTCTTATTGTTGTAAATGGAGAGGGCATTCAACAATTGTTTCGTTTTGTAGATTAAATTATAAAGTTTCAACCAGCAATACCGTAAGATCTGACGTAATGCAACTATTCATAATGAATAATTAAACAGCTGTTACATAATTGTAAATACATGTAAATTGGGGGACAGTTATGAGCGTAAATAAATGTGTTTCTTTCTGATAATAATATGATGCAGTCATTTTAAGATGGTATTAATTGTTTGCACAAAATCTCATAATTAAAATTTATTGCAAGCTCTCCTGTTTTTATAAGAGGCAATTGTTTACCAGTCACAGGTCACTGACATGACACGTACAAATGGCTTCAATTAATGGGTACATGTACTAACATTATAAAACAAGAGGCCCAGGGGCCACATCGCTCACCTGAGCACTGTGGCTGCAAAAAAAGCAAAAATCAGTTTAGTATTGCAATGCTTAAAGAGGCTGGGGGGTTGTGGCCATTTTTAGACTATATTGATCTCCTTTAGAAGAAGAGCTCCATATGAAGATATAGAAAATGATCAAATTTTAAAACTAAAATTTTTGAAATTTTTCTTTGCCAAATGATAGTTGACAGCTTAAGATATCATATCTAAAAAATCAAGTTAAATCTGGTGGTTAATTTGTGGTTAATTTGTTGACCCCCCAGCCTCCTTAAATGCATAAGTGGTCCCGATCTACCCCTAAAAGGGAGGAAGCTGGGGGGTATGATTTCAACAAAATTGAATCTACACTAACTAAGGATGCTTACACATTTTTTTTGACTAACTACCCTACAAGTTTAAACTTTCATTGTGGCCCTACCTACCCTGGGGGTCATGATTTGAACAAACTTGAATCAACACTATCTCAGGATGCTTCCATATAAATATGACCAATCAAGACTTTGCTGTTCTTGAGAAGAAGATTTTTAAAGATTTTCCCTAAATATTCTTATGTAAAACTTTGATCGCGCACTGTGGCCCCATCCTACCCCCAGGGGTCATTATTTGAACAAAATGAATCAACACTACATGAGGATGCTTCCATAAAAATATGACCAATATTGGCTTTGTTGTTCTTGAGCAGAAGATTTTTAAAGATTTTCCCCATGTATTCCTATGTAAAACTTTGATCGCCCTCTGTGGCCCCGCCCTACCCCCGGGTGTCATGATTTGAACAAACTTGAATCAACACTATCTGAGGATGCTTCCACATAAATATGACCAATCAAGACTTTGCTGTTCTTGAGAAGAAGATTTTTAAAGATTTTCCCTAAATATTCTTATGTAAAACTTTGATCGCGCACTGTGGCCCCACCCTTCCCCAGGGGTCATGATTTGAACAAACTTGAATCAACACTACCTGAGGATGCTTCCACATAAATATGACCAATCTTGGCTTAGTTGTTCTTGAGAAGAAGGTTTTTAAATATTTTCCCATGTATTCCTATGTAAAACTTTGATCGCCCTCTGTGGCCCCGCCCTACCCCCGGGTGTCATGATTTGAACAAACTTGAATCAACACTATCTGAGGATGCTTCCACATAAATATGACCAATCAAGACTTTCTTGTTCTTGAGAAGAAGATTTTTAAAGATTTTCTCTATGTATTCCTATGTAAAACTTTGATCGCCCAATGTGGCCCCACCCTACCCCCAGGGGTCATGATTGGAACAAAATTGAATCAACACTATCTGAGGATGCTTCCGTATAAATATGACCAATCAAGACTTTGTTCTTGAGAAGAAGGTTTTTAAATATTTTCCCATGTATTCCTATGTAAAACTTTGATCGCCCTCTGTGGCCCCGCCCTACCCCCGGGTGTCATGATTTGAACAAACTTGAATCAACACTATCTGAGGATGCTTCCACATAAATATGACCAATCAAGACTTTCTTGTTCTTGTGAAGAAAATTTTTAAAGATTTTCCCTATGTATTCCTATGTAAAACTTTGATAGCCCACTGTGGCCCCACCCTACCCCTGGGGGTCATGATTTGAACAAACTTGAATCTACACTACCTGAGGATGCTTCCACATAAGTTTCAAACTTTCTAACACAGTGGTTCTTGAGAAGAAGATTTTTGAAAGATGCCATCAATTTTTCATGAATTTGCAATTATCTCCCCTTGGATGAAGGCGTGGCCCTTCATTTGAACAAACTTGAATCCCCTTCATCCAAGGATACTCTGTGCCAAGTTTGGTTGAAATTGGCCCAGTGGTTCTGGAGAAGAAGATGAAATTGTGAAAAGTTTACGACGACAACGACAACTACGACAGACAACGGACAAATTTTGATCAGAAAAGCTCACTTGAGCCTTTGGCTCAGGTGAGCTTAAAAAAAAAAGGACAAATGTGAGCGTTTGATATCCTGCATTTAGATAAAATGTGCAGTAAATATTGTATTGAAATCAAATACATTGGATACATATATATAGAGGATATTCAATGTTTTGTAGATGAATATGGAATTTATTTCACAAGTGGGACAGGATTTTTTGATATTTTCACGAGTGCAAAGCACGAGTGAAAATATCAAAAAAATCCTGCCTCACGAGTGAAATAAATTCCATATTCATCTACAAAACATTGAATTTTCTGTTTATTACATTTTCTTTGATTTTCCCTTTGCCTCTGTCTTTTCTTAATAACACAGTGTCATAGGCTTGACGTCATAGTTGAGCGGTTGAGACGTCATAGCTTAGAAGTTGTGTGTCAGACTGAAAACATTACATAGCATGGATTTTAGCAACATTTGCAGTTTTAGCTCTATCAAGATACTTAGTTACTATCTCAGTCTATCTTATGACAGGCCAGAAATTATTTTTTACTTACTTTGATATCCTTTCACACTGTGAGAGAATATCATTTTTGGTATTCTTTCACACTGTGAGAGAATATCACTTTTATTCAATAAATAAATCACAGTATTTCACTGTTGAAAATGTAATAAATGTATTTATTATACTACGTAAATATAACAATTCGAAAATACATTGTATAATGTTATAGTGTAGGTTAAATATTGTACAAGTAGTCTATTAAAGACAAAAAAAAAGAAATGACTTGAAAAATTAATTTAAATTTCAACGAATATTTGACTATCGTTTGACTAAAGCCTCTGACTATTCGACTAAGCTCTCTGAATAAAATTGACATCCCTAATTTATATACAGGTGACTCTCGATGGCTCGAACTCCTATCTCTCGAAGTTCTCTATCTCAAGAAGTTGAACCCCTTTCCCATTTTTTCCTCTGTATATCTAAGCAAGTTTACTCCGAGTAAATTTGCTTAGATATACAGAGGAAAAAATGGGAAAGGGGTTTAACTTCTTGAGAAAGAGAACTTCGAGAGTAACTCAAGATCTCTCGAACTTCTGATTTCTCGATCTCTCAAACCTAGTCCTGGGTCCCCTATGTGCTTAATCCAAATTTTCTATTTGCTTTGGTGTTGCTTTAAGAGCTGGGTGTGTGAATGGTGCTTTGCGCCACTCACTGCTCTCACTATTGAAATTTTTTTGATTTACTTGAGAGTACTTTAAGATAAACCATAAATTAATATTCACTGTATTTTGCATCATTTTGTATTATTTTTATGTAGACATTAGACATCCTTCAACAGTTCTGTGGCAAATGTGGATATGGCTATTTACGATTGGATGGTCAAACACCTACTAATATACGACAGGAAATTGTCACCAAGTTCAACAGCAAGCATTGTGTTGAAAGTAATTATGCTAAAAGTTTTCAGATTACCTGAGCTGAAAACTCAAGTGAGCTTTTCTGATCACCTGTTGTCTGTCATTCATTCATCCATCCATCTGTAAACTTTTAACATTTTAAACTTCTTCTCAAGAACCACTGGGCCAGAAAAGCTGAACTTATATGGAAGCTTCTTGAGAAAGAGTAGATTCTAAATTGTTCAAATCATGGCCCCCAGTTCTAGGGTGGGGCCACAATAGGGAAACAAAGTTTTACATTGAAATATATAGGAAAATCTTTAAAATTATCCTTCTCAAGAACCACTGGACCAGAAAAACTAAAACTTTTGTGGAAGCTTCTTGAGGTAGTGAAGATTCAAAATTTTTCATATCATGGCCCCAGGGGGTAGGGTGGGACCACAATAGGAAATCAAAGTTTTACATTAAAATATAAAGGAACAAGGTGTGTTTGTGAAACACTGATGCCCCCGTATGGCAACTTATAGCAAAGGTTAAACTTTCTCAAATGCAAATCAAATATGTTGAAACCCAATGTAAGGTCTTGTCTCGAGGAATAAACCTGTAAAATATGAAAGGCCTAGCAGCAACCATTGAATAGATATGGAAAAGGTTAAAGTTTTTTTCAAAAGTATGTCAAACATCAAGGTCAAGGTCAAATGGTCAAAATTAATGGTGCCAAAGGAAAGGGCTTCTCCCAAGAAATACACAGGTGAAATATGAAAGCCGAAGCACCAATCATTCAAAAGTTATGGCCAAGGTTAAAGTTTTCCAAAAGTAGGTCAAACTCCAAGGTCAAAGGGTCAAAGCTGTTAGAATTCAAAGAAAGGTCTTGTCACAAGGATTACATGTGTGAAGTATGAGAGCCCTAGCACCAACCGTTCAAAAGTTATGGCCAAGGTTAAAGTTTTCCAAAAGTAGGTCAAACTCCAAGGTCAAAGGGTCAAAGCTGTTAGAATTCAAAGAAAGGTCTTGTCACAAGGATTACATGTGTGAAGTATGAAAGCCCTAGCACCAACTTTTCAAAAGTTATGGCCAAGGTTAAAGTTTTCCAAAAGTAGGTCAAACGTCAAGGTCAAAGGGTCAATGTTGTTTGTATCCAAGGAATGTCTTGTCACAAGGATTACACATGTGAAATATGAAAGCCCTAGCACCAACTGCTCAAAAGTTATCGCAAAGGTTAAAGTTTTCCAAAAGTAGGTCAAACTTCAAGGTCTAGGTCAAAGGGTCAAAGTTGTTTGTATCCAAGGAATGTCTTGTCACAAGGATTACACATGTGAATTATGAAAGCCCTAGCACCAACTGCTCAAAAGTTATGGCCAAGGTTAAAGTTTTCCAAAAGTAGGTCAAACTCCAAAGTCAAGGTCAAAGGGTCAAAGTTGTTGGTATCCAAAGAAGGTCTTGTCACAAGGATTACACATGTGAAGTATGAAAGCCGTAGCACCAACCTTTCAAAAGTTATGGCCAAGGTTAAAGTTTGATAAAATTTTGCAAAACTGGGTCAAACTCCAAGGTCAAGGTCAAGAGGTCATATATGGTGTTACCCAAGCAAAGGTCTTGTCATAATGAAAACTCATGTCAAATATTAAAGCCTTACCCTTGACAGTGCAATAGTTATGGGCTAGATTAAAGTTGACAACAGACAGACAGACAAACTGACAGACAGGACAAAAACAATATACCCCCAGGATCTTTCGATCCTGGGGCATAATTTTTTTTAAATCTTCTTCTCAAGAACCACTTGGCCAGAAAAGCTAAAACTTAGGCGGAAGCTTCCTGAAGTAGTGAAGATTCTAAATTTTTTCAAATAATAGCCCCCGTGGGTAGGGTGAGGCCACAATAGGGAATCAAAGTTTTACATTGAAATATATAGGAAAAATCTTCTCAAGAACCACAGGGCCAGAAAAGGTTTATATGGAAGCTTCCTGATATAGTGTAGATTCTAAATTGTTCAAATCATGACCCCCGGGGGTAGGGTGGGGCCAGAATAAGTATTTCAAGGGGGAAATCTGGTGAAGAACAGCAAGGCCAAAGTTACTCAGGTGAGTCTTGTGGCACATGAGCCTCTTGTTTTGCTTGTCTTTTTACTGGACTAAGAACTTACTTGATTAATTTTTATTTTAATTTCAATTTGTTATTCTACTACACAGAGGTATTTTTATTAAGTTCTAAAGCTGGAGGAGTTGGTCTGAACCTTGTAGGGGCGTCCCGTCTCCTTCTGTACGACATTGACTGGAACCCTGCCAATGATCTGCAGGTGAATGTGTCAGCTGTTTTTAATATTACAAAAAATATGCCTATAAAATGCAAAATGATTTCAGCACCAAAGAAACATAAAATGAAATTCAATTGAAATGTATGTACATGTACTATAAAATACTAAGTTTTCCATGGAGATTAAAGTACATGTACTTGTATTTCAGTCTTAATTCCATAAATTTAACCATTCATGTAAAACAGAATGGTAAACAATGCTTGTCTCCCCTCTTTCTAGGCAATGGCAAGGGTGTGGAGAGATGGGCAGAAAAGACAGATTTACATCTACAGACTTCTAACAACTGTAAGTTAATGTCAGTTCCATGTAAATTACTAAAAAAAAATATACAGTTTTGTATTACTTATCACAGAGCACCCTTGGAGAAAAGGGAATATCTGTAGGCTCCAAATCCTTGTAAGGGTAGATAATAAATTATCCTTGGATGAAGTTATTTCAAAGGAATACATAGGAAAATCTTGCAAAATTTACTGAAGAACAACAAGGCATACCTAGGGTATATTTAGTTTATACAAACATCCTCATGTATACTAAAATGAAGGATTAGAAGCTATTTTTGAAAAGCTTAAAAATATGATCAGCTTTTTCACATTTATTTTCATCTTTTAAGGGGACTATTGAAGAAAAGATTTATCAACGTCAAATCAGTAAGCAGGGTCTTAGTGGAGCCGTCATGGACCTCAAAAACAAGAGGGAGGCTCAGTTTTCCCTACAGGAGCTTAAAGTAAGGAGTTGCATGTACTTGTTCTTTATACCCCCTGCAAACAAAGTTTAGGGGGGGTATATTGGAATCAGCATGTCCGTCTGTCTGTAGATGGGATTTCTCAGGAGACTATTGCATGGATTTGTCTGAAAATTTGTACACTCATTATTCACCACGTGAAGGATTGCACCTGGTATTTTCATAATGATTAGATAATATTTCTACATTTTACAGGTTTTTTTTTTTTCATTTTTATTAGATCACATTTTGTCCGGCATCCGTCTGTCCATCTGTCTGTAAACTTTCCACATTTTCGACTTCTTCTCAAGAACCACTGGGCCAATTTCAACCAAACTTGCCACAAAGTATCTTTGGGTTAAGGGGATTCAAGTTTGTTCAAATGAAGGGCCATGCCCTCTTCCAAGGGGAGATACATGTAATTACAAATTAGGGAAAAATTAATACCATCTTTTAAAAATCTTTTTCTCAAGAACCACTGGGCCAGGAAAGATGAAACGCACATGGAATCATTCTCAGGTAGTGTAGATTCAAGTTTGTTCAAATCATAACTCCCATGGGTAGGGTTGGGCCACAATGGGGGACTAAAGTTTTACATAGGAATGTATAGGAAAAATCTTTTCAAGAACAGAAAAGCCATGTTTAGTCATACTTATATGGAAGCATCCTCAGGTAGTGTAGTTTCAAGTCTAATCAAATGATGACCCCCCCCCCCCCCCCAAGGGGGGGTTGGGAGGGGCCGCAATGGGGAATCAAATTTTTAACAAAGGAATATATAGGGAAAAATCTTCTGCTCAAGAACAGCAAAGTCATTTTTTATATTGATATGGAAGCATCATCAGGTAGTTTAAAATTCAAGTCTCCCCCCCCCCCCCATTTAAACTTTTCAGTACTGAACTGATTTTGGCTTTTCCTAGCCAATGTGCTCAGGTGAGCGATGAGGCCCATGGGCCTCTTGTTGACTTAGTCATTTCAGGTTTATGTAGGTTTGATTCATAGAATCTAGAACTACCAGTTGTGCATTACACAGCAGATAGTGTAATGTAATTTATTAATGAGCAAATAAATTTTCACTCTAAATGTTTAAACAAATGTAAACACCTCTTAGATCCTTAAAATATGTTTAGTGACTTGGCACCTTTTCTGAAAAACCCAACGGGGGGTATTTGTCCATTTTGGACAGTTATAGTTCGATCCATGGGTCAGTGTATGCAAAATTTTCTATTTTTGGCACAACTGCATTTTGTCACTACATGTATTATCAGTCAGAAGATAGCCTCACTGACTACAGCATTCATCAACCTGATATGTTTCCATAGACACTCAGTATCAAACCTAAGTAATAATAACTACCGGTAGGTAATTAATTAATGAAGATCAGAAGTTACTTCCACAAGAAGAAATCTTTACAGTTTAGAAATTATATTTTATAGTGTATTTAATTATACAGTTGTTCCCCCCCCCCCCCCCCCCCAAATGTTTTCATATCCAACACATTTTGATTTCATAAGTACATGTACATGTATATACATGTAATGATAATAATTACCATTTCATGAAATTGACATTTTGTCATTTTCTAAGCATTAGTATATACTGCAAGTTTTATTTGGTACTATTATCTGAATTCAGTCCATAGCAGGGTACATTGCCATGTTTGCATTACTCTTGGTCAGCACACTTTTATCACATTAGGATTTAATTGGAATTTTTTTCTAGGATTTGTTTTCTTTAAATGAAAACACTCTGAGTGACACTCATGACCTTCTGAAATGTGAATGTGGAGGACAAAAAGAAACAACTCCTGAAACTGATCCTGCACAAAGCTCTAGGTCATGTCAGCTGGGGATTCCACCCATTCAGGTATGTCTATGCTGAATATATTGATTAAATATTGATGCATACAGAATTAAATATCTTTAGCACAATGGCAACTCCTTCATATTTTGCAGAAAAACAAGACACTGGGTATGGAAGAGCTAATGGATTGGAAACATATATCTGGGAATGTGCTTAACAAAAATACGGTAAGTAAACCTCCATCAGTGTACTGTAGATCACTATATTTTCTCGACACCTTACTTTCGTGAGATTTTGTTGTTTGGTATTTATAAAAATAAAAATTCAAAATTCTGGTCATTGCTCTGTATACTCTATAGTAGAAGAATTATACAGGAAAATAAAGTTCTTGCAAATAAAAACTGATTTACAGTACTTTTTCTTGTTATTCATCATCATTTACAGAACTCAACAAAATATCTGTTAATTGACAGGACTGGTTACTTGGAGATGCTCCCTCTTCCATTACCTTCAGCTTCTGGCAAAAAATCAACTCTGAAAAATCTACAACTTGTACAGACTGAACTGGTTTCAAATGCAAAGGGACATATAAGAAACTTGATGAATACAAAACATTTACATGTACCTTAAATAAGGATGTATTAAAATATGAGTACATGTAACGTGTTTTAAATAAAGTATCAAATAAATTAATTAATATTGTGACAATTTTTATTGAAAACATTAATCAATGTCAGAGATATTTGAGTGTATTTTATAATACTAAATACAAGAACATGTAGTCAGAATATCATACCACAATTACTGGTACACATGAAACGGTACAAATATTCAGATGACAAACAAGAACATACATGCTGAATTCAGCACCATTCCTCTTGATCAGAAGGCATGTTTTTAATGAGACCCTGAATTCTACCCAGGATTATTTCATTTGTACTACGACAATTCTCTGCTTCATAAGGTGGCTCAATAAACAGTGCATCAGAAATAGACAAAAGTTCCCCATTATTTCCTGTTACTTGCACTGGTAAACGATTCTTCAGCAGCCAGCTTTTTAATGTATTTTTCTTTTTCTCCAGTTCTTCCTCCGAGAGAGATTGAACTTCAGGAGGCCTAAAAAGGGCTTCGATTCTTTTCTTGTAGGTTTCAGAGTTCTCATCCAGAACAGAAACTTGTCTAACACTGGGTCCCATTATTAAGTCCAACTGGGTTTTGTCGTCCATAAAAGACAATAGAACAAAGGTTTCTGATACAGGGTCAATTGTGTACACCCACCCTGTTACCTCTTTACCATCTTCTTTTAAAACACTGACTTGTTTGTTGAGGTACTGCATTAATTCTTCTGGATCACGTTTAAAGATAGGATGAACGGCTCCATTTACTTCATCTGCCATATTTTCAATTGAGTATGTAATACTAAGTTATGTTCAAAGTCACTTCTTAACGATTCAGGTCAAATTGGTCGGAATTCTTGTACTTTTCAAGTAAAGCTGTCTTGATTGTTAGTTGATTTCTAAGAACATCAATTTGTTTAAGTTGCTCTGTTTTGCTGCATTGAATTCCTGGCATTTTATCCACAAATTCTCTAGCCTTTTCCAGCTTAATTTTCAGTTCTGTCATTTTTTGGTTGACAACATCATGAGATTCTTTGTCAATGCTGAAAAAAGAAAATGCATAAAATTCAAAATTAAAAACTCAAAATTAATGTAACAAAAATTAGTACATGTGTATTAAAAAAAATGAATGAGAATTCAAAAGCAAAATCTACATGGAAAACTCTCATCATGGGAAGTTTTTTTGGCATGACTTTAGTTGATATCCCAGTTGATAAAAACTAAATTCAAAATATCATTACATGTGACAAAAATTTATTGCACACAGATAATTTAGTATTCTTTAGATGAAAACAGATATGCATTGTATCTAATTTTATTGAAATATTTAAGGAATTGGTCCTATTCCTTTATTTAGTTGGAACAAAAAAATTGGATATACTCTATATACAATTGTTGATCATTTTATAAAACTATATTGTATAGTACTACAGACTCACTTGTGTTGAGGACCTCCAGAGACAACAGATCCTGACAAACTCATTATGCTATAGTACTGCTTGAATAAGATATGTATATGCGAATATTGATGTATCGTTTCTTAAAGATATTACCATGTATTTATTAATTAGGGTGACTTTGAATTCATTTATCTCTTGCTTGTTAATTGTTTTGTTAGTAGTATTCCATCAGGGGAAGATAACGTTTGACCACAAGCA
This sequence comes from Saccostrea echinata, assembly GCF_033153115.1. Taxonomy (NCBI): domain Eukaryota; kingdom Metazoa; phylum Mollusca; class Bivalvia; order Ostreida; family Ostreidae; genus Saccostrea; species Saccostrea echinata. The sequence continues at coordinate 3,763,188 of NW_026889759.1, forward strand.
TAGATTTTAACAGAATTTTTATTTATTGTTAAAATGATATAGTCCTTCAGACCTGGTTTAACAATATCATTCATAAGCAAATTGAAGGGGGGGGGGGGGGTGTTAGATAATTCTAATGTACATATATATTATGAACAATTCTGAGAGTTCCACATGTCTAAACAATTTACAACTACTGCCTTGGCAGTACTGTATAGTATATGTGCGTTCCCCTGATTTAAGTATGGTATCTTTTAGTTAACCAGCAAATTTTAAAAAGTTGACATTCCAATGCCATATAACCTGATAACGTAGGGCTGTTTGTAACCGTTGAAAGGTAAATAAAGTATCAGGAATACAAGTAAAAATGGTAATTAGATATCATCATCCTATAATAAAGGAAATAATACCCGAAATGAACGACAAAAAAACTTTGCCGTAAATCAAAGGGTTTTACAATGATTGGATCTGAATGTAGGGTAACGGGTGGGTTAGCACCAATAACATGTTCCCTCTGAGTGGTTTCGCAGCGAGTGGTTTCGCCCTGATTATATCTGTTACCTGTAATTAAAAGGTGTCAAATTTTTCCCCTTGTGTATTTTGGCAATTTGCTATGACAAACGTTTGTGGTTTTTGCATATGTGCTATGGAAAAGGTTTTTATTGTATATAATTAAAGTGATCTACATGGCACACCTATTTGATTACGTTTTTAATGATACTAATTCTTAATTCTTAATAATTCTTATTCTACTTTGATCAAACTTTGAAAAAAAGATGGAGAATGTCAGAATATAATTGAAACACTTAAACTAAACACATATTTTATTTTAACACAGCTTAATTAAGTTGTTTTTTTTTTTTTTTTCCGTGTTCAGGATTTTTTAAAGAAAAGTTCGTATCATAGATCTGTCGTGAAAATTGGACTGGAAATAATTATTTATTAGCACTGATCGGCAATGGTAGACAGACATCTCGGCCCAAGGACACCTTGGCCCAACATACTTGACACCTCAGCCCTGACAGGTCAGCCCAAGATTGTTGACACATCGCCCATATAAAAGACACCTCAGCCCAAGCAAAATTTTATGATGGATATAAAATAACAGATTAACCCAGCGTTTGAATTGATATTATTATTGGTGAAATTATTCTTTCTGACGATATATCGATTTTTTAATTTAAAAAAATGGGGGGCTTTGATAGATAATCGTTCTATTTTTCCAACTTTATTAGATAGTCTTTCATTAACATCTATGTCTTGTGGGAAATGTAATTTTTTTTGTGGCAATATCATGGTTGCAACTGCTAATCTTGTATCCAAAAAAAAAGAAGAAATGAAAGTAATTTTTTTGTTTATATAGTTCTATATATCGTATAAAGAACTATGTTTAAACATGTCAAATAAATTGCATTATTGGTTTGTACTTCATTGTATGATTCTCTTTCTTTCTTTCTTTTCTTTTTTCCTTTTCTTTTTGAAAAGCACACGTACTTGCTTTGAAACAAGTAGCCTGAAAAAAAATAACGGGCTCGAACTAGTTATAAGCGACAATAATAAATTTATGAATGGAAGTGTTTTTCTTAAGAATTAAATGAGAAATATTGAATGGTTGTAGGCCCCTAAATGTCTTTAATTACCGTCTCCCAATTAAGTCTGCTCGTAATTAACCCCCTGTTGTCATCAATATAACACACACTTGACCCTCCAAAGGATGCGCCGAGGCATTTTGTATGCTTATCAATTAGCACTTTGAATATCGTCAATGTGCTCGCGATCGATGAAGGTCTTCTTTAAAAAAAAATTGATAGTTTATTCATGTACTGTTGTCATCAATATAACACGCACTTGACCTTCCAAAAGATGCGCCGAGGCATTTTGTTTGCTTATCAATTAGCACTTTGAATATCGTCAATGTGCACGGGATTGTGGAAGGTCTTCTTCAAAAAAAAATTGATAGTTTATTCATGTACTTTTTTAAATCAATATTTAATTCAATTCTCAATATTAAATGGAAAAAATATATTTCATAGTAAAATTTTGCGTGGGCCAAGGTGTCTTATGTATAGGCCGACCTGTCTTAAATCTTGGACCGAGGTGTCTGAGCCGAGATGTCTTTGGGCCGAAATGTTAATGGGCCGAGGTGTCATTTGGCCGAGGTGTCTGACATTCTCAGCAACTTATAACTGAATTTAATTAAGGTGCTCAATAATTATATTAATCTAAATACTCATTAATCAAACGACTTTGCTTAAATAAACATCAAGCACACTGTATGTTTGAAGAAAACCACTTGGGGCAAATCACAGGAGTTCGCAATTTTATCAATAAAGTCAATAAAAATCACTCGATTGACCAAGCCATGAGCTATGCGTTAGCATAGTGAACAGGAATGCAATGCGTTTTTGGAGAAATCAACCAATTTGCTTTTACCCACCGCTTATTCAATACAACTCGTCAGCATTCATATCAAACAACATTTCTCTACTAAAATTTGCTTTCTGACCCTTATTAGTGCCACGTTATAAGACTACCTTTTTAATACATCTCCAATTTGTTGAAGAAAAGAGAGTTCGTTTTCTCCCGCATCCGCCATATGGACGTAACAGGTGTCCTTAGTTTCGGATTATAGTAAATGAATAACAAGTTATTTATATTAGTTAACAAATGTAAATTGAGTGTGTGTAAAGTATTTTTATTAATACTGGCAGTGTCCACGAATTAATAAAACTTTGGTTTATCAAAATATGATAAATTCTGACAAGTACGAAAACAATGCAGTGAATTTCATGTCATGTGACATTCAAAATGGCTACCTACGAATGGTATCTTAAGCTTTTGATAATATCTTTTATAATTATCTCATCAATTATCCGCTTTAGACACATAGCATCTAATGTCAGTTTATATGATATAACAGTTTGTGTACCTGAAAAGGAAAATTTAGTGTGAAAAGGCCCTTGCTTAAGATAAAGAGACTCCATTGATTAATACGCCCACTTTCATCTTTTGAGAAATTGATGAATCAACACAGTCTTCATCAACAGAGACTGTGCTGACTCATTGAATTCTCAAAAGAGAGAAACTGTTAACCAGAGAAATCCAAACACATTGTGATGAATGTCATGTTATTAATAACAGTTTTTTTCTCTAAATTATTTCATTTGAAAGGATCTCAGTTATGGTCATACAAAGATATTTCATTGGTTATATCTTTACAGGCAACCGCTGGAACGAAATTACGATTTAGAATTCCAGAAAAAGTCATTGGTTCCAGAAACAGCTCCATCACATCCTTTACAAAGCATCACTGTAAGAATTAAACAAATGAAAATGAACTAAAAATCGATCATGTCAACATTTCATTCTTCTGATAATTTTTGTGTCACCTGCTAAGCAGAGGGACATGTAGAGATTACTCAGTTCTCTGCTTTGTAATCAATTACATGAGTACCTTTTGATCTGCAAGAGGAATTTGATATTATGCAGATGTATTGACATAGAAGAAAGGTCTTTCTTATGCTTTATTTATTAAAGCATAGCTATGCTTCATGCATGATATAAAGCAAATTTTAATTGCATACATGTATCTAGGACCTTTAAAGTGAACATTTAGCCTGATGTATTAAAAATGTATATATTATCATTTATCACTGCTAAATTCTAGTATGAAAATGTTAACTGCACTTGAAATGTTTGGCATATTCTATATGAATATCATGTCAAGAGCATGCATAAATTTCCATAGTTTTTACTGATATTGTGACCCTGGCCTTTAATGTACTCTAAAAATTGCTATTGCAGGAGACACATTTGCTCCATAAAACAGTCATTTTTTGTATTTACTAAATTAGGTTACAGATGTGAAGGCAGACAAGAGAGGTACCCAGATAAAGAAAAAGTCAGAGGATGTAAAAACAGCAGGTTTTGTTGACCCATTGAGCATGGGACCATTAGCCACATCTTTTGAAGGGTCAGACCCATTATCACAGATAGCCTCACAAGGAATAAGCCAAGCACCACGTGGCACCAGAACAAAGGTTAAATTTATGTTTTCATCATTTCTGTGGAAGAAGATGATAATTATAATAAGAAAATGTGCTGGAATTTGTATCTGTCTTTCAGTCTGAAAATGGGTTGGATGAAACATTTGAACCATGGTCAACAAAGAAAGCAGGGATTCTCACCAAGTATACAACATCAGAAAAATTGTCAATCACTACAAGTTTTCTTTCATCTGCAGATAAAGAGAAAAGTAGGTCTACACTTTGGACATGTACTAAATGTCAGCACATGTTAAATGAGTTTTGCAAAGAAATATCTTATTACAAAGAGGATGGTAGCATATTGTTCATGAATTCCTAGAAACTGTTAATTATATATAGGATCTCCCATGGTTTGTGGTTGGATAGGATTTTTATCCAAATCATATATTTTTATCCACAAGCCTTGGCGAGGGGTTAAAACACACAAGTTGGATAAAAAAATCATATCCAACCACAAACCATGGGAGATTCTTTTTATCACACGTTTTACACAGTTATTTCATGTTTAACCACGTTCTCTACATGTAAATCCACAATATTTGACTTGATCAAATTCACACAAAAACCATTGTGACATCACAACCATGGATATGAAAATGATATCCTATGAATATAAAGGAGTAAACATGTGATAAAATCTGATTTGGTCACTTTGATTACAGTGGTGATTAAAACACATGCAAGCACAACAGTATCTGATAAAGTTCGCAATCGATTGGAACAACTGGATGATTTTGAGGATGGCTCAGTGCAGGAAATGTTAAATCTTAGTCAACAGGATTATGTCAAGAGAATTGAAGAACTTAATCAACAACTGATCACAGCCTGGGAAAATGACCAGAGAGTCAAAGCTCTCAAAATTGCCATACAGGTATGAAAGATAGGTTAAAGTTGAGATGACCCAATATTGATAATCAAATTAATTTTAAATTTATTTTATAGTATTATACTGTATATTGTTTGTATGGTTATTTTACTTCGACAGATAATAATGATAAAATTTATATAGAATATGAATTTTATCTCTTTGATTTTGAAATTCCATTCGAAGTACATATATAATTTGCATTTTTCAGAGTGCAAAACTTTTGTCAGATGTATCTGTAATACAGTTCTACCCTAGTAAATTTGTGCTGATCACAGATATTTTGGATACATTTGGTAATTCTTAGTTCATTATTTGATCAACATAGAGGTGAACAAAGAATGCACATGCGTACCACTTTATTGCATGTTTCAGACAGTTGCTTTGCTCTTTGTAGCTCTGATTGCAGAAATTTTTAGATTTCTATTGGTCTTTGATTTCTCTAATACATGTATATCAAATGAAGTGTTCGAATAATTTTTTGCATAAATTATTAATACAGAAATGACTGACCATCATTACAATTTTTTTTTCAATATTTATTGGTTGTAGGTAGACTTGTGTATGACCGTTTGAAAGAGAAAGCTATGTACCTTCCATCGGGAAGTGGAGTATTAAGACCTTTACCAGGTGGGCTACCTAGTATGATCTATTGTACAGTGAATCGTAGTTAGCTTACTGATGAAAACAGTACTTGGAAACCTTTTCTTCAGCAAGCATTTATTTCCAGATAATTTCACTCCTGAAATGGTGTCAGAAGGTGCCAAAGAAACCTGTCGGAACTGGTTTTTCAAAATTGCATCTATAAGAGAATTGATACCAAGGTTTTATGTGGAAGTTGCCATTTTGAAATGTTACAGTTTTTTGAATGCTGGGTAAGTTTATAAAATTTCCAAAGATTTATCTGAGAATTTATTCAGTTAATTTGACAGAGCATTTTTAAAAAAGAGATGCTGTGAATCTTGTCTAATTCAGATGTTCCGAAATCTTGCCTAATATGATGTAAACATTAAGACCCTTTAATAAATTCAATTGCTTAAAATGTTGTCTAATTCGGCAAATTTCTTTGGAACCAGTGGTGTCTGGAATAGGCAAGTTTCACTGTTCATCCTACTATGGAATGTTTGCCTTTAAAGCACAAAAGTTATTAGACTTTGGTTAATAATTAAGAATTTATTGAAAACTTCCTTATCTGTATTCTATCATTTTCTTTAGGGAATACAATGAGGCTTTAACTAGGCTGGCAGACATGATTCGAGGGATTGGTGATCCTCTGGTAGCCATATATGCCAGATGTTACTTAAGCAGAGTAAGATTTTTCTGCATTTCTTCACTTTCTGTAGCAGTTACATATGTGCATGTATTTCATGAGATAATTTTGGATCACCATGTTTTACACCTTCAGTTAACCCTTTGTAGGTTGGTATATTGGTAGCTCCTCAGATACGTGATCATCTGATGCCTTGTTTTGATGACTTTTTGTCAACTTACAGTCAGGTTTGTATCTATGGTTGCTTTGTTGTTCACGTCTGTTACAATACCTTTTATACAATATATGGAAGGCTTATTTTCCTCCTTTTAACATCAAAAGAATTACAACTTCTCAATATCCGTAAGAATATTTCCATATACTGTAGAACACTAAATTTTTGCGACCCTTATTTTCTCGATGTAGACAATTTATTAGCAAGACAAAATTTTCTTGAATTGTTGTTACTACTCTATATAATCTTAAGAAATATTATTATAAACGAGAATGATATTTTCGCAAGCACACCGTCTCGCGTAATTATGCGAAAATAAAGTTCTCACGGATAAAAAGTGATTTACAGTATGGCTAATTTGTTCAGGTTCAGAGTGACACAGTACAGAACACCCTGGCTGTACAGAAAGTAGAGATGCCCAAGTACCTGACTTTGTTCTCTCCAGCACTGGACTGGCTTCTACAGTGTCTGGCCAATAAATCATCAGAGAAAACTCTGATGGAAGTACTACAGAAATCAAAGAAGCATTGTAATAGGTAAGGTAAAAAGTCTAAAGTTAAAATAACATGCTATTTCATATGAAGCAAGTAAAAAAAAATATATAAAATATTAACAATGCATACATGTAAGCTCTAGTGAGGTTTTCTGATCACCATATTTTGGGCTTCTGTCTGTTCTGATGATCCTGTTGTTTTTGATTCATGTACTTTAACTAAAATATAATTTTATTCTGAAGTCAGTGCTTAATTTGTGCATATGTGTTTTATGATTTGCCATGAGTAAACTTCTTCCAATTTATTAGTTATGATTTATTGACAAAAAATTTCTGGAGTAAAATTATGCTGAAATACAGGGCATAGTTCAATCACATCTCTTTTAGTGCTTTACTCCTGAATTCCATTATCTCGGCCTTCAAGCCTGAGTTTGTGGCAGTCCGTGCTGTGCAATTTACTGAGATGATAAAGGAGTGTGAAGAAACAGGATTTCCAAAGGTATACATCATTCTCTCAAAACATTAAATCACTCATGGTAGTCTTACATCATTAAAATGACTTAAAAAAAGAATCTTGAAATAACATGAGAGAACATTTGAGAAACTCAACTGTTTGTTTGTTCTATTCTTTTAGGATATTGGTAGAGAGTGCCTAATTTTTTTCCCCCTTGTACTCTGTTGCTGTGATTTTCTGGAGACTGTCACCTTTATAGTATTGTGTCATTGTAGCATTTCCTGTACCGAACACTGGGGCTTTGTCTTGTCATGGCTGAACCTCCCGAAGATCAACAGCTGGCTGTGTTAAATGAGGTCTGGAAAACTGTGATGAAACTTAAAAACCCTGGGGTAAGTTGTGTCTTAGGACAGTGGAAGTAGATCAGGCTGTTAATTTGATTTTATAAAATGCTTGATTTTTATTGATAAGTAGGGTCAATTTTAGAACAATTCAAGGTGTCTCATGTGTTTGAATGACATGTATTTTTTCAGGATTATATTGGTTGTTCAGAGATCTGGATAGAGTATGTTGTAAAACATTTTGGGGTAGGTAGAAAAATGAAAAATATTTTTTTGCCTATGTTAAAAAAATTGATTATAAAAAAACTTAAATGGATTTGATAGCATTTAAGATCTCTTGGAACTTGACTGAGCATGAGTTGAGCAGTATCTCATATCCCTTGTGTTGTTTTGCAGAAGAAGGAAGTGAACAAGATTTTAGCGGACATCATTAAACACATGACACCAGACAGAGCATTTGAAGACTACTACCCTCAGCTTCAGTCTGTGGTCACCAAAATACTGGCACACTTGCATGATTTCTCTGTTCTCTTTTCTATAGTAGGTTTTAATTATGTAGTGCAAATATTAATTATTCATTTCATAACAGATTCAGGATGTAATTTATGAATCTATTTTATTTTTTAAATTATTACGATATTGTGATTTTTTATAGGAAAAATTTTTACCATTCATCGATATGTTTCAAAAAGAATCAGTTAAAGTAGAGGTCTGTAAGAACATCATGGAAGTGTTTGTAAAGTAAGTGTCTACTATAAGTGTTCTAAAGGAAAACCTCAAATATTTATTTTATATAGTCAACAGAAGTGTAGCCATTTCATACATGAATCCAGGGCTGTGCTATAGATCTTAGCAGCTAGTCTACTAGACTAGATATCCTCTATTAAATGCACTGTATAAATTAAGGCTTTTTATCCCTATATGGTTCAAGCTGCAACCTAGAACTCACCCCAGGACTTTAATAGATCAACAATTATTACAACATACTTTTAATTTATTTTTTTAGATATCAATTGGAACCAACTAATGACCCTGTGATAATTAATGCCTTAATGTTCATTTGTAAAACCATGCATGATTCAGTCAAGTAAGTTTACAATACTCATTTTGAAGTGTTCAATATCGAATTAAAAAATAAATTGAATAACTTTATGATGTAGCCTTTTTTCTGTTTCTGTAACGTGCATTCAGTTTCTGTATTTTGCGTTCTGTTTCATCTTTCAGTGCTTTAACACTGGACGATGAGAGGAAGATGATAAGTAACCTGATCAGTGGATTTGTTTGTAACATCTCCTTTGGGAGAGACTTTGAACAACAGCTTAGTTTTTATGTGGAGTGTCGAGCCTCATTCAGTAACTTGGATCAAGTATTGGTTCAACTTATACAGGTCAGATTCTCTTACGTTTGTGTGTGTGTTTTCCGAATTGTCACTTCAAGAGTCTGCAAAACATATTGAAAAGTAAGGGTTCTTGAGTATTTCCTTGGATAACCTTTTTACCAAGATTTAAAAAAGTGACTTTTGTACTTTTTTCTAGAATGTAAACAATCTATCCATGGAGACTAGAAGAGTGGTCAAGGGGAACCACTCCAGAAAAACAGGCAATTTTGTCAGGGTATACTGAACTTTTTATTTGATCTACATGTAGAAAATACCATATAAGTGGAATTTTTAGTGAGACGCAAATTTAGCGATTTATCCTTAAAAATCAGTATTTAATTTTAGCGAGAGGTAATTTTAGCGATTTTATGGTGCATAGAAAGATAACGGTTACCTCTAATGCGTAATAAATTGTTAGCAATATTTAATTTTAGCAATCTCAACACCCGTGCTAAAATTGCCAAAATTAAATCCTCGCTAAAATTTCTGCCTATACGGTAAGGCATTCATTTTAAACATATAAATATACCATGATTAGAAAAATGGCATCACTGACCAAAATTTGGCCCTATTTTTCAGGCCTGTGCTGCCTACTGTTTCATCACCATTCCCTCTCTGCAGTCCCCGATGGCACAATTACAACTATATCTTCTATCTGGACAGTGTGCACTGTTAAATCAATGCTACAGCCAAGGTGTGTTGTCAATCATCAGTTATTCACTGATATACACTGTACCATGTGACAGGAAGTTAGCAGTCAGCTGATGTTGGCATCATTATGCAAATGTAGTCATCAATCTTGTGAATTCATAAAAATATTTTCTGAGCTATTAATAATCATGTTTTAGGTGGGACACCATTAGATTGGTGTAGCTTTTGGTTCTATGATTTTTCTTAGGATGTAGAGCTTTTTTTGTAAAATATTATACTGGGTATATTGTATCAAAGAACAGTGTATCACCATTGAAATGGCATTTTCAGCTGATGCTTTCTATAAGGCCCTCATCTCTCTTATTCCGGATATTCCTAAAGTTTTAAAAGTTGAAAACAAAGCTAGATCAACTGAGCCATTGCTGGTGGAACACATCTATAATTTCCTGTCTACATTACTAACTGTTCCTGTAAGATTTCATGTTCCTTTTTAACATGTGTAAGAAAAAGAAACTATGCTTTATAAAGATATTCAAACTTTTAAAAGCTCTAGTATGAGAATTTAACATGCATGTGTACACTAAGATCTATAGTTTTATTATCAGTACTTCAAGGAGATACCTGTACTTTAGGACAAATTGTTGTCATATTCATGGGAATGTTAATTTATAGGACAACCCTGATGCAGGGGTGCTATACTTGTTACGTGGCCTCCTGAACATCATACAGAATTATACATGGGAGCCACAATCAGATGCCAAAGTTTTGGTGTACACCAGGGTCCTAGCCTTATTGTCAGCCATGAGTCAAGACTCCTACATCTATCATGCAGACAAAGGTAAATAAGATATCTGTTTGTCTGTACAGCAAATCTGCTTACCAGATAGTGACATTTGTAAACAGAGAACACTATCCTTAAGAGTGGGAGAGGGCTGATAAATGTTCCATGCAGGAAGAACTTGTTTTTAGTGAGAGTAGAGGATGGGATTTTATATCTTTTTGATGGTAGAGATACATGTAAATGTACATAGAGTAATAATTGAGTGAAAAGGGTCCTATAATGGGTTGTGGATATAATTTGGACAGAGAGAACATTATACAATTGTTCTGAGAACAAATGAGAGAAATTAAACAATCTTTTGTACATGTATTTACTAGAAAATGAAAAGGATTTTCTTATTTGCAGAAGTTTTGTGGAAATTTAAAGGATTTTAATCAGATCTGTTATACTGTTTCATTTCTTTTTTCCAGTTGATGCCAATGATTCAATGTATGGATCAGACCCCAAATTTCTGAATGAAATAAAGACAATGTGCAGCACACTGGTAGAGGAAGTTTTAAACCATCTAAAAATGCTAGCACAGTCTGGGGTCGGTATAATTATATTATTTTTGATCAAAAAAATGTATATTACAGGCTCACTTTAATGGTGATTTTTATGTCTGAAATGATTTCTTTCCATAGTTTAGAAACAAAGAATATGGAAAGGGAGGGGGGAAACATAATACATGTATAAACATTTTCAGAAACTTACCTTCATATTTAATGAAATTGTGAATGGACTTGGCTCCTCTTTTTTCTAGATGCACAAAAGACAATGTACCATTGCCTTGGAGCTGTTCCAGACAATTATTGCTCATGGAGATATAAGGGAGCAGAGTTTATTTTCCCTGGCAGCTAAACTTTGGGGACTAGCACAGAAGCAGGGGGAATTGGACACCAAAACCATGGTATAATTTAATCCTGACTAATGCTTCATGCCATAGTGATTAACTGTTGTTTAGATTACATTATATATTTTTATTTTAAATCAGCTTTTTATCTTCCATAATGATAAAGATACCGTATTGAAAAATATACTGATTAATTAATACATTTACATTATCTTTATACAGGTTCGAAGTTTAAATGGAGTCAAAAGTAAAGCAACGTCTACGTCCATAAGAGAATACTCAGAGCTTGCAAGCAAGCTACCTCTGGAATCCAGAACTTAGTGCTTAGATCAGTCAACTTATCCAAAGTTTCCAGTTACAGGACTCGTGTTTCTGTGACACCGAGTACTGAATAGTGATCAAATGTGGAAATTTCATACTTAACACTGGTGTTGAGATTTAATTGCCATTTCTTCAATAATGGCAACAGTCCACTTTAATTGTCTTCCAATACAGTGTTAATAAACATGAACAGTATGATTTTACAGAAGTACAGTGTAATGTGCATTGCAATGTGAATAATTTAAAAATCATCAGTACATTTACTGTATATACATGTGTCAATGAATGAGCATCAGTATAAATATAAACCTAGAATATTCATAGTTTTGAGAACATTGTTTACAGAAATAATTTTTAGCTCACCTCAACAAAGTTGGGAGAGCTTATGTAATACCCTCAGCATTGGCATCCCAAGTTAAAGTTTTTGGAGCAGATTTCTTTTCAAATACTTCTATGCCCTATATTAATCAGAGATGCATGGAAGATGGTTCTAGTATGTTTCATTGTACCAGTCAAGGTTTCAGATGCTGCAATTACAGCTAAAGAATGACCAGGTTAATGTGTTTGTAGAAGGTCAAAGTTTTTGGAGCAGGTCTCATTTTCAAGTTACTATAAGCCTTATATTGACCAAACTTGCATTGATAATACATCTAAGGATGCACACTATCAGGCTTGCTTCAGATGGATCTGACCTGCATTTTCTGGATGAGTGACCAAGTTTAAGTTTTTGGAGCAGCTTCTTTCTAAAGTGACTAAAGAAGAGAATAGAATAGAATTTATTTGCCAATCATGGTCCCACTGGGGGCATAACATAGATACAAGCATACTTTGTAACACTCAAGAGGACAAGAAAATACATGAACATACCGCAATACAGAACATAAAAATACTAGATGTTGAAAACAGAGAAGTGATGAGTAATTTGAATTATCTCCCTTACACCAGGAATTTTCCAGATGAGTTAAAAGGTTAAAGTTTTTGTGGCAGGTTCATGACCAAGAAACTATAAGGCTTACCTGAACCAAACTTGCATGGATGATGCATCAAGAGATGCACACTACCAGATTAAGTTAAGATTCTGGATTGACCTACACTTTCCAGATGGGTGACCAGTTAAAGTTTTTGGAGAAGATCCATTACCAAAAAACTATAAGGCCTATCTGAACCAAACTTGCATTGATGATGCATCAAGGGATGAACACTCTCAAACTTGCTTCAGATCCTGGATTTGACTTACATTTTTTTGAATGGGTGACTAGATTAAAGTTTTTAGGTAAGTCCAATCAGAGTAATATATAGGTCCCTGATGATGATGAATAATTCAAATTCTATGTTGTAACACCCCCCCCCCTTTTTGATATTTTTTAAAATAATTTTTTTAAAAATAATTTTCTTTATTTCTTTTATCTCTTGCTACTTCATTTACATGTACCTGATGAAAAAATCACATTAAATTACGAATTAGATTCAAATTCTAATAACAAAGTAGTTAAGGTTTTTTTTTTTTTTTTTGGGGGGGGGGGCTTGTCAAGAAATATCTGGGTTGGAAATTTCTTCTTCTTCTTTTTTATTTGACTGGGAGCCCCCCCCCCCCCCCGGCAAAAATTCCTGGATTCACACCTGTATTCAAATAATTAAAAAAAAAAAAAAGAAATCTAGTACTAGTAATAAAAAACAATTTATAAACACATGCAGACTCATTGAAGTACGACTTATCCACAGTTATGATCTTGAGTTACTTCCCTTGTAATCACTCTTTGATTTGTCCTTCACTGCTGCAGGAGAACTGCAGAGGAAAATAGAAAGATGGGTCTTCTACGGCACACGCTGAAAAAGGTACTTTTATTGTATATTCTAATGATTCTTTTTTCCTGGAACAGACCAAACCAAATTTAATCCAAGTCCATCGATATGTTTAAAATTAAGCAGTGATTTTAATTAAGGTCATGCATCGAGTTTGAAATGGGTTTAAAAATGTTTCAGTAATGTTTCTCAGAAATATTAGAATATTCGTATATTTGATACTATGCTAAATGGAGGAGATCTTACTTTGAACCTAATCATCCAGATTACGAAGGGGAAGTCAGTGCTCTTTGACAGTGTTAATATGGCTAATATCAAAACAAGAAGGCAAATGTTAAAACATATAACATATGTTTTCTGTTTAAATCTACAGTACTGTATGTTCCACTGCAATATAACTTGCTTATTTATGAAGAATTTTTTTCTCTCTAACATTATTCCATTTCAGGGTATTATGGGCAACCATGCCCAGTTGAGACTTTTCCATGGAACAAATGCAGCTGCTGCCAAAAAGGTAGAATTTTTTATATTTCTTTTGAGTATATTTTTCTGCTACATTATTTTCTAACATTGATTGACTGGCTAAAGTATCCCTGGTATTCCCACCCAGGGAAAAAAGATCAGGTAAATAAACATAGAACAACAACAACAAAAAAGTGTGTAATGCCTAATGAAATGTAAATTTTTCATAAATATTAATGTTTATATAGAAATGTTCATTATGACTTAAATACTACATCTCTGAATTGTATGAAATTGTGCCAGTCAGGAGGAGAATTTTATTTTTATTTCAGGTTGCCATGAGCAAGTTTGACCAGGATTCATACATAGACTATGATAAATATGAACACAAACTTAAAGTAGTCAGAGAAAAGTAAGTGAGAGATGATTTTTTTTTTAATTTCATTGAAAAAATTACCACTCAGAATTTTTACTGTATTTTTATTGCAGTTAATATATAATAATTCTGTCAATGTGCATAAGCAAAATAAGCTATTTTTGCTGGAACAAGATACTGAATTACTAAATTAAACTGTCACAGAAATATCTGAAAGGGTACTTCAAACTCTAGCAAGAGAGATATAGACTGAAAAATGGCATGTATATTTACATGACAGAGTAAGTATCACAATACCCCCTGAGAATTTTGGCTCCAACAGCATATTAAGTCCAATGTTAAAGTATTACTTGAGGGATGAAACTCAAGCAATTAACCAGTGAACATGATAGTAGTAAAATATACATGTATATAGTTACTGACTGGGCCCAAGGACAACAGCTTTGAGCAACAGTTCATTTGAGTGACAAACAAAACGATTTTTAACCACTCTGTAACTTTTTTCAGGTTTGTTTTTAATAAATGTACATGCTTTCTGGACTTTGAATTTTAAATACTGAATGCATACATTTATCACCAATTTCAAGAAAAAAATTAAACAGCTGGTTTATTTCTATATAGATATTTTGATATGAACAACAGTTAATAAATGTTAACATTGACAATAATAAAGGAATCAGTTTGAGGATTACAATGTACATAGCTTGCATAGCCAACAAAAAAATAGGCCAATCACTCTACAGATGGAACATGGTTAACATATCAAAGACTGTTGACTTGGTGCCAGTCAACAGATCAAGTATTGTTGACTGGGTACTGGTCAAGAGACCAGGAGTGAAAGAAATTTGACGTTTTTTTTAATTTAACAGTCAAAGTGTTGATTTTTAATTGTAATGGATTATATAGGAGAAAAAATAAAGGTGTTTACCAAAAAGTAATAATGAACTTTTTATTTGTAGATTGAATCGACCCCTGACTCTGTCAGAAAAAATTTTATATGGACACATAGATGACCCTAAAACTCAGGTAATTTTCTTATGTATAAGAATTAATAGAAAATTGAATAATCTTCATGTACATTTGCTTTCATGGTTCTTTTGAAGTGAATATTTTATCAAATAGTAGATCCAAATACACAAAACTGTAGGTTAACAAATGTATTTTTTTTCCTTTTAAAGGATATTCAAAGGGGAGAGAGCTATCTCAAGCTGCGACCAGACAGGGTTGCTATGCAAGATGCAACTGCTCAGGTAGTTAACATGTAGAAAAAAGTACCGGTATATAATTTCAGAGTGTAATTGCATTGTTTTAAAAGTTGCATATAAGAGCTAGGTTCACTTAATGCAAAGAATGGCCTTGTAGATATACATTTACCACTTTATTACCAACACCCTATGTCTCATTCCACGACATAAAATAGAGACTTATGCTTTCATTTCCTATAAAAAAATTTCCTCTGAGAGTCCAGGTATTTAAAAACAGGCTTTTTGAAATTACAATGTTGAATTTTGCAGAATATTTGAATTTGAGTACCTTTAGCAAAGAATTAAAATATGAGCACATCCCTTGATCCAAAAAAATAAAACAAATTTTATTATCATCAGAAACAGATCTACCACTTTAAAATTGCACATTTTGGATCAGAGGTTATGCTCTATACGGAATATTGAAAAACAGCTTTGATTACTGGCCCTTATTGAAGAAATTTTCAGGATATGGGAATAATGACACAATGCATGACGTCATAATGCATTGACTAGCAAGAACATGATGTCATTTTCAGTAGCTATGCAGTCATTAATGGTCCAAGTGATATTTAACATATTGTCAACTAAAACTATGCAGTTTTAATTTTTCAGTAATTTACAGGGCCATAAAAGGCGCTAAGTGAACCTTGCTCTTTGTCCTCGTGATCTATCAACAAGGTGTGAAATCCATTATATGGTTTATACTTGTAGATGGCCATGTTGCAGTTTATCTCCAGTGGTCTACCAAAGGTTGCAGTGCCTTCTACCATTCACTGTGATCACTTGATTCAAGCACAAGTTGGAGGCGAGCAAGATTTGAAACGGGCCAAGGTAGAGCTTTTTTTTTTCCAATATGATTTTGCATGCAATATCGCCATGTAATTTAATTTAGGCAGCAGTCCAAGTAACTTCCTTAAATAATGTTGTTTGTAAAGTATTCTTGCGAGTGTTTTTGGATGAATTGTTAAACATAAATAAAAGTCATAAATGTGAAAAGAAAAACAGCAGAAATATCATAAGATAGAATAGTTTTGTATTTCATTCACTAGTACAGTGGTCAGAAATGACCTACAATAATAACAAAATATACATGTACAGTAGCTGATTCATTAGTAACACGAGTCTTTTTGTTATCCACAGGACCTTAACAAAGAAGTTTACGATTTCTTGGCCACAGCAGGAGCTAAATATGGAGTAGGATTCTGGAAACCAGGCAGTGGCATCATCCACCAGGTCAGACTTTTCATTTCATGGCTTGGTGGTACATGTATTAATATTACATAGTAATACATGGGTGTGGTTTGTTTGTGTGATATCCTACATATATTGTAGATGTCCAGATGAGATCACAAACAAACCTAGAGAAAAATCAAAATAGAGGCTACAGGTATAGACTGACAGAGATATAGTCAGACTATGTATACTGCCTCTGACAAACATTTTATACATCCAGGACTATTCACAATGTGTTGAACATTTGATTTTACTTAGAGTAGTATTTATACCATAAATGTATGCTGGATTGTATATTTTTTATGGTTAAAAAGAGTTGATATACTTTTACAAATTAATTGTGTTGGCTGAATTTTTATACCCTAATGTTTTCCCATGCTAACTAATGAAGCTGAAATTGAAATTTCATCATACATGTAGATTGTTTTGGAAAATTATGCTTTCCCTGGAGCTCTTATCATTGGGACAGACAGTCACACACCAAATGGAGGTAAGTACTAAATTTTGGTTGCTGAGACAGAATGTAAAGGAGATGGGTTTTAATTGTATAAATATTAGGGATGTCAACGAGTACCCGGTTAACCAGGTGCTCGATCGAACATCAGAGTATCGAATACTAAAATCGCTACTCGGTTACTCGGATATATATATATTTTTTTTCATATTTCAAAAAACAAAGTATTTTCTTTTTTTTTATCAAAAACTTATCAAAAAGTGCAACTTCAAAATGATTTGTCCTTGTTTACCTTGTAATTAGCATCACGCACAGGTCTGTTAATACCCGCTATTGTCTGTGGCTGTGTATTTGTTTATAAAGTAATTACCGTGACCAATCACCTGGTACTCAGTTAAAAACAAAATCTTGCGCTTGTCTTTCTCTTGCGTTGATCAAATCATCTTCCTAAACAAGAACTATAAACCATTTCTAATTAATGATGCAATAATTGTTGTCTTTTGTGTTTATTTGAAAAATAAATTTTAATGCAAAAAATCATTTTCGCTTTGCTCGATGTTTGTGTACAGGCATAAAAAACGTTAAAAAATCATCGTTGGGGTTAAACAGGGCTTAACTGGTCTCAATAAAATTAACACATTTGTATTTTACAATTTTACCGAGTACCCGTGTACTCGATCGGAAAATCGTCCGAGTAACCGATTATCAAATATTGACCGATTTGACATCCCTAATAAATATAGGTCAGAGTGGTGAATAGTATTGAAAATATATACCAGTACATTTTATTTTTAGGTGGCCTTGGGGGTCTCTGTATTGGAGTGGGTGGTGCTGATGCCGTAGATGTCATGGCTGGATTACCATGGGAACTAAAATGTCCAAAGGTTTGTCATTTTTCAGCATTTCAAAATGTACAATATGTAATTGAGGCTTTTCCCTACCATAAACAATCCAGACTGTATCATGCTACCATATTCCTTTGTTATCATGGGTAAATAATGGCATTTTCAAAATACACAAGTGTCCTCCCCAATATGTTTTAGGTCATTGGTGTAAAACTGACAGGTAAGCTTAGTGGATGGACCTCTCCAAAGGATGTCATCTTGAAGGTGGCAGGAATATTGACGGTGAAAGGAGGAACTGGAGCTATAGTGGAATATCATGGCCCTGGGGTCGATTCCATCTCTTGCACAGGTGAAACATACACGTACATGTTCGCACGAGATATTATGTAATTTTCACGACATAATTATCTTGTTCACATGAGACATTATTGTATATTTAAGATTTTCTGAACAATTTGAATATGTTAAAACCTATTTTGGAAATTTCAAGTTTGAATGACAATGAAAAAGCCTTTTTACAAAATTGTTATTCCCATTCCTGATTCACACAGATGGGAAATTTTATTATAAGAATACCTTTTTTTTGATTTTTAACTTAGGAATGGGAACAATTTGTAATATGGGAGCTGAAATAGGAGCCACTACTTCCTGCTTCCCATACAATGGTAGAATGGAGGACTACTTGAGGGCCACCAATAGGAGAGGTAATTCAGAGAAATAGGCATTAAACATATACATAGCTGGCTTTTGATGCTAATGAACAAGAATGATATTTTTTGTGAAATAACCTGAATCTAGATAGATAAACAAGTACATATGACACTGTGATCTAGTTGTTTAGATGTACAAAGTGAATAGAATTTCGAAGACCAAGATACCAGATTTATTACTAGCAGAGCACTGGAAGAGTAAAATTGTTCTAATGTAGACTTCCAAATATTTTTGATAATTATGTTACGTTTTATATATTGGGATGATATTTTGTGTTTTAACTAGTATACTTTTGATTAAATTTCAATAATGGATCCAGAATGGGATGTTGAAGAACTTGTTAAGATCTTTGTTAATTTTTGAAGTTTAAACATTCTGAAAACAGCTCATAACTTTTTTTGGCTTCCCTATGAAAGATTTAGAATAAATCTTTATCTCATGTATTATCTCTCTGTATGTTGCTTATTTGGAAATGCAAAGCTGGACAAATTACATACCAACAGTGTCAAGAGACTGAACTTGCTGCAATGTTGTACAAATCAGAAAAAAAATTAAAATTTCGAATTTGATTTTACAGAGTTAGCAGACTTGGCAAATAGCTACAAAGGCTTTTTGTCACCAGATAAAGATTGCTTTTATGACCAGCTAATTGAAATTGACCTGAACAAGGTAAAGTTTTTATTTTTACCATTTTGCATACCAGTATATATTGTACTGTACTGTACTTTCATCTCAAAAATGTTAATACCAAATATTCATCAATTGTTCTACATCCTATAATTAATATATACATGTACAATATTGTAGTTAGAGCCACATGTAAATGGACCTTTCACCCCTGACTTGGCTCATCCTATTTCAAAACTTGGCCAGATTGCTAAGGAAAATGAATGGCCCTTGGATATTAAAGTTGGTAAGAAAAATTATACTGAGGTTGATATGAAAAAAATTATACATACATGTACATGTATATCTTTTGTCAAGTTATTGACTGTAATTTTCATTTTTTTATTTGGATTCCATTGAAATTATATGTTAACTTGCAGAATTATAAAGAATATTTTTAATGTATTTGTTTTTGTTTTTATGAATCAAAATAAGAAGTTTCACAAAGAATTTTCATGTTTTCCAAATAGGATTGATTGGAAGCTGCACCAACAGTAGTTATGAAGACATGAGTCGATCTGCCAGCATTGCTCGTCAGGCACTCAACAAAGGAGTCAAATCTAAGAGCTCATATACAATCACACCAGGCTCAGAACAAATCAGGGCCACAATTGAAAGAGATGGACAGGTAAACAAAGGAAACCTCTGATGTATTTATGTTTAATGTACAGATTTCATTACAAAGATCAGCAATTTTTATTTGCATGGAATCATATTTTTGTAGGCAGAAACACTTAGACAGATAGGAGGGGTTGTATTAGCTAATGCTTGTGGTCCATGCATTGGCCAGTGGGACAGACAAGATGTGAAAAAAGGAGAGAAAAACACTATTGTTACCTCATATAACAGGAACTTCACAGGTCGCAATGATGCCAACCCAGCTACTCATGCATTTGTTACCTCCCCTGAATTAGTGACTGCTCTGTCTATTGCAGGAACTCTTAACTTTAACCCAGAAACAGACAGCCTCACAGCAGCTGATGGTAAGAAATTTTCTATTCTTATGTTTTAAGAAGATTTTTTTTTTCTTTTAATATTTGTATTATATTTCACAAACTGTATTCAAATTTTTTTAGTGCTTGAAGGGATACTACCGATTTATGATTTTATAAATAGATGGGTGACTACTGAGTGACTTCTAAGTAAAATTTTCAGATACATGTAAAATAGAGTACAGCATAATTCCTTCTCAATAGCTTATATTCATTGAGATTTTTTTTTTAACAGTGATGTAATTTCTATAAACCAGTAAATTGTGAAAAAAAAAATTACTGGTATGAAAAAAAAAAATCTTTTTGAAGTCGCTATAAATATTATACAGGTTCAAAATTTAAACTTGAAACTCCTTATGGTGATGAGTTGCCTGCCAAAGGATTTGATCCTGGTCAGGACACGTACCAAGCCCCTCCTTCTGATAGCTCCAGTGTGAATGTCAACGTGGACCCTAAGAGCACAAGGCTTCAGCTTCTTACTCCCTTCTCTAAATGGGACGGGAAAGACATAGAAAACATGCCAGTACTTATAAAGGTGAATAATTTGTAAATTAAACAAATATGACATGAAGAGGGAAAAAGTAGATTAAAAATGAATGTTTAGATGAGAAATAATTGCTTAACCATTGATTTATATTTGTGGAGTGTAATGAAACTTATCTTACAATTTTAAACTGTCTTTGCAGGTTAAAGGAAAATGCACAACAGATCATATCAGTATGGCTGGTTACTGGCTGAAGTTCAGAGGCCATCTTGACAACATTTCAAACAATCTCCTGATTGGGTAAGTCTGATGATGTCAGAGTTTAGAAATTGAAAAGGATGAAGACATGGACATCTAAACACAACAAGAGTGTCTTTGAAAGACTTTAAAAAAATATTTTTTTTTAATTCTCAAGTTGGTGTTTAAAATCATAAGTGATGTATTATTTTCATTTGGAAAGTGAACATATGCATTTACATTTGTTTTTTATCTAGAGCTACAAATATTGAGAATGGTGAAGCTAATAATGTAAAGAATCAGTTAACTGGTCAGTATGGAACAGTACCAGAAGTTGCCAGACATTACAAAGTAGGGGTTTTTTTTCTTCACTTTGTTTTTGCTTTGTTTTGCTCTATAATCACACATTTTCTACTCCATATATGTACATGTATATTAACATTACTTAGGCTAACAATGTTCCATGGTGTGTGGTGGGTGATGAGAACTATGGAGAGGGAAGCAGCAGGGAGCATGCTGCTCTGGAACCCAGGCATTTAGGAGGAAGGGCCATTATTGTCAAAAGTTTTGCCAGAATCCATGGTATATTATTATAAAATGAATCAAGAGAATTACACATAGTCCAGTCAATTTAGTGAAATGTTGACCCAACGTCAAACTAATTGTTACATAAATTATTTTGTCATAAATTAAATTTAACGTTCAAAATATCTGCAGTAAAAAATCTAATGAGCGGGAAGCATGATTTTAATGAGCTATGGGAATTACAATAGAAAAGGGGCATAACTTTGCAAATCCAACCAATGTTTTGCTGAAGTAATTAAAAGAAAATTTATCTAAACTGATAATTGCCTAATATATATCAGTTGTAATGATGTATGGATATTTCCTTGATTTCTAACCTACATTTTATTTGTTGCAGAAACAAATCTAAAGAAACAAGGCATGCTACCCCTTACATTTGCCAATCCAGCCGACTATGACAAGATCCAGCCTACAGATCGTATCTCACTGTTGGGATTGAAAGACTTGAAACCAGGAAAGGTGAGTGATGAATGACTTTAATCATTAGGCTGCAACAAATTTATTATTGTAAAATATTCAAATGTACATGTTCTTGTACCTTATTATTCATACAACTGATGTTTGGTAGGCAAAACATCATGGAGGTGAGAATTAACTACTGGTACACCTGTCCATAATACAATGTACATGCAGTCTTTCTCATTATATTGTAGCCGGTTCAGTGCAAAATTACTCATGCCGATGGCTCCTCAGAGATGATTGAATTGAATCACTCTATGAATGAAGGACAGATTGAGTGGTTTGTAGCAGGAAGTGCCCTGAACAGGATGGGAGAATTGAGGGCCAGCCAGTAAAGTTTTCTGTGATCTGAGTTTTTAACATTGGACACTGATTATTCATGAAATGTTTTAGCAGCTGACATTTTTATTTGTTTGTGATAATCCACATGTATGGAAATGATTCTGTCTTCAGAATCCAACAATGAATTGATCAGATATGATTTGTAACATGTCTATTTATAGTTAAATTTGTTCAAATATTTTTTTTTTAATTCTGTTTTTTTTTTTAATTTTGGGTTTCACCTGCTAAGCCAAAAGCTCAAATGAGCTCTTCTGATCAAAGGTTGTACATGTATGTCTGCCTGTTGACTTATCATAATACTGAATTCTTTACCAGAACCTCTGATTTAGAACAACTTAGCCAATTTTAACCAAACTTGGCACAAAGTAGTGAAGAGAATTCATGTTTGAAGAAGTGAATGGTCATGCCTTATTTTAAGAAGAAACAAGAGGCCCTAGTACCTTAACAGTCATCTGAGTATAATACAACCTTGTAAAGGATACATGGAATTGCAATTTAATAATTATTAAATAAAAAATCAAATTAATCTGATGGATGAAGAGATTGGCTGAAAAGAAGAGAAATAGGACAACCAAGGTTCAGCAGAATAGTTAATCTGGTAAACAGTAACTACCCAGAAAGTAGATCTATTTTCTTGCCTATATGTACCAGTGCTGACAATACTCAATCACTATTACCAAACTTGTGAAATCCGAATTATTTTTGTGTCATTTTTATTCATGTATTTTTTTTCATAACCTTTACCCAGGTCATTGTGGCAAGTTCAAGGTTTATATGGGCAGAAAAAGTGTAAAATTCATGTCAGGTCTCTAATTTTCTAACAGAGAAACACTGGATGTCTATTTCACTCAAAGATTACTTGTGACAAGAGGATGTGTCATTTTCTTTTGATCAAGGTCATTCTTGCAAATTCAAGGTCACATTTAAAAGAAATTGCAAATGGGCACTTAAAAAAAATTGATGGGGTATTATTTTGTGAGCTAGCTCACACAACTTCCAGTTGCAAGTCCACCTGACTGTTAGAAACTTTAAAAGTACTTTTTGTACTATACCTTCAAAATGTGTGCATATTTTTTTCATCAATTTACTTCTTATATAATTACATTGATTGAATATATCATTAGAGAATACACAAAGGGAAATAACTTCTCTCATAACAAAGTAAAAATTTCCATACATGATCATAATGAAGCCCTGCCCTAAAACCTGACCCAGGGGCCATGAATTTCACAATTATGGAAGGAGCACTCTTGCTCATCATAACTTTACACATAGATTGTCAGCTAAATACTCAAGAACAGAGAAGATTTTCATAAAATAATGCATTTTCATTAAATGATCAATATATCCCTGCCTTGGCACCTGAAACCTGACCAAGGGTCCATGAATTTTACAAATTTGGAAGAGGTACTCTTGCTCATCATAACCATCTCTTATTTTCTGAATACTCAGTGGTAGAGATTTTCAAAGAATTATTTAAAGCATTGTTTACTATATGATAAATAGACCCTTACCCTATCACCAGAACATATACATTGGCAACAATATGTACCTACCCTCAATGCACATATTGTCATCATCCATCGGCACATTGTCGCTCATCAGTAAACTTTTTCTCATTTTCCACTTTTTCTCAAGAACTGCTGGGCCAATTTCAACCAAACTTGCCACAAAGCATCCTTGGATAAAGGGAATTCAAGTTTGAAGGGTCATGCCCTCTTTCAAGGGAGATAATGGAAATTTAGTGACATCTTTTAAAAATCTTCTCAAGAACCACTGTGCCAGAAAAGTTAAACTAAAGTGAAAGCTGTCTTATAAAGTTAAGGTTCAATTTTGTCAAAATCATGACTCCGGGGAAGGGTGGAGCTTCAATAGGTGATCCAAGTTTTACAAAGGAATATATAAGAAAAAATCTTGAGTAACAGGGCCAGAAGAGTTGATACTCGTGTGAAAGTTTAATTTCATAGTGTAGATTCAACTTTGTTCAAATCATGACTCCTAGAGGTAGGGTGGGGCCACAATGGATGATCAAAGTTTTACATAGGAATATAGACAGAAAATCTTATTCTCAACAACAGCAACAGTCACAATAGGCGATCAAAGTTTTCCATAGGAATATATTGGAAAAATCTGAAGAAGAACAGCAAAGCAATGATAAGTCACATTTATAGATTATGAAAGGATTGTCAGGTATTGTTACGCAACATTTACTGATGGACAACAATATGGGCAGTTAGGGTAGGTACAATATATATTGTCGCCGGAGACGATATAAAGAGGATGACAATATGTACCATCACAATGGTGCTGCATGAAAAAGCATATGAGAGACATCAATGTGATTAACATACCAATTACTTTCACAAAACTACCAAAAGAAATTCAAGCAGCAATATCTGTGGGGCAACAATAAGTGCAGTGAGGGTAGGCACATAATGTCGCCAGCTACAATATGTACATGTGAAACTTAAGCTGGCGACCATATGTACCGATTGAAGACAGTATGTGCAGTGAGGGTAGGTACATATTGTCACTGACAACAATATGTAAAGAATGACAATATGTACCATCACAAGAGGTCTTACTACTAACCGAAATGGAAACTTGCCTTGTCTCTTAGATATGTATTTGGAAAGGAGGAAAATGTGACAGAGCAGACTGTGACTCAAACCAGACCCCCGAATCTCCAGTTAGGTGCTGAGCTATCTGGCCACCGGTGATCTAACCCGTATGACCACCACATTTCTCTCTTCTTAAAGGTCTTCGCCCCCCAAGACACCTACCCAAGCGCTTCCCTGGTAGGTCTTTCGCCTGTCACTTCCATAGAACGGCATGGCACCAAATGTAACCAGAAAGGGGAAAAATGCGATGGACCAGACTAGGATTCGAACCCATGCCCCCTGAATCTACAGTCAGGTGCTCTATCTGATGAGCTATATAGCCACCGGTAATTGAACCGGTCTGACCGCAACAGATAGATGATTCAGGATGTAATAAACAACAATATTTGGGTGAAATATGCATGCATTTGCTGTCACATGCCTTCTAAGGATACAGGTATCTTAATCTTTACACCCTGACCTCAATGAATGGCACTATAAATGAATCTAGGTTGAAAATTCAATGAGTAGGATATATACAATGTATTTAATATATAACACATTTCTATACAGAATAAGTACAGCATTGTGTACAATAATAAAAATCAACAAATGTAAAACAACAAAGGTAAACACATTAATGTTAAGTCAGTCAATGAAGTTTCCTGCAAATTGCTTCTTGAACATCTTAAAAAAATGTTTCTTTATTAAATTTACAATATACTGTCTTCAAATATAAACAAACATATATTTATAGAGCAATGTACTTTATAAGCATTAACCTAGACATTTATAATCAATTATCAACAATACACTCTAACAGCATGCTTCAATTGTACAATTTTCAAAGGACAACAGTAGGTATAACAAATGAGACATAACAATTATGTACAACGGATTATTACTAATAATAAAGATGTTACTAGCCAGTCATTAAATATCATTGATATCTAGAAATTACCAGATTTAATCTCCTAAAATTCTGATAATTTTCAATGCCATTGTATTGGCACATTTTGTTCTTATCAAATTCTGTCAAAAAAGCATTAAAAATGTGGCAAACAGACTTTGCTTGCAAACAGTTCTGAAACAACTGTTATCCACAGAGCTAGGACAAAGAAGATATATGAAATGCCCACTTGGTAATTGTTTGGAAGCTGGTATGGTTCCCCTCCTATCTGCTCCATGTTGAAACCAATAGGGAAAATGACTGCAGCCAGGCAAAACAGGATTACTTAAAAATAAAAAAAATATATGACAATTGAATGGGGTTTCTTCAGATCCTTGTGAAGCGATCTATGTGAGCGGCTCAAAGGATCTAATTTTAATCAGATTGTATTCCAAAGAGGCCCATGGGCCACAATGCTCACCTGACTCAATATGGTCCTGCTGTTCTTCATTAGCAGATTTATTCTATATATACTCCTATGTTAACTTTGATCCCCCACCCTACCCCCAGGTGTCATGATTTGAACAAACTTGAATCTACAATATCTGAGGAGGTTTCCATATTAGTATGACAAATCAAGGCCTTGCCGTTCTTTAGAAGATTTTTGAAGATTTTTCCCTATATATTCCTGTGTAAAACTCTATCCCCTGGGGTCGTGATTTGAACAAATTTGAATCTACACATGTAAAGAAGATTTCACATAAAGAATCTGGGGGGATAAGACCAGCCATGTGCCCATGCCCATTTTTCGGCTATGCAAGAACATTTATTGGAAAAAATCTCTCAATTGTTCGAGTTTACTTAAGCATTTTAATGTTTACCGTAGTTTTCAAAATGATATTTATATTCTAAACAAGCTAAACAGTTGACTTTCATTTACTGTCACAAATGTCTAACATGGGTAAGGACTTCTATTAATTAATCTGCATATTGAGTGTTTACACTTATTGTGGAGATATTATAAAAATGTTAACATCTTATGTAATGATAATGGTGATCTAGAAGCGCTTTTATTTAAAATAAATAAAAACGGGAATAAAAGTATTCAAATATCTATTATAATTTTTATCCGGCATTTTAAATAATTTACTGTAAATAAGTTCATTACTACATGTATATATTTTATTTCCAGTGAAAAATATGTTATTCCTATAGACATTTTTTATAAAGTAAAACAAAATTAAAACCAAAGAAAACAAAAAAAAAAAAAAACAAAACAAAAACAAAATCAAAAAATCGAACACTTTCCTCAATAAACGTCCCTTTAAAGAGCTCCTCGCTAACCACTGTACCACGGAGTCACACATACATACCCATTTAAATAGCATACAGTTGTCTATATTTAGCAAGCGTATTTGGACTTAGAATTTTTTAAGACCACGGTGAAAATTTAAGTAAGTTAACTTAATTTTTTATGTAGAGTGGGTCTTCGTACCAAATATTTGCAAGTGTAAAAAGCAACATCTTTCCATTGCCTTTCATTAATCGTTCTCAAAAAAATGGTACGATGACCCACTCTATTTAAAAAATGTAGTAATATCATCCAATTTATGTCAGTTTTTGTGAAAATTGAGCATGATGCCATTTTTTTGTGTTAATCAGAATCATTTTCGCTGTTACAGTATTCAGGTTTTGTCAAATTTGTATGCAAATGGTAATAAGCATTACATTAATTCAACAAAAAGTGAAATTTTTGTAAAATGAATTTATTGATTTTTTATCGATCGTTATGTAGGCATATTGCTCGGCTTATCCCCCCAGTTTCTTTCAATATTTTTGGCCCAGTGGTTCTTGAGAAGAATTTTTTTTTAAGATACATGTACTACCAAATTTTCACTAATTCTTCATTATCTCCCCTTGAAAGATGGTGTGGCCCTTCATTTGAATAAACTTGAATCCCTTTTATCCAAGGATACTTTGTGGCAAGTTTGGTTGAAATTGGCCCAGAGGTTCTGGAGAAGAAGTGGAAAATGTGAAAAATTTACAGACGGACAGACAGACATACAAAGTGTGATCAGAAAAGCTCACTTGAGCTTTCAGCTCAGGTGAGCTAACAAACAGAAAAATTTTCAATGTTCACAAAGTAAATGATACTTGCTTGCCACAAATCCGAGCCACCTGGCATGTTTCATGACTCGATACCTCCAATGGGAAAGGATCAACAGACCTATTGTGGAGGTGACACTAAGAATGCCCAAAATAATACAAACAAATGTCAAAAGCCATTCTGTTCTCTGTGGAACTGGAGTGAAGCACATTTCACTTTGCTGACCACTGTAAATCTCTAGACATGACTGTAGCAATCCAATGTATGTTCGACCTAAAAAAAAAATGACAGAAATTTTAACAAGATCATAGATGGTCACATATATGTTACTATCTATAGTTGACTGAAGAAAAAAAACCCACTTTCAACCCCAGAATTTTCATTTCTTGGTAAGTGTAAAATGCATCACAGTCAGGAAAAGATCCGAATTCAATAAAATTCATGAAATGATAACGGTTGCTAAATATGCCTACTGTGGAGTTGCCACGTTTAAAAACATACCAATTTTTTTCAATTATCGACTTTGATTTGCAATTATCAGTATTATTTCAAAGTTTGATTAACAAATATTTCTCAATTTGATGAAACATTCATTTGTTTGAAGAAAAACTATCTTTTAGAGTAAAAATTTCACACTGACACTATTGCTAGAAAGCTGGATAAATTACAAATGTTCAAAGGTCTTGATGCTAAGCTGAATGATAAATTCCAATTGTATCCCCTCTTCCCTATCCCTATCTTTGGTCGAAATACTGTAGTAATTTACATAGTAGTATTTAGTAAATGCTCATAATGTAGGATTGTTGAATGACTTTTTCTTTTTTTTTTACTGGTCAAAGATTTCATCACCAAAATGAAGGACACACCTATTCGTCTGAAACTCCATGTTTGATATGGGTTTTGCATAATCGAAGTTTACAGTTGTCTAAAATGCATAATTAAAATATGGCATGGATGGATTATTCATTTATTGATAAGCTGTGTATAACTGATTTTGATTGGCTTAATGTGATATACCACAATTGTATAAATAATAATTATGAAATAGATTATTTAGGCATAAAGGAAAATATCAATGTTGCATTAAAAATATATATTATCCTATTAAATCACACTAGTTATCATTTTAATGTTTATTTAGTTCCCTTTGAGTTCTTTTTGGGTCTTCTTGGTTTCCTTTTCGGTCTTTTGGGGTTCTTTTGGGTAAATTGATGCACCGTGATAAGCAGATATCATTATCAAAGAAGAGTTTTATTTGAAGTGCCTGTGCTGTCAGAAAGACTACTGAGAACAAAAGTTTAAAAAAAAAAAATTTTGTACTCGCAAAAATATTACGAGACCCTGCGGTGAACCAACTTTTTTCCTCATAATGAACAACTTAACGAGTTTGTCTACATAGAGCATTGATAAAAACTCTTATTTTCGTGATCAATTAACATACCTCCTATGTCAGAAACGATCCATCTTGGCATAGCCAGACTTGCAACAGCAAATACATCCGCTGTTAGGAATAAAGCGCTCGAAATTATGCTTAATCTGTCCATCCTGATTGTTTTGACATTTTTAGGGAAATCGGGTTTGGATAAATCGTACCAGGATTACATAAGGTAAAAAGGTTACACGAAAGACGTGACGCGCAACGTGTCTAATTTAGTTACATTGCATGTGTGGATGACCCTGAGCCTGGCCTGAGATGACAGAGTATTTTGCATAATTTTAAAGTTAATTTGTTTAAAGTAACAACTGATGCAAAGTTATCAGTTCCTCTAATGTCGACAAGGCCATCGTTAACAGGTTTATCATATGATTTGTTAAAAATACATGTAAGTACCATAGACTAGACATTTCATAACATTTACAATGTAAACATTCCATGATACTTTGACATCTACCTACACCAAATTGTCTTACTGTACAGAGGTTAATCCAAGTGGGGAAAAAAGGTTTGGTATCATTCTACAAGTTTTAGCTCGGTGCATAAAACCAGGTCTCACTGTACAAAGTTGGATTGGTTTACAAACATTGATCTTAAAGTTTAAATCTCATTTTACAAAGTTTGATCTCATTGTAAAGTTTGTTCTTATAGTACAAAGTTTGGTTAGTGTATAAAAAAATTTTAGTCTTTTTGTGCAAAGTTTGATACAGTCAAACCTCGTTATCTCAAACTTAAAGGGACCAAGAAAATACTTAAAGATAACTGAAGATTCGAGATATCCAGGGTAAAATACTGAAGGAATAAGCAGTTGGGACTTCAGAATCACTTCGACATATTCATGGTATATTTGAGATATCTGTGTTTGAGATACCGAAGTTCATTTATGTATTTATTTAGTTTGATTTTAGAACAAACATAATTTTGTAATGTTGTAACAGGAAAGGATAAATGTATGGCTGGACCAGGAATTGAACCTGGGACCCCTGCATTATTAGTGCTCTACTGACTGAGCTACCCAAGCTGATATCCAGGGTCCTAACCATATATGAGAGTAATACTGCAACAGTGATGAAGACTTTAAACAGTTGCTTCGAGTTACAATGTAGTTTTTTCATGATGTTTTGTTGATGATACGAAGAAAGTCTAACCTGCATGTGAAAATAAAAAAAAATAAATTCTGAGAAGACTTGATCAGACTCTAAAAATAAGTTTATAAGCACTCATGTCCCTTTTCTTTCTTTAGGCCTATTTTGATGGCATCTCCATTCTGATCCAACACCTATATTCTTTCTCAGGAAGTGAATTAATCAATCAACATACAGTAAAACTCATTTAGAATGAAAAATGACATCAGATTACTTTGTGCAGTAAATGTCAAAGAAAAATTGAATATATCTATGTCTTTATTCACAGGAGACATGTTGAAGAATATATTGAAAAGCTTTCTGATTCTGGCGGGGACTTCTATTGCAGTACCTTACATCTTTACATCAGTCAGTAGTGTCCTCTATGGCTGGAGTGAAAGTAAAAAATCTAGAGTCAGAAGAACTCTGAACCCATTTAAAGTGATGGCATTCAGTTACACACTGCTGCAGATGATGCACACTAAAATAAGATATATACCTTTGTGTATACAATGGAAAATGTTTTATAGCTCTGCAAAGCCATCTCAAGTTCTGAAGGTAAGACAGTGTTCTTATAATGATGGTTAGCAATTTTTTGTGACATGTAATATGTCTGATGGTCGATTTATGATGAGAGAGTAGATACTTACTGTAGATCACCAAATTTTTACGACACCTTATTTTTGCATGAAAGTCATATGGTATTTATAAGTGAGACAAAATTTTCACAAATCCTAGCTTTTGTTGAACATAATCCTTAATAATTAATATACTTAAGATTGAAAGAACTATATACGGTAAGGGCGTATTCCTGCCCCCATAATAGTCAAATTTTCAAAATCTCTTGAAATGAGAAAAAGTGCATATATTGTATAAAATAATCCAAATTAAGACAATATATTATGAAATTGGAAAAATTAGTTGGCTTTTCTTGTCTCTGTGACGTCACAAACTATTTGGATTTCCGTTATTTTTAAAATAGAGGCCAAAATGCACAGAGTTTGTTCAATTTTGGCTATAGTATTTATAGAGCGCAAGCTTGCTCAGGTACATTATTCACATATTTCATTGATATTATCAATCTACACATTATATCAAAAGATCTAGTCTGAGCAGACCTGCGCTCGATAATTTCCAATCAAAAAACCGACGTAAAATACGCTATTTTCTCTCAAAATCATTGCAATTTGGAATTTACGTCATTTTATTGACGTCATATCTAACTAATGATGTCATAGTTGATAAAAATATTTAATGCTTTGAAGTCTGCAAATATCCACCTGGTTTAGAGCATAATTAAAGATTTCTCCATCAAAGTTTTATTTTGGGGGCAGATACTGGCCACTACAGAATATAGTCCTTTTCACGAGCAGATGGTCTCGAATAATTATGCGAAAATAAAGTTCTTGCGAATAAAAAGTGAATTACAGTAACTGGATTCTGCAGGATAAGAAAAATGTTATTTTCAGAATCTATCATATGGGAGGAATGAGGAGACTTTGGATTTGTACTTCCCATCATCAAACAAAGGGCAGACAAGTCTGCCTGTTGTAGTGTTTATATACGGTGGAGCTTGGTCCATGAAGAATAAAGCAATGTATGGGCTTCTGTGTTCAGAGCTGGCCAATAAACTTCAAGCAGTGGTTTGCTGTCCCAACTATTCTGCTTATCCTAAGGTAATAATTATCATATTGTCATTATTATAAAAATACAGTTAAACCTCATTACTGTAGATTCCTTATTTTACGCGAGTACTTATTATCGCGAAATGGCCCAAGGGCGTCAAATCGCGAGAACAATAATTCGCGAAGGGATGATTTATCTAGAGATTTTACATACATTAAAGCACCATGAAAATAAAAGCGAGGAATTTTATTTTGCGAGCGGTGCTTCTCGCGTAATTACGCGATAATTTATTCCTCGCATATATTTAGGAATCTACAGTATATATCTCTGGTATTAAAGATATCATATTGGTGACCAAGATAACAAGATTCAACTGTACTTTCAATCATTTTTTGACACCTCTTAATAAGTGAACATTTACAGAGAACACTCTTACTTGGAAACTTTTTGATTCTTTATCATAAGATCAAAATCACTAAAGATTAATAAAAAGAATTGTAGACTATTTAGAAAAATGCACTTTTAGAATGTGTAATATTTTCATTCACTTAAAGGATTCCTATGTAAAATAAAATGTTTTAGGGTTATGTGGATGACATGATTCAGGATGTGGTAGACTGTTTAAGCTGGATCAGTGAAAATGTTGGGGACTATGGAGGCAACAAGGTGAAAAATTCATTTTACTCCATGTTGTTTACTTTTGAAATTTATTTTTGATTAAAAAAGTATTAAAGTAAAATGCCCTTCAACTACAGAACCAGGTGATGATGATTGGTCACTCCTCAGGTGCCCACCTTTGTATAATGGCAATCCTAGAATTGCTGCATGATGAAATTCTGAATGCAGAGAGCATGCCTCCTCATGAACCAGTGGTCCCACAGATTCATTTTGAGGAGTCTCACTATAGAAAAGAGGACACAAATGGACAGAATGGTCTGGATGGAAGCTCAGGGTCTTCAGGCTCGTTCTGTGTGCTAAATGAAAATGGGGATAAGAAGGATGGTTTAGAGGCCAGTAACACTAGTAGTACTTTTGAAGTGTTAAGTGAACCTGAAACAGGTGCTATGGAGGAATCTGTAGCTGCAGGTTATGTTCAACCTGAGGTAGAAACAGAGAGTGAAAAACCAGAGGTGGATGCAAGTGAAAGTGACAAGCAAGGAGTGGAACAACTTGAGAGTAAGGAGTCCAAGGAGGAGACTGAGGAGGACACTGATAGGAAACACGAGGATTCGGAGGAGGAAGATGCTGGAAGTGATAAGGACTCTGTAATAACTGTGAGGTCTAGCGATCGGCAAAGATCACTGATAGAAATTGGAAAGTCAGTTAAAGCTATCATAGGTAAATCAAAGTTGTTCTAGAATATGTCTAGAGTTTGTCTTTGTGTAGAGTTCTTATTTTATGAGACATCCTGCAGAATGTTTTTACTTGTTAATCTCTGTTAGATTCTATTTGAAAAATAAATGTTAGATTCCATTTGATGTCTTTTTAAATTGCATATGTATATGTAAATTACATGTATTTCTAACCAAGCTTTGTTATTTTTTTCTGAAGGTTTAGCTGGGGTGTATCATATAGGAGATCACTATGAACATGAAACTTCTCGTGGAGTTGAGGATGTGTCCTGTATGGCAAGGGTTATGTATGGAAATAGTCATTTTGATAGGTTTTCACCCACTCAATTATGCCACTCACTTTCTAGAGGAGTTAGGTATGTACATGTTTTATGAAGTTTCTTTGTTTTCATATACAGTAAAACGTGGTTACAGTGAAAATGCTTATAATGAGTTCATGCTTATAGTGAAGTGAAATTATTATGTCCCCCCTTGAAAAAGGGGGTATATTGCTTTTCATCTGTAGATCATTCAATTGAAATGTCTGTAGACCAAGTATCTTGAGAACCCATTGCTTGACAGACATTAAACTTGGTACACTGGTACTCCCTGAAGAGTAGATGACCCCTATTGATTTTCAGGTCACAAGGTCAAAGGTCAAGGTTCACACTAATCTAGAAATAGGAAAATCTTGTATGTTCAATATCTTGAGAACCATTTGCTTGACAGATATCAAACTTGGTATTTTGATTCTTCCTAAGGAGTAAATGACTCCTATTGATTTTGAGGTCACAAGGTCAAGGGTCAAACTGATTGACAGACTTCAAATTTGGTACACTGGTTTCCTCTAAGGAGTACAGTAGTTTACCACTGTAAATTTTAGGTCATGAGATCAAGGGTCAAACTATTCTACACATAGGAAGATATTGCCTGCTCAATATTTTGATAACACTTTGCTTGGCAGACATCAAATTTGGTACATTAATTCCCGTTAAGGAGTAAATGACCTCTATTGATTTTCAGGTCACAAACTGAACATTAAAAATTTATTGACTGAGTTCGCGGGCAACATGCGTTTTGTCTGACCCAAGAACCAAACTGTTTGCCTGAAGCCGATAGTCAATAAATGTTTTTTTATACCTTTTATTTATTCATTATTTTTTTTGTTATACATGTTTCTTTTGTTAGCTTCCATACCAATGAATGCAAATAAGATTTAGCTGATCCCGCCCACAGTGTGAAAAGTGGTCCAATTTCTCATCCACAGGTCCAATATCTCACTCTGTAGACAAACATCGATTTTTTTATGACCGTTCAGTAAAACATTAGGCATGTTAGACTTTTTTTTAATATAGATTTATATAGAAACTAATTTTTAAAGGTATAATAAAGGAAGATATTGACTGCCCAATATCTTGAGAAAGCCTCGCTTGACAGACTTCAGACTTGATACACTGGTTCTCCCTTAAGTAAAGATGATCCCTGTTGATTTTGAGGTCACTAAAAGGTCAAGAGTCAAACAACATAGACACTACATATAGAAAGATATTGTCATCTCAGTTTCTTAAGAACTATTTGCTTGGTACCCTCCAGAAAGTATTTTACCCTTAATGCTATTGAAGTCTGATAGATATCAAACTTGGTATTATGTTTGCCCCTGCCTAGCTAGAAGATGACCAATTGTTTTCACTATCATATCACATGTTCTAAATTTAAAGTTGTTCCCTTTTTAAAATTTCCACCTAAGGGACATATATGTTTCTTAATCATTTCTTGTTCCAAGTTGTTTTAAAACATATGAATTTGACAGATATAATGAATTAGGTTTATAATGAATCAAAATTGTTCATCCCCTGCACTTCACTATAAGCATATTTTACTGTTCAAATCTGATTTGTTGAGAAATTGGTCACAATTTGTCTTATTTGTATTACCGGGTAATATTTGAGATACCCTATTATTGATAATACAGTAAAACTTGGTTATAACAAAGTCACTGGAACCTGTGAAATTTCTTGGCTATATCCATAATTCGTTATATCCGTAATAAGAAATTCGTTAAATTTACACAGCTGGGGATCCAAGAAAAATTCGCTATATCTGTGAATTCACTTTGTCCGTGTTCATACTAAACGAGTTTTACTGTACATGTAAGCCCTTTCAGTCATACATGTAAACATTTATTTTTTTATTCACAAGTACATGTTGATGGTTTTAATATTGTGATCCATTGCTATTACTCTCTAGGTTACCAAAGATTGTGCTACTTCATGGAACAAATGACTATGTTGTGCCCACTTCTTCCACTAACAAGTTTGCTGATGTATTGCGGTATTTATATGTCGACGTGGCTCTTCATATCCTCCCGGGCTGTGATCACTATGAAATTTGTCTAGATTTGATGAAGCCTAATCGTAAATTTTATGAACTAGTTATGGGGATTATACTGCAAACTTCAAAAACTGTTTTCTCCAATAATAAGTGATTTTAATTCTAAGAGTGATAATCTGTTGTCTTATTCAAAGAGTCATTCCAGTGTCTATTTGCCATGAAATGGTATGGTATCTTATAAAATGGTCATCTGCAGGAATTCTACAATGTAAGCTTATAGGTTTTGATTTTAATCGAACCATCAAAAGCATCTTTTTGAGTTTACAATGATCAAGCAATATTGTTTTTTTTTTTTTTAATTTGTAAGACAGTTAAAAAAAATGTTGAGAGTATTAACTGACATAGTTAAATTTATTTTTAAATACTTATTTTCTGATTTCTAGTGTAGATCTACACATAAAATGAAATAAAAATGAAATATTTCTTTGTTGTTTCTCTATAGGACTGTTTACAATTATGAAACAAAAACTTTTTGAGTGATAATACATGTATAAAGAACAAGAGGCCAATGGCCACATTGCTCACCTGAGTAACTGTGGCCCCTCTTGCTCAGCAGAAATTCTTTTTCCCATATATTCCCATGTTAAATTTGATCACCCACTGTAGTTCTAACCTATTCCCGGAGGTTAAGATTTGAACAAACTTGAATCTATACTGTATATATATATATACACTATCTGAGGATGCTTTTTCATAAATATGACTAATCATGACTGCTATTCTAGGAAAAAAGATTTTCAAAGATTTTTTTCTATGAATTCTTAGGTAAAACTGATTTTTTTTTTCATTTAAATTGTAAAAAGTGCAAGACAACAACAATGATGACGACAACAGACAAAGGATAAATTTTGATCAGAAAAGCTGAAAACATTAAAGATTTTGGGATTTTTTCTGAACACAATTTAGCTCTCATTTATATGCTTTCTTTCTAATTTAATATGCCTGGTTGAATAACAGTCATGTGGTGATGCATCTTGGAATATTGTACCAACCCAAAATAGGTCAAAGTGATCTGCTTTTGGAATTTAAAAATACTCTGATGGTTGTAATTTGTTAAATATTTATCTTGCATAGTGTGAATCCATGACTAGTCAGCCCTCAAAATTTGATAATTTTATTGTGCAGTGTCATATCATAGAGATAACCTTCTTACTTATACACTTATAAGAAAGGCACTTTATGCCCTGTTCACACAGAGAGTTTAATTCGCAGTAAATTAATGCGAAGTAAAATGACACAAATTAAACTAATGTGAATTAAATTGCGTTCACATGTCAACTAATGTGAAGTAAGCTAATGCGAATTATAATTTTATTTCTACAACAAAGCTATTCAGTGAGGCTATTATGACGTCATTTACAACACGTCATATTGTGCAGAGCAGATATACATTTGACATAATGTCATAGTGTCTGTACATATTTTAGTGATTAACATAAGTTTCCTTTGTTTTCCACTCAAAAATAGCACAAGTACCTATATTTGACCATTGACATGTGGCTGTGACTTAATTCTGCCCTTACGCATGCTTCAAAATTGAATTCAAATTAGCTTTGCTTGGCGTTCACACGGAGCAATTGCGAAGTAATATAATGCCCAATAAACTAATTCGAATTAAACTAATTCACATTAAATTCCTCATGTGAACGTGGATCAAATTCAATTCGCAGTAACTTACATTTAATTCGAATTAAACTCTCCGTGTGAACAAGGCATTACATTATATGTTTTCTTATCACATAAAATATAATCCCTTATTTATTAGGAAGTGTTATATTTTTAGGGCCCCGCTCTGCGGGTGCCCTATAGTGATCAGTCTGTCCATCTGTCCATCTGAGATCTCTTGTCCGGAGCATATCTTCTCTCTCCTTGGCCCAATCTGGCTCATACTTCACCCACAGAGTGTCTTTGGGTAAAGGGTGTGCAGCGACCTTGAACCATGTCTCTAGGTCTAAGGTCAAGGTCATGGCAGAATTATATGAAAAATCCTTGTCCGGAGCATATTTTCTCTCCTCTTGATCCAATGTGGTTCATACTTCACTCACAGAGTGCCACTGGTCAATGGATGTGCAGTGACCTTGAACAAAGTTTTTAGGTCAAGGGTCAAGGTCAAAAAAGCCTCTCTGTTTAATTTTTTGTCCAGAGCATATTTTCTCTCTCCTTGGCCCAATCTGGCTCATACTTCACCCACAGAGTACCGTTGGGTAAACTCGCAGAGTGCCACTGTTCAATGGATGTGAAGTGACCTTGAACAAAGTTTTTAGGTCAAGGGTCAAGGTCAAAAAATAGCTTCTCTGTTTAAATTCTTGTCCGGAGCATATCTTCTCTCTCCTTGGCCCAATCTGGCTCATACTTCACCCACAGAGTGTCTTTGGGTAAAGGGTGTGCTGTGACCTTGAACCATATTTCTAGGTCTAAGGTTAAGGTCATAGCAGAATTATATGAAAAGTCCTTGTCCAGAGCATAACTTCTCTCCCCTTGGTCCAATGTGGCTCATACTTCACTCACAGAGTGCCACTTGTCAGTGGATGTGCAGTGACCTTGAAGGAAGTTTCTAGGTCAAGGGTCAA
The DNA here is from genome assembly GCF_033153115.1 of Saccostrea echinata. Taxonomy (NCBI): domain Eukaryota; kingdom Metazoa; phylum Mollusca; class Bivalvia; order Ostreida; family Ostreidae; genus Saccostrea; species Saccostrea echinata. The sequence continues at coordinate 3,801,842 of NW_026889759.1, forward strand.
TTTCAAAAATAGCCTCTCTGTTTAAAATCTTTGTTCGGTGCATAATTTCTTTCCCTTAAGTCCAGTCAGCCTCAAACCTTACCAACTGACTTAGGGTACGGATCATTTGTGATTTTCCCTTCATATTTCTGATAGAGGATATGCAACAATTTTCATAGAGGATATGCAGCATTCGTGATTTTTGTGCCGTTTTTTGATGGAAGGTGTTGAGCACTCGTGATTTTCGTGCCATTTTTTATAACTACGAGGATAACATAGAAGCCCTTCAGACTCAAACAACACATCCCTTAATAGTACACAAATGTTCCTCTTCAAAATAAACCCTTTTCAGCTACCTTACATTTCCATGTTCATTGCTGAAAGTGGGGCCCTTTGAGATGGCCACCATCTCAATGATATCTAGTTTTGTGATAAGAAAAATATGTAACATCAAGTGCCTGTGACCTTCAATATTAAGTGTCTATGCTCATGAGATCCACCTTAGGTAGTGGTCTATTCACCGAAAACTTTTAACTTTCTTGGTTGCATCTGATTCTAATACACTTCATCAAATTCAATGATTATTAATGGTTTAATTGGAAAAGGAAGAGACGGGGGAAAAAAGCAAGAAAATCTAGTGCTATGTATTATTTTAACATCTGTCAGTCACCATTCAGAGACAAAACTACAACATGAAAATTACATCCCTTTTTAATATTTTTCCATGCCAGCATTGGAGATACATAATGGACATGATAAACATATCAGTAATACTATGCAGGAAACAATCGCAGCCTCATCATAAGCATAACACAAGACTGAGGTCAGAGTAGGAGCTACTGAATAAGAGCTCCTTAATGTAGCAGCAAATCAAAACTTAATCACTGAAGAAGCAAGAGATATACAAGATTTTTTTGTGTTCAATATAACCGAAAATAAATTAATCTTGCAACTTCATTGTATTATATGCATGATTAAATCATATAAGCTATGAAAACCCCAATTCTCTTCTATACATAATTAAAGTTATGAAGTATATGTATGCTTTTGTTTACATATTATTTTTTTTTCTGTCAAAACTATCATTTTGATATAAACCTTACTAGATATTCCTTTTAGAGACCACATCAGCGATGTCAGAGTGCTAAATATAACATAAATGATAGGTACAATTTACACACTCCAAGTCTGTATTAAAAAACACAAAAACACAGGTGGTTAAAAATTTAGTTAAAAGATTGGAAGACCAAAATATCTGTAAACACATCTGAGAGTCCTTCTACAATTCAGACTTGGTTACACAATATAAAACATCAACAGTTTCATCTAGGGGTCTTGAAACATATCCTCATCAGCTGTTTATACAGTGTGTAAATTTCACTAGTGACAAAATAGATCGGGAAAAAAGGATTTCCAAAGTAGAACACACTAAATATTGACATGGAATGTGTGTCAACTTCATAGAGATTCATGAAATTGACCTTTCATGTAGAGTGACCTTTCTCAGAGGTCATTCACTTCATACATACATTGTATATATACAATTTATCTACTTACAAATAATTTATGGTTACTATGTCAAACATCCTACATAAAATCACTGTGAACATAACACACATGTATATTAATATTGCACACAAATTATTGACAACCTCTGTCATACTCTGTCACATACAGACAAATCATTTTAAGGGACACGTAACTCTTTTCTCATCATGATGTACAGCAAAATACCTTACATACAAATTCACACAGTAGGGATAATGAAATTATTCCAAATCCTCACATGCTTTGTAGAAAGAATATTAATCTTTAAAATAAAATTTGTCACAAAACAAATACATGGGTCATGCATTAAAATTTAATAGATAACCTCTCCTTATACATAGAAATTTACCACTTATACATATGATATTTCTTACAGGTGTTAGATACATTTGAGATTCTGAATCACTCTTAAGATATTTTATATCTGTTAAATTAGTATATATATTATACAGAGTACCATTTGGATGTGCAATGAAGAAATTTTGGGATAATTTGTAAATCATATCAACAAATTTTCACATTACTTAATATTTTTTATGAGCAAAATGATTTCATAAATTCCAAGACAAAAAAAAAAAAATAATAAACAAAACAAAATATGCACACTGGACAAAATTTGACAAATTAAAAAAAAATTCACATGGCCAGTTAAAATATTTAACATGAAGCATTTTGCATCTAGAAGGTTAAATTAATATCCTAATCACAGTTAAAATGCAGAGCTCTCAATGCTGAAGGACTTGACTCTCCCAGCTCCAATAAATTACAAGCACTATACACATTATTTCTGACTAGTTCCATCAGCCATGGGCACATCACTCTCATTGTTCACGGCTCCCACTGAAGTACAAATATTACATTACTGAATGACTCACGGATTTGTCTCAGGCTGAAATACATAAACAGGAATCATTCATAAAATACAATTGAAAAAAAAACTCTATTTTGATACATGTACCACAATTTTAAAAAAAAATTTAATAGGCCCCAATTTTCTTAGCACTATTTGTAAAATTAAGTTAAAATGGTGACATATCATGCATTGGATGTTGATCAAATCATGCCCAATTTTGCCCAAAGTGAAAGCAATTCTGTGCTGAAAAGGGAATGACTAAGCATAATTTTTTGAACTAGCACAATTTTTTTCTTGTCTTTTTTTTTTTTTGCAAGCCCATACCAAATAGCAGATAGGCTTTTGTGCCTTCAGAATATTTGATGCACAGCCATAAAGCAAATCTGGCCGAGCAATTGCCTCTAGGAACAGGAAATTCTTAAGAAGTCTGTTCATGGGAAGACCATTCAAATAGCTAGAAAGTAACTATATTTTTTAGTGTATACTGGATTGACAAAAAAAAAATTCATGAATCCTTGAATAGTGTAAATTCACTGGTTAGGGAGAGTGACAATACAAAGCCTCCATAGTTTATGAATTAAAATTTTGGGTCTCATTTGCAAGTAAGGACCTAACATGAAATTCATCTTGTTTACATTGAAAAAAATGTATTACTTGAATAAATTATTACTTATTAGTATTAAAACTTCGTTTTTGTTTTCACAAGACATTTAGCTAAACATCAAAGTTATACACTGTACATGTATTACATTTAATGTTTCAACTAAAAGAACAACATACAGATTAGAATTTTAACCATTAGGAAAAGAAACTACTACTGTACTAAATGGAAGCTTTGATCTGATGCAGATTAAACAACCAAAGCATTTCCAACAAAACACGAGCCAGCACCATCTGCAATATTTCTGAATGGGAGATTGAAAAGAAACAACTTGTATAACAATCTATCAATTATTTCTTTAAAACAAGCAAAGGGAGAGAAGCTGGCTGATTTTTCAATGTTTTGCTTCAGGCACCAAATTTGAAGGAAGGCATTCTGTGGGCTAACAGGCAATACCTGCTTTTTGTAGATCCATACTCATCTCTGAAGAAAAGTAGTTCTCATTCAAAGAGTTGTGTATATCAATATGTAAAACGAACACTTCCTGGAATCTATTTATTCATTAATCACTTACCAGTCCAATATTTTTTGATTAATTTTTCTACATGTTTTAACAAATGTGAAATAGATTTCAAACATAAAACTTTGATCAAGACAAACTTACCTGAGTGATTTTGCATAGGTTGTGCTGGCTGTTTTCCAGGGTTTTGACCTTGGTTTTCATATGACATAACTTCATTATAAATTAACTCTACAATGAATAGCAAAAACTCTTAAGGCCAAACAAAAAAATATGTTTGTTTACTGTTACATGCTGAAAAAAAATAGGGTCGGTAGGTAGGAATTTTTTTTTATTTTATTGATTTTTATTTACAAATTCACATGAATTGGTTGAAATACAAAACAGTTTTACTATTTATTTGATGCTTTACTTTTGTTTGGGCTTGCCATAGGGGCGATAGACAATATCTTTCTTGTCAACTGCCTTACAGCTACCACACAGTGGTAAAACTGTTTTGCATTTCTTCTTTAATTCCATGTTGCACTGACTAATCAATTCAGGATTTTCCCCAGACAAAATTTAATGCATGGGGGGAATTTTGCTGAATTGACGGCGTGCAGCATGTCTCGGTTGAGTTACTTGTACATGTATCTGAATCTATATATAAGTGAAAATTACAAATGCATTACCAGTATTCATTTACATTTTTTTTTAAATTTAAATGATAAATACATTTTAAATAAATTGTCAATTTAACTTAAAAAAAACAAACAATTGATTTTTTTTTTTTTTCTTTTTTTTTTTTTTTATAAAAATAGATCTAATCATCTCTTTTTTTTTTTTTTTGGGGGGGGGGGGGGGGTTATTTTTATTGTCCTCTAATTAGCCACTGTCTTTTTATGTGCTGTTTTATTCTTGTTCTCTACAAACTGAATAGGCCCTATAGTGACCCCCTTTTTTAAATTTACTTCATTTTTGGCTGTCCCTACTTTTACAGTCATCTTTAAACAAAAAAGGGTGCACGCTTTGTAGCACCAATGACAACATGTTTGTTTTTCAACGTAAGCTGTTGAATGTAGGTCATTGTGTATTAAAGCACGTGCGCTTGACCAAAGTACTAGCCCATAGTTCATAGAGTAAATAAACAATGATAATGTTTATACACGTGTAGGACATGTTTATTTTAAGCATATATTTATGCTAAATATGGTTTAAGAATTATGTGTTTAACTAATGAATCCTTTTTGATGTCGGAACATAAATGCTATTTATAGAATGACCTGGAAATGTTGGAAAAACCCACATGTGCAATAACAAGTGTATTACTTTCACGGTGTATACTATCTTACAGCAATTAATTAATTTTTCATGGTTATAAATATTTTAATCAAATAAAAACTTAATGTTTAATAACATACCAGTAAATTGCAATAAACATAAATTAACAGCTATTGCATCATACCCCGTACCGTTATTTGCATCGAGTTCACCACAGGTACGCAACATGTTTGTAGGATTCTAGTGATCTGAATTGTTTTATTAATTTAATAGCTGATAACATTCAAAGTAAATCATCTTCTTAAAAAAAATGTATACCATTAATAATTCATGCATAGCGGGAAGCATAGTGGCAATGTTTGATGCATGGCGGGAGATCTTGAATGCATCGCGGTATCGCCATGTAAAAACGGGGGGAAAAAATTATGATAATTTAATCGAAAGTACTAGAAATAGTCTATTTCTAGTACTTTCGATTTCAAACCGTTGACTGATTAAGATGCATGTAAAAGTTTAACTGACCGGTGAGTGACTTCTGGATTTTTACGACGAAAAAAAAATTTGGGTCGGCAATTAAATATAGGGTCGGTCGGGTAACCATAAACAAACATATTTTTTGTTACGCCTAATATATGTAAGGGGTATACTCTATAATTATTCTGTGGGTAAAAAAAACTGTCTCTCCTAATTAATGTATTATTTTATATCAGGGAAATCTTCCAAGTAAAAAATTTGCATGTTCAATTACAACATAAATTCTAAAATTTTATGAAATACAAAGACTTGTTTTACAAACTGTGCAATGAAGATTCTTTTTTCCAACACACACACAAAAAAAGACTATTCTTATCTTTAATATAAAAGGGACTGTACAGCAGGAATCAAATCAAAACAAATCCAACATTGCTGTAAAAATAAACCAACCTTTCCACTGTTCCACTGTGTGTTCTTGTTCATCTACAGTGTGGTCGTAAGGTGCAGGTGCTGGCTGTAAACCAGGAAATACAGCATTTAGAAAATGAAATGACTACAAGTATCAGGGTTCGAAATTCACTACATACAACTCGCAAAATGCGAGTTAGAATTCCAAAATTGCGAGTTAAAAATTAGGTAACTCGCAAAAACTTGCGAGTTGATTTTTTTGGCACTGAAACTGAAACTGAAATTGAAAATTATATATTATAACAGAACACAATGCCTTTGATTTAAATCAGTAATTTAAATAGAAGTTGCACTGTAGTTATATTTTGTGTATTGTGCAGTAGTTACTTTTTCCTTAAGTTACATGTATTTAATTTATATAAATTTAACTTTATATGAAAATTGCGAGTAGTCTTATAAAATTGCGAGTTCACTTTCTTGGTACTCGCAATTATTTGCGAGTTGTAATTTTAGGGAGTTTCTAACCCTGCAAGTATGCTGAGTTTATACTCTGTCAACCTTTTTCTTAATATCACCATAAATTTATACAATTATAAATCAATCAATCAACACCACAAAAAATCTCTAGTCATCCCACTTCGAAGCTTACCCCATTCACTTCCTGTTCATCGTACCATACATTAATGTACGGATGTTGTAATGCCTCAGTAGTGGTTATTCTTTTTTCAGGATCTATCACTAACATTTTGGATAGCAAATCACGAGCCATACTGGCCCTCAGACCAGCATGTTCCTGACTGTCCTGGGGAAATATGACATCAGGGAATAGTCTCTCAAAACTATATCCTGCATAACGGGGACGATTCTCCACATAGTTACGCACTGTTGGTTGCAGCCTCTGCATGAATTCTCTGGAAGGTGTTCCCAACTGTTCAATTATCTTGTTCCATTGATCAATATCTATGTTATAATTAAGGATATACTTTCCCTTTTTACTAATTACAGTCTCTGTTTTCTATAGTTAGCATTGATTTATAAGCCTTTTAGCATTCTTCACTTCAGAAACTTACAGTAAATAGAGAATCAATACGTTCTATTTCCATTAGTGAACTCTTCAAAATTAAAGGCGCGTTTGGTCGTCTGACTTGGACAGCATGACGCGGCAGATAATACAAAACATGCCAATCTCAATCCAATTTTAAATGTTAAATGTATTTGTCATTCCAATTAAAGAATAGAAGAACTAAAAGACATATGTAAGAGAGCGAGAACCCTAAATTTATCATCCATTAATAAAAAATACATCATTTCCAAGGCATGTATATTGTATTTAGATGTACCACATGATAAATAGATACATATGATTAACAATAGATATAAATTGATATTGTTGTCATTCCTACTCTTGATGTATATAAAGTCCACAACAATAAAATATTTCATTTGCATTTTCTTAGGAACTGTTCATCGACATTCAACATATTGTTTACATGTTTATGTTACGTTTGTCCCAGAAATCCCGCGAGATTTGTACATTTTCCGACTTTTTCACAAAAGAGCGCACTAAGAAGTATAACTCTTCCATAGTGGAAATAGAACGTATTGGGGATATGGTATACAGTAAAACATGTTTATAGCAAAGTGACAGGAACCAACAATTTTGATTTGTTATAATCCTAACTTGTTATATCCATTAAGTTTACATATTATATTTTACATCCATAGGGAAAGAAAACCATTTCACTGTAAGTGTAAATTCATTATACGGTAAGTGTGTTTGCTATAACCTTGTTTTACTACATATATGCATTCAAGTTTTGAAAATTTGTACCCAATTCCTTACGAAAGATTTGTAGCATTCAGAAACTTGATTCACTGCTGTAAAGACTATGGAATATTCTGATTATCTTTTGGATAAACCCGATACTTTTAAAGCTACAATTTTAAGGATACGATCACTTCCTGGAAACATGACAGCCCCTCGTATGAGTTCTGCCATGATACACCCCACACTCCATATGTCCACTGAAACAAGACACAAATATTACTCAAGCAACCCATATCAAAAGATCACTCATTTCCTTTTAAAACAAGATTAAAAAGTAGATTCTTTGTGCAATGATCCTACTGTGGTTGCATTTGTCAAAATTCCACATAGAAAATACATGCAAATCAAATCTAACGCGAGATGTTTGTGAAACACTTATGCCCCTCTCCCCCAACCCCCAAATACCCCTGGTAATAGGAATTTTTCTAAGTCCAAGGGGTGTAACTCTGTCAAAAATTGCTCAATCATACCCAAAACAGAACTTGACCTAGATATTTTTATGATAAATCTGTATACCAAATTTCATTTCAGTATGTGCAACCTCTGTGAAGAAAATGAATGGAAACTGCAAATAATTGGAATTTTTCAAAGTCCAAGGGGCATAACTCTGTCAAAAATTGCCCGATCATACCAAAAAAAGAACTTGACCTAAATATTTTTATGATTAATCTGTATACCAAATTTCATTTCAGTATGTGCAACCTCTGCGAAGAAAATGAACGGAAACTGTTGGTGGACCGACAGACAGACAGCAGTGGAGCAATATGCCCTCCCTTCTTCGAAGGGGGGCATAAAAATGATTATTTTCAGTTCTTCTTCAGAAAACAGCCTTACCATTGTCTGTATATCCCATTCCTAGAATGACCTCGGGAGCTCTATAGTAACGAGTTACTACATATGGTGTCATCATAAAACCTGTGCCCTGCGTTCGAGCCAGGCCAAAGTCCAAGATTTTCAGTGTGCAGTCTGACTTTACAACAATATTGCTTGGCTTCAGATCCTGAAAAACAAATGTAAAAATTTTTTCAATTCCACTAAAATGCACCTCATAAATGTATAGCAAAAATATCATATACATTAATTGCTGCGTACACATCTTTCTACATTGTATAAATACACGTAAATTGAATGTAGAATGAATCCTAGCATACTTTATTTTTCTGCAATTATTCCACATGAATGACACTGCTCACCCTGTGAATAATCCCTGCTGAATGCAGATGTTTAATGCCACACAACATTTGATACAACAAATAAGACATTCTCTCATGGTCTAAATCCATGTTGATGACTTGGCACAAATTAGCGTCCATCAGCTCCATCACGAGGTACCTGTTCAAAGTACCTAACATTACTGTAACTCACTCTACTTTTAATCCAATAATATTTTACTTAAATCCTGTAGACATTAGATTTTTTTTAATGTATTATGTATTTAATACAGGTAATCATAGACAATGAAACACTTACACATCCTGAAACTCCTCCAGAGATTTCTGTGGGGTGAAGGCATTTAATAATCCAATAATCTGTAAAAAGTTGTTAAATTTCAAATTTTTATTGTTTTTATCTATAAATCAAAACAGAATTCTAATTAGATAAGAGAAATAAAATACATAAACTTACATTTTTATGGTTGACTAACTTCATTAACACAAATTCCCTATATGCTCGTTTAGCATGGGTGACATTTTGGAAAGGACGGCTAAGTTTTTTAATGGCTACATTCTGTCCAGTCACAGAATCATAGGCAGCACTGAAAAGAGAATTGAACTTTACAATTATAATAAATCACCTAAGATAATATAATGATATTTTTCATCTTTAATTTAAGACCTACAGCACTTTATAATATATGACAATTCAAAGCCCATTATCAAATAAATTTACTCAGTCTAAAAAATATATAATTTTACTAGATCTACAAAAATCATCATGAATGAAATAATGCACTAATTTGGGCCTAATAAAACAAGGACAGAAAAACTCGTTTAAGGTTGATAATGTTTCCATACAGAAAACTTGAATCAGGAATCATTCCTATATAGTATCGATATATCGGTCTAAAGTTTAATTGTACACAACAAAACTGTATGATTGCTTATTTATAATAGTACAGACTCCATGTGTACAGGTTGACACAATTTACATCTATTAAATTAACAAAATCATTTTAATGTCCCTATCCTTCTCCAAGAGCCTAGTACCATGAAAAACCACCTTCCTGCTTCCTGTACAAGGCTCTGTGACCAAGGTTGTAAGTGCTTAATCTCTTTGTTAAAACTTTTTTTTCAACAACTGTTAATCTAATGAGTGGTTTTATAGAACTGAAACTCAACAGAACTTGTGTTATTTATTCATCAGTTAGATATGTTGAAATCAAATATTCTTTTAAGTGTGACACTATTCATGGCTTTTTATGAAAATGGTTCTCCTCATCAAATTAATTTAAGGCATGACTCAGAACAGGAAAATTACGATATTTAATGCTTTTCATTAAACAGAAATGCATGCTTCGTGTTTAGTATCTGTAGTCAGACTTCAACTTATAATTTCTCTTCAATTTACACAGTTTAAATGATTTTATTTTTCACCATCCTTGGAATATTTTTTTTTAATTCAAGTACAGGTATTTCTTTTCCATAAAATGCAAAGTTAATGTTACATAAATCTTATCAAATTTTATATTTATGCATAACATAAAGCTCAGTAGCTAGCTATACATGTAGATTGTCTATTTACACAAGGATTTATGGGTGGATCCTAGATTTACAGGCCTCCTATACTTTTTTTTTAATGAGGCACATTTTCATAGACTGCCAAAGAAGATAACAGGTTCAAAGTAACAATTTAAAGCCTACAACATATCACTTCCTATGACTGAGTTAGTCAATACCAACTACATCTTAACTGTCATGAAACTTCAAACAGGCATTATTTTTATTTTAGTATTCAAGGAAGGATTTATTCTGTACTTTAACCAAAAAATCACATATCCTTCAAAACTTCAATTTCACATGGAATTCCTCTCTGTAACTTACCAAACAATTCCCTGAGCACCAGATCCTATAGGTTTGAGATTACTGTAACGTTCTAGAATGTCGAATGTGGAATCCCCTACCTCCACAGTGTGGTAGGTGTTGGAGGCTGTCTCACTCATTATTATTCTATTAGTTCTTCTTGGTATCCATCTAAACAGTAAAATCAGCATTGTGTGGCTACTATCATAAGAAATCACAAATTTTATTTGATCTTCATCTATTCCAACTATTACCAAAATATTTTTAAACACCATTGAAATACAGCATGCAAACTAAGAAATGTAGTATTGTCCTTAAATGCATTTTCTTAAAGAATTGTCTTACATTTGTTTTTTTTTTTAATCTAATTATTTTGTTTCTAACTGAGGAATTTCTACAAAATACTCTTTCACACTAATACTACTGACAGCCTGAATCAAAACTATAGTGGAAACTATGTCTTCAAAATGAAAGGTGTGTATACTTTTCCCCTCCTTTTTTAGACTAACAGCAGAGTACATCTTCCATGGGCTCATGCCTGTCCCAAATAAGGACCTCTTCTGACACATACAGTGTTAATTCATGGACAGATATTGAAGGTAAATTTATAAATCTGAAAAGTCTGATATTGGTTGATGGCAAAATTCTCTAAAAATCTTACCAGATTTAAATGCATCTGCATGTAAATGTACAAAAAAGTTGGTTGATGTGGACGAATTTAGTTATCTGCTTCACAATTTCACATCACTTTCACAAGCCACAACCTTTTAATCCAATCCCTGTAAATATAGTCAATTTTATTTATAAATATTCTGAAATAAAAGTTATATGATCTGTACATGTATAAATATTTAGCATGAGGAAAAATTTCTCATTTCCATTTATCATGACATCTTTGAAAAGAAAATTGTACTGAATTTTCCACACTTCTAGTATAGCAATTCTTTTCTTGCAAAGGTCTTAATTCTCATCATTTGTGCTCTTCATTTTTGCAAAGAAATTGAAGAAAATCATGTTGCCCAAGGAAAATCAAAGATAGTAATCACCAATATTCTGTTTTAAATCCTACCTGGCAAACATCATGTTAAAAATGTTAAGTTTATATTATGTTCACAAGAGTCTTTCTATCAATTTTAAAATTAAAACTTGTTCAAATACTGCCAAATGTTACATGTATAACAAATAACATATATACATGTATTATATATATAATCATGCATCAGTGTCATGATTTATTTTTTTAGATTCAATTAAAATAGGAAATATCAGGTGTAAGGGCCCAGCTCACTCCTTTTCTGTAAGACATGGTCAAAATTTGTTCTGTGGATCTACATATTACATGTATTAATATAAAAAAAAGAATGAATACATACATGTATTATATATTATTGTGTAACAGACTTATCATTATACCTTGTATGCAGAAAGAGGTCTTTCATCATGCTCTTTGCTCATTTACAATATCTTTTTAAATCAACGTAACAAAAGCAATAATGTATAAATTATTAAAGAACTTCAATTTTTCTTCTTTTCTCCAACAGATTCTTCCATTTAGTTGGCAAGCAAATGGGATAATTTCAGACACTGTGACAATTACTATTGATTTTAAGACAGTGACAGACACGAATATTCAGTGCTTTGCTTTTCCAAAGAGTGAAAGGCACAATCTGTTTCATGTTTCAACACAAATACAGAAGAAAAAAAAATGCCCTTTCTAATCCTTATTTTCTAAAACTTGGTCAAGAGAGCAATGCTATAATTCAGTTCTATCCATTATCTTATTTTGTATACATTTGAGACTGCTAACTTTAATATGAAACATAAATAAATAAATAAATGAATAAAACATAATGGCATTAAGTATATATATTATTATTATTTTATAAGATTAAAATTTAAAAAATATATAAATCATATGGTAATTAATTTTATAGTATGCCATGTAATTTTATTGCAAATTATGCATGAATAGGTTCATTCACTGATCTAGGGAGGGGGGGTGTCTGTACCCCCACAGACCCCCCCCCCCTTGGAATTTGCAAAGTCGTTAAAAGTATACTGAAGCAAATAAAAAATTACTTTGGATCACCCTTAGAAAATGTGGACCCCACCACCATCACCTGGAAATAGGTAATTTTTATGTTTGGGAATGGACTTTACCTTTTATTTTTTTTGGGGGGGGGGGTTGGGGGTTGGGGGTTGGGGGGTTTTGCTTATCAAGAAATTTCTGGATTGGAAATTGACTGGGATGGACCCCCCCCCCCCCCCCCCGGAAAAAATTCCTGGATCCGCACCTGAGGTTTCTGATCAGGTTCATCTCTGACAAATGCCTAGGTAGTTTAAGACACTATTCAGGTTTCAGGGTGCAAATCCTACACCAACCTTACACTGTCAGATCTTTATATGTGTAGATATTACAGTAACTTTAATTAAATTTGTTTCAACAGACCATCAGTGTAAATTACTAAATTAGTACTAGTATGAAGCTCAAAAAAGATATATGGTTTATTTTGGTATAATTCTCTTTAGGAAAAAGGACAGACATAGTCTAATAAATGCACTGTATGAATGAAACGCTTGTTATCCCAGCATAGTGCCTATGCTAGCATATTGTTCAAGGTCATTGCTCTGTAAGTAGAACTTTGTAGTAGCTACTCATAATTCTCAGTTGTCTAGAGTGCTAACAGATGACCATATTGCAAGGCTGCATTGAAAGTGTCAGTTTCCATTGACAGTAATTTTCTGGTACATACAGGGCTCAAAATAATTGATGGCCAGCTGGTCTGGGGCCAGTGAATTTTCAATCTGGGCTAGTACATTGCAGAGGGCATGTGCCCTTTGGATCAGCATTTTTTTTATGCATGATAAAATTCATTCACAGTCGGGCTAGTTAACTTGACAGGGTTGTGTATCCCAACTTCTGCTGTTTTTTGTTTTGTTAATTAAGTTGTACTTCTATAAAGTATCACGTACAATATAAAAAAATATTATTATGGTTTTGGGCCAGTCTTTCTAAAATCCACTGGCCCAGTAGGACAGTGAAAGTACTAAGCTGACCAGTAAAAATGTAAGGAGATAGCCCAAGTGAACAGTAAACAAAAATAATTATTTCCAGCCCTGACACATACTGTGAATCACCTAATTTTTGTGACGCGTTAATTTCAAAGATAAATATTTGGTATCTATAAGTGAGAACAAATCTTAACAAATTATATTATTGGTTATATTTGTAAGTAATCTTTAACAATACATAAATGTGTGAATGAAATGTTGCAAGCAGAAGGTCGTACATATAAAAAGGGAGAATAAAGTTAGTATATTATATCAGAAGTACAGAGTGTATCTCGACTTTTGAAAGAAGGAATTAAATTAAGAGCAGTCAGAAACGGGACTTAGATAGAATAAACTTGCCAATCATGTACTTTAGGGATGTAAAAATTTGGATGTCACAAGTTAAATTTCCTTACATATCACATTTATTCCCTTTTCTGTGGTACACTGCATCTTTAAACATGACAAAATGTTTGCCAGAAGAGCTAGGATGTATTTATCAGTTTATATGAAACAAACCAACGTGGTCAAGGTGATTAAAGAACAATTCTAATCACCTACACTAAATAGGACCAAAAAAGTCACATAATGCTATATTTTTTTTAATATTCCAGAGCTAATACATATTCAATATTCTTCATTTTATTGACATTTCAAAATTAGATCATGGCTTGTTATCTGAATTTCATGTCAATCATCAATTGGTACCACAAATTTCATCTTTTATGCCATGAGTTTGACACTTTTGTAAAATATTCTAACAACATTTATTAACATTTCATCAACAAAGAAGGACAGAAACAAATTTACCTAATAATGCCGGGATTTGTTGATCTCTCCTTTCTATTTTGATGTGTGTGACGTCATTGATTTCGAGGAAAATTAATTATCGATGCGACGAGATTTTAATTACAAAATTCTAATTTCCTAGTCATGTGCAAAATAATGTGAATATTTGACGATAAAAATTGTGTAATATTCATTTATTTTAATTGTGCGAGAAAATAATTTGTTTCTCAATATGAAACGTCACGGAAACCTGTGCACACAGGAAGTGTCGGGGAAGTGTCAATAAATGGAGAGAGTTGTAATGGTAAAAGAGCAGATAGCTCACAACCCGTGATGTAAAGCTCACAAGGTCTGTGCTATGCTCTTTTTTTTTAAACTAACGGCCTTTTTTAAGTAGTACAGTTTGCAAAGAGTTGTTAATTTTTTAATCCGCTGTTCTCGTTTTTTTCTTCAACTTCCGTGTGTGACATCCTGCCTCTAAACTGCTAGCATCTTGCTTAATCTTATAAACATGGATAGACATCAATGTATGTAGGCCTATTTGTTTTGGGTAATGATATGCAAAATGTGCACAGAGTTGTCATGCACTCTGTAATGTGGATAGGGATTTAAACGTTGATTCTAAATGTATGGTATATAGTGTTATTTTCAAATTCAACATTCATAATGAAGGGTGTAAATTATATAAAAAGTATAAATCAGAACGACATCCTTATTTTGTCTCAGCTGAATAACCTGTCAGCAATATATTCACAGCTGTGTGCATAGCTTCATATTTCCTATTGATAATACATGAATAATTTTCATTTTGTTTTCGCCATATTCAGAGCATTTATTTCTTGAATAATGTTTCAGTCACATCCTTATTCAGATTCAGCTAGTATGTATTTTACAGAATATTTTGAATTATTATTTATAGTTTGTGTATATATCTAGGGTATTGAAAAGTTGAAATTAAATATATTGCTGTAAAATCCCTTATTTTCATAGGGTCAGATTTTTGTGGTTTGTGGAAAAATTATTGATTCGAGGGGATTTGATTTCATGGTTTGAGGAGCATCATATATTGCTGTAAGAAATTTAAATATTTTATGTGGGATATGAATTTGAAGGTCTCTTCATACCATGAAACCAATGAATATTAAATCCCCAGGAAAATTAGTGAATTCACAGTATATTGATCAAATGATGGTATCTTTTGGAAACTAATATCCTTCAATTTTAACACTTCATATAAAAAAAGTGTAAATAAAATTGCAGCAAATTTATCGTCCAGCTGATATAATATTGTCAATATTTTGACAAATTAAGAGACATTATGATATTTGTAGACAATTAACATGACATTATCACTTTTTAAAATTTTATTCTGATCTGTTTATAGTGAGAAACATCAATAATAGAGATCCCAGCCATTGACAAGTTTATCTGATAAAGTATGTCACCGACTTGGCATTATTCTTAAAGTTTTTCTAAAAAAAAATTCATATTTTGTCAGATCTTAATTTGAACAGTGCAAGATTTGGAAAAAGTAAACAATCTAAGGGCCCACAAGATTTTGAACAGTTGCAGATCACTGTTATTTTTTTCTCTGGTTTTAATCAATAGATCAAATGAAAATTACTGATTGTTAATGAGAATATTCATTTGGCATGCTTTAATGTATCTATGACCAATTACATGTGTTAATTTAGATTCATTAATAAAAGCTTGTTCTATGATAATGCAAGGCTTAGTATTGTCACTGATAATTTTTTCCATTTTCTTTAAAGTTAATTTAAGATGATCCTTGTCTATCACTGTTTTAGCAGGAAAAAAATTAAGAGGGGAGGAGGATATTAATCTTATTTATGAGTTAGCATCTGATCCTGTATTTGATGACCTTTTGAAAGAATATATATGTCACTGAATAGTACATTTTTAATATAAATTTAGTTAATTCAGGTAACCAAGGTCTGAGCAAAAGAATGGATAAGGAAGAATTATTCTAATTTTCCTTAAATCATCACTAAATTGTCACTTATCAATACTATTATTTCATATTTAAAAAGGTCGATGTTGAATTTTATTAAAAAAGGAAAACTAGGTGTGAATCACCTTGCTTTCAAAAATTCATTTAATGGATTTATGTTTGTAAATTTTATTTGTTTCTGAATGCAGAAAAAAACATGAATGCAGTCCAACGTCAGCGAATCATACGATGTGGTTGGCTGAAGAAGCAAGGGGGGATGGTGAGGACCTGGCATCGGAGATGGTTCTGTCTCAACAATGATTTCCTCTTCTATTTCGCCAAAGAGGATGATTCCCGGCCCCTGGGCTGCATATTCCTCCCTGGAAATAGGGTGTCCGAGGTTCCATTTAATCCAGATGATCCAGAAAAATGTTTATTTGAGATAAGTGCAGGTAAGAGACAGAAGCATTCTTTGCCAATAGTGACAATCCTTTGTGTATTTAGTTTCTGTATATCCAATGTGATGCAAATAAAGCTGTAGATTTTTTGTGTATGTATATTAGATATTTATCACATTTAAGCATCTGCTGAAATTAATTTTTATTCATTTATTTGGAATATATACATACATACATACATACATACATACATATATATATATATATATATATATATATATATATATATATATATATATATATATATATATATATATATATATATATATATATATATATATTGATTAGTCAAATTGATAAGTTTCATCTTCATTTATCAATATTAAGATACAGATTATAATAAGTGTAAAACTGTTAAGAAATATAAATAGATAGTGAAGCAAATGCATTCACCTTATATAATAAACCCAAAGCAATCAAAGCTATTCATGTGGTATTAATAGATATAAATAAAATCTTTTGTATATCCCTTTTTGGTATCATTTATTCTTGTTATTAGAAGTGTCTTTAATGGATGATCCAGGTGAAGTAATCACATTTCAGTATAACTTGCTTTTTTCTCCAATCTCTATCTCTTTTATAAAAGATCTCTCCATTCTAACAGGAGTGTTAGATGAATATTTTTCAATTATGATAATCATTGTGTCAATGCTGAAGGTTATGAGATGTACCCGACTGAAAGGGGAAAAAATACAATTTTCTTTTTTAAAATTCACAATGTTCATTAAATTGAATGATCCACTTTAAAGTTTAAGGTAATTCATTAAGTTTGATGATCTATCATTGATCCTAGTATACTTGAGCTTTTGTTTGAAAATTAAATTTTAAATATATATTGTTAATCAAGCAATATAAATTTTACACAGAGAGGAAATTAAATGTTTGTAAAAAAAATAAGTGCCAAGACTAATAACAACAAAGATCATTATTTTCAAGACGTCCATGTCATTAATTATAAGTGCAATATTTAATTATCACTTGATGGATGATTGATTTGAACATATTTTATTGCAATAAATATATACAAAGGGATTGGGCACAAGTTCTAAAAACTTTATTTGCCCTCTCCCTACATGTAATTTCACAGAAAATTGAATTAGACGTGTCCAACAGTATGTACAGAGTAAATTAATATACTGCTAAGTTATTGTCTATACACATTTTAAGAACAATCAATTGAATCTACCAGAATGCTGAATATAAGAATGAACAATAGAAAGGAGAGAGATATTCATTTTCAGCTTAATGGATGCTGTATCAGTCTTCATGTGTTAATTGTTAAATTATTTGATTTGGATTTACAAGAAATACACAAGACAAGATGTGCATTATGATTTTCTTAAATACATTTTACTATGTTATGTGTTATACGGGCTTTAAATGCTTTTATTAGGAGAGAGGATAAATATTCCATATTGGAGTTCAGAATATATGATAAATTACTCTTCAGTGGTCGGATGCTTGTAAAACAGGAAGAGATTGTCTTTGATATCGAGTAAACTTGTGTCAATGTTGCTTTAGATACTTCCTGTTTCATACAAAAACTCTTCAATTGCATTACTAACATGATCATTTCATTTCAAAAGCTACACTGTATTTATAAATAAGCTTGCATGAACTAACATTGTATAAAAACAATAACCAGTGATAATGCTAAACAGATATTATGTTCAATGCAAATATTGATGGCGTGTTTGTTATGGCTTGTTATATTCATAGTTGAATAACATATTGCACATGAGATGTGCGTGTAAAAGCTTTAATAATTTTTATCATCATAGTCTATTTATAGGTACTTATTATACAAGGCTTCTAGCATTGACCACACAATGTACATAAAATGTACAAATTTAGTTTTAATTGAGAAGATTAATAGTATTGAATTGTTATATAACAGGTGCATATGTTGATATTTGAGCATAATGCCATGATCTTGGATTTTGAGTTGAAATTAAATCCTTGTAGAAATTTTGATGAATTTTTCAATACATGTATTGCGTAATCACATCCCCTCTTTGTTTATGTCTTGAGTACCCAAATATGTTTGTGAAGCAATGTTCCATGTAATTTTATAGGTAAAGGACAAACAAAAATGGCCCCTAATCATGAAACTTACATCTTATGGGCAACCAATGATGAGGAGCGACAAAAATGGATCAAAGATATGAGAAAAGTCATGTACTCCTCCTTTGGGGGAGGTAAGTTCTTCAAGAAAGAAAGAAAATAGAGTATACTGTAGATAATCTCTTATGTCAAAAGCACACTGCTTCAAGTAATTGCCTTATATATTATTTGTACATCAGATATAAACAGCATCTGCAGTCATAAATATTAAAACTTCTTTGTAACTTAAATATGATTGGGTTGAAATGTGGTTTGGAGACTAATTTTTATTTTTTTCAATTCGTAACATTTACTGACACAAAAATATGTTGTTCTTTTTCAAAAAGAGAAGTTAATGAACATAAAAGGTTAAGATGAATAAAATATATAATTATATACACCTTGTTTGTGGTTGGTTGCTTCAAGTTTTATATTCATTTTTGGTTTTTTTAGCTATATTTGGACAAAGCTTAGTGGAGACAATGGCTTATGAGCATAAACTTGGTAGACGATTGCCTTTCCTTATGGAGCAGTGTGTCAATTTCTTGACAGAGAATGGACTAGAAGTAGAAGGCATTTTCAGGTTGGTAGTTCTAATACTTCGATAAATATGAACAACAACTCTTGTTGATTGTCAGTAAATGATAAGTGTATAATAGTTATTCAGGCTATTCAAATTGATATTACTAGTATACCAAACTATCATAGTGAAATTCTCTTCTGGGTTCCTTCAAGTTCTAGAGTTTCGAATCCTATAGAAGGTTTTTTTTTGTTCCTGGTTTCACTAAAAGGGGGGGAGGGGTATTAAATTGGGTCAGTTTGTCCATCCATCTGTCTGTTATTATGTCTCTGTGTACACTTTAGTTTCTAGATGATATTTCAAAATATCCATTTATCTTTTTCATGAAATTTCATATCATAGCTCCATATGACTTAAGATGCCTATTGATTTTAAGGTCAAAAGGTCAAGATCAGAAATTCATGTACATGTATTCATAAAATGGTTTCCAGATGATAACTTGTTCTTCATTAGCTTTTTCAGGAAACTTTAAATAACTACCAATGACTTAAAGAAGACCCCTATTAATTTTGAGGTCAAAAGGTCAAGATCAGAAATTCACAACATTGCATTAAGTGGCTTACAGATAACTGTTTTCTTTCAGTTTTTGTAAGAAAACTTACAAATATGACTCTGTCTTAAAAAAAAAAAATCTCTATTGATTTTGAGACCAAAAGATGAAAGGTCAAGGTCACAATTTTTTAGTAGTATGAATGGTTTCCATATTCAATTCAATATTGCCTATGAAAAAAAAATCATGACTAGTATTGAGTTGAGTGTGAAACATAAATTTTTAAACTGCATAGTGTTTAACCCAACCATTTACTCACTATAAACCACAATATTTATTTTGCCAATGTCTTCCAGATTACCTGGTCGGAATTTGCTGATTAAAGACCTGAAAGAAAGATTTGACTCAGCAGAACGTGTTATATTTGATGATGATGAAGTGGATGTACACACTGTAGCCTCCTTGTTAAAACTCTATCTCCGAGAACTACCTCAGTCAGTGATACCTGCAGAATACTACCAGAAGTTCATGAACATTGCCCTCAGATTCCAAGGGTCACAATCAAACGATGGTAAGCAGAAAGCCATAGATGATTTACGAGTGTCCTTAACTGATCTCCCTGAAGACAATTTTAATGTTTTGTCCTTCTTATGTAAATTCCTGGCTCTCGTTGGCAAACATTCAGATGTTAACAAGATGACTGTGTTGAATATTGCTACAGTGTTTGGACCAAACATTATTCGAAATGTCTCAGAGGCAGATAGTGCAGAATTGCTCATGGCAACTGCAGATATAACCCACCAGTTGGTATTTATGATGATCGAGTATGAAAAAGAATTATTTGGGGAAAAACAGGCAGAGACTGTTCCAGTTGGCAATCTTTTGGACTTAGAGCCATATGATAGAACTAGTGTTCTCAAGCCCACTTCACTGAATCTTATGGACTGCATTAACAAGGAATTATATGGTAC
Source organism: Saccostrea echinata (assembly GCF_033153115.1). Lineage (NCBI taxonomy): Eukaryota > Metazoa > Mollusca > Bivalvia > Ostreida > Ostreidae > Saccostrea > Saccostrea echinata. Next base: position 3,822,726 of record NW_026889759.1, read on the forward strand.
AGATGTGTCAGAAAAGGAAGCAAATTTTCAAAATTTGGATTTTAATTTGTTAGCTTTGGCAGGTGAGACTAGTTCTCCTGTTGCTGAGAGTAAACCTGTAGCCCCTGCCAGGAGAAAGAGGGTGGTCCAAAGGAGGGGCGAGAACAGGAAGGTGGTGGTGTCCAGTTCGACAGAGGAATTGGAAACCCACTTTCCTGTGGTGCAAGAGTCAGACATTATGTTCCAGGACCCACAATCTCCCGAGTCAAAGCTTCCAAATGGCCAGCTAGCAGAAGAAATTCAGAAAGTGGATGAAGATGTTAACAGCAAATGTGCACGCCTAGAAAAGGAAAACAAAGAATTGCAAGAAATTAAAGTGAAGCAAGAAGTGAAGATAAATGAAATGAAAATGAAAATAGTCCGATTGGAGAGATACATTAAGGAATTAAGTTCTAGTAACTCTGTGATCATACAGAGGTATGAAAGCAGAATTTCTACCATGGATAATGCTCATAGAGCCTCTGTAAAAACTCTGCAGGACAAATTGGCCGCAGAGAAGAAGTCCACAGATGAAGCGGTCAAGCGTGTCATGATCCTGCAGACTCAGCTTCAGCATTATAACCTCAAGTTTGGCGAACTTCCTGATTAAATTCTTTAAAATTATACAATTTAAGGCAAATCTTGAAATTGTAGGGTAGAAATTGGGATTATTTTGAAGGGGTAGGGGTACAAAATTGATTATTTTACTTATCAGATTGCAAATTTTGTCTCTCTGTGTTTTGAGGTTAAGATACAGTTTGAGAATCGTGCTGAACTGTACGACCCTAAGAACGGTTTGTAATCCTTAGAACTTAACAAACTTTCTTTGTTTTAATGGCTTACATAGTCATATATATTTGTGTAAAACAATCTTTCTAGAAGTAAATCCAGGATGTTTATAAATCACATGTACAGTTATAAACAACTCAGTAAGGCTGATATTTTAACTGTGTTATTCTTCTATGGAGTGAGATAGTTAGTTCTGTGCTTAATCATGTCAACAATGTTAAGTTGTAGCAATACAGTGGCGCACTTGGGCAATATGAAAGGTCAATTTTTTGCATAGATATTTGTAATGCAATATCAATTAATGCTCAATATAATTTTCTGAGTTTTGCACTTTTGTCTTTTAAGTTCAGGGTTAAATGTTAAGCTGCATGTAGAACTTTGCTCATTCCAAGAAGTGTACATGTATATTACTCTTTAGCATTGTATTGAATGATCTCTTCATATAACATAAAAAGGAAATTTTTTGAGACTCAGTATTGCAATATCTTAGGTAAACATTCCATTTCTAAGTTACACTACCTTGACAATAGTCATCCAGTAATAAAATTAATTTCTTTAGTTTTTCATTTCTTAACCCTGACAATGTAACCCTCTATGTAACTGTTTCCTGCTTATTGTAATGAATTTGATTCAAATGGCATTACAGCGTACAATGCAATCATCTGACCATCTCATGTAGTTTATTTTTATGTCCTGTTTATATATTGTAATAAAAGAAAGGGTACTTTTTTCATTGTCCATTCCATATGTGACCTTTAATTAGTTTCAGGAAAAAAATGATGATGTGACATTCACAGTTATTGTAACAATGTCTATTTTAGGCCTTTCATATTCATTTAAACACATTTTATTACCCAGTATTGCATACAATATTGAAATTTATAATCTGTATTATTGATAAATCAGGTCCTGAGATTATGGTTGATAATTAGTCTCCACATGCGTCTAGGTCCATTGAAGTATTTCTTGTCAATGTACATATGTAATTTGACATGTCTCATTCTTAGCTTGGTAAACATTCCAAATGTTATAGTTCACAGACAGTGGTTCTTGTACTAATGTAATTTGACACTGTCTCATTCTTAGCCAAATAATTATAAACATTCTAGATATAATTCAGTCACCATAATGCTTGTACTAATTAAACCACGGACCTTCTTTTTCTCATACAAAAGAATAGGGTAATGTAAATCCAATGATAATATAAATCTATTTGTGGACTTTCCCAACCCAGTGTAAGCTTTTATTAGTAGATACATTTTTTACCATGTTAATTGATGAATTGAAATTACTTTATTAGAACAGGAAATATATTTATGATACTTGAATTTATTTAATTCACATAGTTGGAAAATTGAAAATTTATTGTATGAAGTTTTTCCCCTTGTTTTTTTAGATGTAAGTTAAGACAAGATTTAGGGGATTTCCTGTATTAGATTTTTTCATCATTATTTTCATGAAATCTATAGTGGAATATGTTTAATACATTAATGTTTATAATGATATTCATGTGGTTCTGTTTTCTGATTAACGAGTGCTAAAGTCTGCATCCTACAAGTGCTTAGCTAGTCACATTAAATTAAGTAGTAAATAAACAATGTAACTGTATGTTTTATTTCAAGAATCAGAACTGATAAGAGTTAAACATAGCCGATATACATAATATAGAGAATACTGTACGTGTACATAAATTGGCGTATTCAAAATTTAGCACAATCACTGGGTATGGAGTTGTTGGCGAAATCATGAATTAGTGCTATACATGTCTGTGCCGTATATTGTATTTGTAAATGACTTCTTAACGGTATTCATGAATTAGCGCATCTTTGTCTGCGCCAAAACCACTAAAATATGAAGCCCACTTTTTTAACTACGCATATAGTACCACATAAAATGCAAATAACCAATATTAGAAGTTCAGAATCAGCCTGGGGGTCACTAATATTTTGTACCGTATATCTTTACTTTTCTGACATTTTACAGTTAACTCTGGTGCTGTATAGAAAGTTTATATATATAAAATGTTTTTTGAATTCCGTGATGGTAATATTTGAAAAGCTCTACACGTTATATTTACTTTCGCTCAATTTTTTCCTTACATGAACAAAGTTATGTATTTTTTTCTACACACTTTTTCGATGTACTAGTATTTTGTGCTTATATTTTGTTGTCTTTGAATGTCATAAGCTTGCTGGGTGCTAATTAAAACCTAACATTATTTTCTGTTATTGTTACAAACAGTTTTTGATTGGTACATTTACATAATAAAATGTAAATATGTTGTTTTTTCATTTCATTTTATTTAGCAATTTTTCGATAAGAAAGCCAAACACAAATAATAACTTCACTGTCACTTTAAAAAAACACTCCGAAGATGACGTTAAATAGAATTATTTTAAGCATAATAAAAAAAATTTTGCTGAGAAGCCATGCTTAGCATGACATAATGGGCCCGTAAAAAGCCATTTCAGTTTGGGAAGGGGGGCACATTTGGAGGGGGGCTGTGAGGGTACATATTGTCGTCCTGTACAATTGTCATTGGTGCGACAATATGCACCTAACCTTTCAAATATTATCGACCATCAGCACAATTTACATTCCTCCAGCATTTTGCTTATGAAGTGTGTGGAAAGCTATAGCATTCAAAACAAGCATGAGTTTTATTTTGATGTCTCAAACATTGAACGCCAAGCAAGTGCAACGTCATAAATGAAAGCTCACATCAAACAAAAGCTATTGCAATGGTTCTTCCACTTATAACATACCCAAAGGATAAATTACAGGGATTTTGAAATATATATCACATTTGCAGACAAGGCAATGAGCAAATACACTGTATAAGAAATATCTAGTAGGTATTCAATCATGTATTGCAATATTCAAAAGGACTTGCTCTTTAAGACACCACCAAAACCAATTTTCAGACATTTGGTCCGAACGTTCCCTCTCTGCTTGACCAATTCATTTGCCAATAATATTTCCTAAACATGTCAAAAAAAGTGGAACGGTAATGTGTTCAGCTTTGTGAATGATATAAACACTGCAGTTGTGTATGATCTGAACACAGTTTTTACAGTGCAGCAGCATTAAGAAATGAATCATGAGATTTTTTTTCAACAATTATATACACTGTACATGTATATTTAAAAGAGGGAGCATGATTGAACCAAACACACCCTCTTCCAACAGCCTCGCTCTTCTCATTGATAGCTATATATTACCCTTTATTTATTAGGAAGTATTTCATCATAAAAATATTCTTCCATAATGCAAATGTACATTTATTTTTTTTTTATTCCATAATATTTACATATATAATGAAAACTTTCCACAAATTTCACATTACAAATGTACCATCCTTGTACAAAACTCTCACATAGTAAGATAAAAACTTCACAGTAGCAGATCTCAGATGAGTACTAAAGTGAGTAATAAAAATTATCAATTAATATTTTTTCCATCCTGAAATATTCAAAATATTGCTAAAATTGATCTATTTGATTTCAATACTGCCAAAGCCAAATAGCTTTTAATCTGTCCATACATGCTTTTTAACAAGTAAATGTCATATACATGTACATGTATATACAATAAGTATACCCGCATTATTATGTCATTTAAGATGCATCATTATTGTTAAGTTTTATCTTCCTCCATGCTAAATAAAAGTCTTTTTACCACATAAATTACTTTATTTACAACAGGTAATCTTTTTCCTACATTTTCCAAACAGTACATACATGAAAAGTCTGGAATAAACCATGATATGTGATTGTATTTAAAAATTAATTTCATTGATAACTGTGCTTTGAATTTAAGTACGTGAAAATAAATTGATTCAAGAACAGTTTAAAATGTAAAAGTTAATATAAAAATTCAGTTTTTATCCATCTTTTCTTTTCCTTTTCGTTTTATTTTTCCTTAAAGACTGCGAGTCTGTATTTGTTTATCAACTGCAAATTTCCCTTGTATCTGAGGTTACATATTTGGAGCATATGGTAGTTTTCATAACCAAATTAAGCAATACAAAAACGAAAAAACATACAGTAATTTTGTAAATCAAAATTAATTTCAAACAAAATTTTACTGCAATATTTTCACTTATGTTTAACATAAAGCTGATAGTTGAGCAAGCATTAACTGTATCTGAAATGAATAAATCATTTCCAACAAAATGAAATATCTGAAAAATGCCAATTTCAAAAGTTATTCATTTATGTTGAATTAAAGACAATGATTGCAAAGAAAAAAATCTCTTTAGGAACTTAATAAATTCAATGAATTTGTCACAAAACCACACATTAAATATAACGATAAAAACTTGTAAATACTGATTTAAAAATGTGCAAAAATGACGTACAATTATTTTGGATCTTTGAAAGTATTTTACAAATGAATGCAACTCTTTAATTTCTATTTTGTAATAATTTGAAAAATGTTCTTAATAAGCAATCGCCAATGAGTTTATATATATTGTATATAAATGTTGTATACATGGAAATGTTGACTATGTGGAAAAATTAACAAAACCGATGAACGATTAATAAAAGTGAATGTTTTCACTTGTCAAATTTCTCATCATTGTAAAAGAAACACATCAATACATCCGAGAAGATTACAAAAGTTTCCACTTGTCAAATTTGTAATTTCAACTCGGAAATATAACCATGCCAACAGTGAAGAGAGTATATCACAGTTGAAGATCACTGAAATATGTGCACATATATAAATACAGTCTCTAGACTTAGAATTGCATTGCTTGTGCATCTACATGTATATAAATAAAAGAAAGTTATAGATGAAAATCTTAACTTTGATTTCTTTTTTTCTATAGGAGACACAATAAATAAATACTTGACAACTAAAACATTCAAGAGCACCAGCTACAACAAGTAACACTGTCACTTAAATGCTTTACTGGTACAGTTTGTGCTGTCAATAATATCATCCTTACAAACTTCCTGTGGGAGACAGAGTTTTATCTAGGAACTGTTTATCATCCTAGTCGGTCGGAACTGTTCCGTTGGTCTCTTCTTTTTTGTCTGTAGTGTAGAGGGCGCTCACAAAGCACCCAGCAAGATCAGCAACCATGGAGCGGTCGGGAATACTCTGAGATGTCCCATACATGGCTGCCTGCAAGTCCAGAATAATTTTTTTTGGTGAAAAGTATGCTAAGATACATTTTGGAATTAAGCATCAAATGCATGAATAATTTTAATGCATACTGGGTAAAATTAGAATTAATTAACAAAAAACATTGAGCCTTAATGCTCACACAAGTATCATGCAATATTTTTTTTGACGTATTTCCCATTTTTTTCTTATCCTTTGAAATCACTAATTTTTGTGAGGATTAATTTTTCATGTGCATTAAAAAGAAGCCAACAAATTAATATTCTCCAGGAAAAGTTAAAATTTTAACGATCGTGTCATGTCCGTCTACCAACCATGAAATCAAATCCTTATGAATCACTATTTTTTTCCTCAAACCACAAAATTTTAACCCCATAAAATTATGTAATTTCTAATTAGATCCTTAAGATGAGATTAATCTGAATATTTATATAAAATCTTTGGATCCCTATTATGGCCTCATCCATATCCCAAGGCAGCAGAGTGTTTTCAACATACATAAGACAACTGCATAACAATTTGACTAATCTAACTTGTGTACTTGAAAGAAGATCTAGAATTACACCCACCATATTGTGTATTTTATATCAAGACAACATGACAACTTACCATTCCCCCTGCCTCAGCATCTGGAGATGCCAGCAACTCTTCTAAACATTCTTTGCAATCCTGCAGGAATTTGTCAGCTACTCCCTCTTTTGTGTGAAGTAGAGTCACACAAAGATGTACACTAGGATAGACAGGATTTCAAAAATGAAGAATTTCTTTACAAATTAAGGTTCATCATTCCTCTGTTCATTCATATAAAATTGTGATCTTAATCAATTTCCAGAAGAAATCTAATTTATAATTAAAATGCACTCAATTTCAACATACTTTCAATATTACCTTGCAGGACAAAATTGACAGAAATGGCCTTTAAACTTGACAATTTTTAAAGGACTTTATTCCAGTAAGAGTTATCTCTCTTATTAGAGGGTCAATGAACCTTAAAAACCACTGTCATCTTTAATTATGATTAACTATGAAAAGAACCTTGAGGGGAACTGAAGTGGGTTGAGGTTCCAGCCTCGTTTGGCAATCATATCAGAGAAGGTGAAGATGTTGTACTTGAAACCCTCTGCTGGTCCAAACCCAACCACAGACATCTGAGGATCTCCAAATATGTGGAACCCAGGGATCTTCTTAAGCCTGTATCAAATAACAATAAAAAAAAATTATTAAGTAAAAAAAAAAACTTAACATCTGTACAATTAAATCTAAGCCTTGCAAAGCCTATATCTGGTAATGAACAGTTAAAAACACACTGTACTAAAATGATGATCAATATCCCAAAAAATTCATTCTTTTTTAAAAAATATACATGTACCGGGTAGTATAATAGTGTTTACATACCCTGCTTTTATATATCTGGCTGTGGAGATGATCTTTCTTGTAGAATCCACGTAACCTTTTTCTCCAAAGTACATAAGAGTTGCCCAGCACACTGCTATGATGGCACCAGGTCGACTGCCTAAAATCAGTATATGTTTGTCTATTTTTTTTTTACCAATATGATATAATAATAAAACACATTTTTTACTCTGCTTCACATTAACATCATATTTTTAGTGCATAACAGTATAAAGAATTTTGCTCACGGCTTCAACTTATTTAGAATCTATGAAAAATATAAATAATGTTATACCAAGATTAGGATATCCCACTAAAAGAGATATCAAATTTGCTATATATATTAATACATGTATTTACATTTGCAAATGTTTTCTTTTATATAACACTATTAAAAGCAATGCGTATCTATATCCGTATAAACACGGGTTCCTCATAAACGTTCGAAGTAATTTCTCAGTGACGTCATAAAGGGTTGACCCACAATCAATGGATCAAATATGTGCCGTTGAGTTTGAAAAATAAAACATTTCGCACGTTAAAACTTATAATCAGGCCCTTCGGGCTTTATGGAATTTGATCTCGTGACCAACCCGTATTTAAATCCTGATAGATGTTTAAAAATAATACATTATTTCTTAAGAACATGTACTGTATATGAACTTATCATTACTAAGTGAAGAAGTTGTTTAAGAAATAAGTATGAAAAAGCATGTGTTAAATAACCTTTGTGAAAATCACAGTTCCAGTTATGCCAACAACAAAAAAATTACTCCTGCTAAAAAGAAGCCATCATGTTTGCCAAGTCAGACAGGCAACATAATTGTGAATTTATTTACCTCCAATGGCAGCTGTAGCATAGATACCACCCGGCCAGTTGGGCTGCACAAAGAACTGGAATTTTCTGTAGTCATCATTTTTGTACAATATAACAGAGGAACCCTTTGGAGCAAAAGCATACTGAAAAACAAGTATTGTATTTTACAACATGTTTACTTACAGAAACGTTTAGCACCATTAGCATACTGAAAAACAAGTATATCATATTAAACAACATGTTTATTTCCAGAAAGGCATACTGAAAAACAAGTATATGATATTTAACAACATATTTATTTCCAGAAATGTTTAGCACCATTAGCTAACAAAACCTATACAAAAAAAACACATATAATGAATTCACACTTACAGCAAAGTGATTTTACCTGTAGTTTTAAAACATACCATAAACTTACTACATATAACAAATTCTGTTTATAAATATCAAAATTATTAATTCCTGGCACTTTGCTGTAAGCATGTTTTAGTATTCTGTATCAGGTTTATTTGAATCCCTACCTTGTGTGTGTCGGCTGAGATACTTGTGACTCCAGGTAATCTGAAATCTACCACAGGTACAGTAAATCCTGCCTTTTCCATGAAAGGGTAGAGGAAACCCCCAAGACAACAGTCCACATGGACAGGAATGTTGTACTTCAACCCCAACTGCAAATATAAAGCAACAAATATGTGCAGAATATAAAAAGGAATTGTAATATAAAGTATCACAGATATCAAAGACCTCAATATCATTTGACACTGTTACATGTATGTACATGTATATTTTCATGTCTATCCTGAAACAGATAAAATACATGTTATTATACATGTAACATAATGTTTTCTATTGTAGAAATATTTTTCCTTTGGGTTTGGGGGGTTGGGGGTTTTCAAAATTTTCCAGACTATTAAGGAATGACATCACAAATACATGTCCTACATGTATCATAAACATTGAAAAATCACCTCATTTTCATTTCCATCAAGGAAAAAATTATAAAAATTTCTACCTGAGTTATAGATTCTATGTCATCAATTGCCCCATGTGGAAACTGTGGTGCTGATCCTACCAACTGTAAAAACAAAATACTTGACTGTGAACCATTTTATCAGCATGTTACAAACATCTTTAACATTTGTGACTGAAGATTAAATAACAGCCAAAATATGTCTTGATAAACCCGTCATTTCACTTATCAAACCAGTCACTTCACCTAAATGTGCAATATAAATGTACAAAGTTCACAATTACGTCAAAAATAATAAATACTGACGTAGTCAGTTTTTCTATCAAACTGCTGTTGTCAAGAGTATAAGTAACCACATTTGATTATAAATGGATTTTCTTGATATAATACAATACAATACATACCACACAAGTGTTTTTGTTTATTGCTCTTTTCATGGCATTTATGTTGACTTTTCTAGTTTCTTCGTCAATAGGAATGTGTGTAATCTTCATATGGAAGTATGCAGCTGCCTGTTGGGGGAAAATAATGGACAAAAGTTTTGTAATTATAAAATGTTCAAGTGCACCAGCTCTTTTAACTCTGACAAACTCAAGTAATTAACATCATCAATGTGTAAGAAACTGTGTATACCAAATTCCATAGCAATTTCAGTCATTGCAGTTAATAAGAAAAGTACCGTATATACTCGCCTATAAGTCGTTTTTTTTTGGGAGTTAAACTTTGGTCCAAAACTCTTTATCCGACTTATAAGCGAGTTATAAAAAGATTAGTATATTAGTTAGTCAATCCCTCTAATTTAAGCTTTAAAAATACAACCGACTTATAGGCGGACCGACTTATAGGCGAGTATATACAGTAGATAAACCAACGATTACTTACCTTATCAAAAGCAGCATGAGCTGTGATTGGCACAATGCTATAAGGAGGACGATGAATTTATAATTTGAAATTAAAGAATAAATTAACACATGTGAAAATGAGAATGATGAATTTATAATCTGAAATTAATCACAGATTAAATTAAATTTTAAACATGTGTATCAATTTGAATTTCATGAATATAAGTTACTTACATTTCAGGAATTTTAATGCCCCTCTCCCTTGCGATGTTTCTGTAGGTAAACATTGCCATCAGAATACTCTCTGTACCACCAGAAGTCATCTGTAAACAAGACAACAGACGTTTCATCATCCCCATTTATCAGTTATTGAATAGCCCAACAGTCACTGATCTTGAAATTTAGAAGTCCCTTACAGTCCCACAGGAATCCTTATCACCATTGAACATGGTACAACACATCCTGACAACTTCTGCCTCCATTTTCCTGATGTCTGGGAAAATATCAGCATGGAGAGGATTGGTCCAAGCAAACATTCCATACACCTACAAATAGAAATTCATATGAAATTAATGTCTATAACTGTATCAATTACTGTAAACCTACAATCTGATTAAAATCAGATCCTTTCATCTGTAACAGAAAAGGAGAAAAATGTATGGCTGGACCTGGAATCGAACCTGGGACCCCTATATCATTAGTCAGGTGCTCTACCAACTGAGCTACCCAGGCAGATATCCAAAGCCCAAACCATTACATTCCTCACGGCCTCCATAAATTGTCTTTGCCTTCAAAGACACAACCCAAGTTCTTATTGCCCCTGGCAGGACTTTCACCTGCAAGTCCAGGGGTGGTCAATGGCACCGAATCTGTAACAGGAAAGGAAAAAATGTATGGCTGGACTGGGAATAGAAAGTGTGACCCCTGCATCACCGGTCAGGTGCTCTACCAACTAAGCTATCCTGGCCGATATTCACATCCCACGGCCAAAACCATTACACATCCATTCGCATTGATCCCTTCATAAGTGTGTAGCTATTTACGTAAGCAGAACAAAGGATCTGATTTAATACAGATTTATATGTAAACACCCATATCGAAAATGAATACAAAAATAATACAAGAAAAAAATACTAAAATAATACAAAAAAAGTATATTTTTAATGACCAAATTTGGAACCCTCTAAATCTTGGTTCCAATTTAGGTCAAAAATAATAGACTTTTTAAAAGCCAAACACAGAAAAATATATTTTTAATATACTTTATTTTTTCGAAATAATACAGAAATGATACACATGACCTGTAAAAACGTATTGTTTTTGTACTTTTGTATTATTTCTCTATTTTCCTCTCCAAAGTATAAAAATAATACAGTCCATAGAAAGTATAGAAAAAATACAGAATGTATTAATTTTGTATTAGCATATATTATTTTTGTATTTTTTCACCTTTAAGAATTAAAATACAAAAAAAATAGAGAATATATTAATTTTGTATCACATATATTATTTTTGTATTTTTTCATCTGGAACAATTAAAAGTACAAAAAAGATATAAAATATGAAAATAATACAGTACACAAAAAAGTATGAAAAAAATATAGAATGTATTAATTTTGTATTAATATGTATTGTTTTTGTATTTTTATCAGCATGAAGGATTGTATTTCAAAAATATCAAAAAAGTACAAGAATGATAGACAAAAAATACATTTAAATGCTTAAAATAATACAAAACAGAGTTTTAAAAAATCATGGGCAAAAATTGTTATTTGAAGAAAAGGAGCTGGAGATTGAGGTTCTTAATAGCATCTATTGATTGTTATTCAAAAATCTTTTATTTATTTGAAATATTTGTTAAATAACAATTTTAGTAACTCAGTCAGATTACCTTAAATGTACAAATAGCTAATTAAAAAGTAATTAATGTGGCCAGGCTACTGATTCAGCTACCAATTGTAGTCTTGATCTTTCTTTTTACATATAATCTGCTCTTCAATAGTCTTGATATTTTTCACAAGTTTAACTAATCCTGTTTTCTTTGTACTTTTACCAAATGTTTCGATCTCTCTGCTTTGCTGTTTCTTTTGTATGGAAAAGGTAGAGGAGTGTTTACTTTGTTGCAGAAGTCCATCTTCAAATCACACAACCTGTCATCTCATCTGACTTCATCACTATGAAATATAGAACAGAATGATATAATAATAAAATTTAATGAACCATTACCTCAACAAAACACACATTTTCACATCCAAAATAATTCTATAAAGATTTTGTTTAGCTCACACACCTGCAATACTTTCTTGAGAGGGATCTTCTTCCTCCATGTCTAATCAGCTTTTCTTCAATGTTCTGCTGACTAAAATTAACAATAATTATAAATTGAAATTCCAAAAGATCCAGCGGAGTTCACCAAATTCCATACAATTGTACCATTGAAAATTTCTTTTCTTTAATCTGGGGTTTCTTAGGGGACAACCATTTGATTTGACAATCTGGAGAAGAAAAAGGGGGGGGGGGGACTGATTTATAAAATATTTTTAAAAAAATATTTGTAATTAACAATCTGTCCTTGAAAATGTTGAAAGAGTAAACAAAATGTGTGCCCCAATGTTATTCAAATAAACTGCCCCCCCCCACCCCCCCGAACCCAACCTACCCCCCCCCCCTCGAAAAAATTTGAGTTTATACAAATTACAGAATTGTTTTTGAAGGGAAAATAAATAATTCGTGTCTGGTAAACTTGAAAAAATTGGAATGAATTAGAACTAGGAAGCCAAAACCTTGAAAATTACCCCCATCTTCCACCCCTCCCTCCCCAATCAGAATTTATCACAAAAACCCTTGTTCCCCACATGGCCAATAACTGTACTATTTTATCTTTCTACAATACTACAAAACGGGTAAAAAGGGCATTCTTTGTTCCTCTATCTTTATACTAAGTTATTTAAAAAACTGAAACTTTAATGTGCTAAAATATACATAATCTTACCGCAACTGTTGTTGTTTACACCAGAAAAGTCCGGATATGATGCCTAAAAAACATCAGTCTCCTTATGTATTTGCTTTCCTTGGTTCATATATATGATCCTGTGTACCATGATTATGCTGAACTTCTGTTTTTCGATCCATTTTACTCGCGAGCAAATGAGAGTTTATTCAAAATCACCCCCAGCTTTCTCAACACGTCCCGGGAAGAATTTTCAAAATGGCGTGGGTGAAATATTGTTGACCAATCAGAGAACAGTACGGAAGAGTTTTAAAATCTGACCAATCATATTGTGTCATATATACGAAAATTACCGATGTTGAGATCGGAACAGTTTAGAGAAAACAGATTTACATGGTTTTAAATATCTTGAATCAATTGAACAAACCTAAAATTATGTTAGAAAAAAACGATGTTCAATTTAATCATCAGAATCATTTTTTTATTCCTTACGGAATTTACCGATTACGAAACATCGTTATTTCCGGTCATCATTTCCGCTGCGAGCAGCCATTTTTATATTCAAGTTGACCTGTGAAGTAGACCATAAAGTTCAAATATAATGATCAAAACGAGCGGGAGATCCATAATATATAGCCTTTTTGACGGACAACTTAACTCATACATACGGTACCAGAGATTGAAATAATGTTTAACAACTATCCTTTACACCAATTTCACAACATTTTCTATATTATTTTATGATATTCTTTCGGGATAATTTCTTATTTAATTTTTTTTTTAAAAGCGGATAATTAAATAGTTCTATTCCATGTAATTGTAATACGTACTGAATTAAATATAATGTATACTAAATTGAGTTGTATAGTCAAGAAAACATCGTAGGTACTGTAATTAGTGCATAGTGGAACTCTCCATGTTGTTTGTTTTTGTTTTTTGTTTTGGTTGGGATGTGTTTTCACAGGTAAATCATGTTATTTCTTTGAGTAGTATAACATGTACTCGTCTATTGTTAACCTGCAGGTGGCCACCTGTGCTGTTGGCGATAGTTGTAAACACTCGGTTGTAAACCCGCTGTAAAATTTTCAACACAAAAAGAAAGTCTGAAACTCTGAAACTTCCAAATTTACCGCGTGTTTACAAGTATCATGTACAGCACAGGTGTCCCCTTAGACGTATCTATATCTCTTTCCAAATGACAAAAGACATGTTTTAAAAATGAAATTGTTTAGTTAACAAATTTAAACTACTGAAGTTGTCTGTTCTAAATAGCAATTAAATGTAAATAGTATAAAAGCAACCTTTATAGCAGTGGTCTTAATTAATAAAATCTGAGAAAAAATATTAATTCCAACAGACTTATTGCAAGGACATTCTGTAAATTTTCCTATGCTCAAAGAAATACAAATTTCAGTAAAAGAAAACACTAAGTCCAAAATAAATATAAAAAAAATACATATTGACTGTATAGTATTTTTTGAAAAATTATTAAGTCCAAATTTAATACAAAAATAATACAGACTAACTGTATGTAATTTTCTGTAAAATTACTAAGTTCAATTTTAATACAAAAATAATACAGATTAACTGTTTGTAATTTTCTGTAAAATTACTAAGTTCAATTTTAATACAGAAAAAATACACTTGAAAAAAACTAAGTCCACAAAAATACAAAAATGATATACTGAAAATAATCTAAGTCCCAAAAAATACAAAAATAATACCCTGTAAAAAATCAAAGTCAGATTTTAATACAAAAATAATCTACCTATTTGTTGGTGATACAAAAATAATATATTTTTTCTGTATTAATTTTAAACAATACGAAAATGATTGTATTAAAAATATATTAAAAATATACTTTTATGTATTATTTTTTGATATGGGCATGCTGCAGAATTAACCACAACAGGTAAGGCTAATGCACAGAAGTAATTAAATACACAGTCACTTTATTATCCACATTTACAGTATGCTGTTTATGTGTGGTTCTTGGGAAGTAGATTTTAAAAGACTCCATAAATTTTTCACTAATTCGTGATTATCTCCCCTTGTAAGAAGGTGTGGCCCAAGGAAAAGGAAAATTTGTGGCAAGCTTGGTTGAAAATGGACCAGTGGTTCTGAAGAAGACGATGAAATTGTAAGAAGCTTACGAAGACTATGATAACGACAGACAACATACAAATTTTGATCAGAAAGCTCACTTGAGCCTTCGGCTCAGATGAGCTAAAAAGGTAATCACAAATTACATAGCTCACTTTGACAAATGTCAACTACTGTGGGGGCCAATTTTCGTGGATTACCTAAATTTTACAGGTTCGAGGGGACGTAATTTCATGTATTCAATCATATCTACAAAAGGAAAGATGACTCTTAAAACCTGTCCCCAATTATTGATTCATTGAGGATGTGAATTTCGTGGATGCAGGGTACCCACGAATTTCACGAATATTGAGTTACCATGAAATCTAATGATTCCACAGTATGTGCAAGGACAACTTTCACTCAGAAAGGCATCTCAGTGAGGTATATTATTTACTGGTATTTTCAGTATTAAGGAAATCAGTTCCATTGCATGAAACTACACAAAATGCATGTAAAAGTCTTGGTCATTGGTCAAGATAGACAGGTGTGTGTGGTTTTTTTTAAATGCAATAGATAGGGTAATGCCACTGGGGGGATTTCTTCTTTCATGACAATAAGCCACTTAGTAGTGTCCCGCTATTGCAGTTTTCACTGTATCTATTGATAAGAATTCCTCAACTTTGTCAATGTGATTTTTAAACAGAAATTTTCAGCATCAAATGGATTTAGGGATTGGATGTTGTGTCCTGACCTTTTCCATTAAATGAGTGAGTGTTGGATCCCCACTATACACTGTCCCTGATATAGTTCCATTGCTCCAGTCTACTTTTGCTGAAAACAGACAAAGTTTGCCTTATTATTCTTATTTTATTATTTCTTTTTAAAAGAATAAAAGAACTTTTACACAGAATGACATTACCAAGGATCTTATCATTATCATTAATTACATGAATCCCCATGTATTACAGCCTCAATAAACAGCTTACAGTAATGTTATTCAGGCAGAGAATTACAACCTTCGTCTATGTGTGATAATAATTTCACAGTTTTTAGTATATTACATTAATGAGTATTTGACATCAAAATGAATGACTGTGATAATATTAACCTACCTAAATCTTGATATTTTTTCAGCTCTTCCATGAGGGGCTCCTTGAAACACAAAAAGATGAAAGATTAGAGAAAGCACCGTATAAATAAAAAACTTAATTTCAAATGTCATCAACACAAAATAACTCATGGGGGACAAGAAAAACACAAGTGAATATATGACTTGTTGAAATCTTACTCACAACAATGTTGGACATGAACATATGCAGATAATTGTTTAGATAACAAGCAGGGCCATTTTATACAGAAAATGAACAAAGGTTCTTCTATATCAGATAGTTTAGGGTTGAGATATCACACCATTTTGAGTCCTTCTGCTGGTAAGTGTGTGATGTATCTGTCTACTTCTGCATTCATTGCATGTTCCATGTCCTTCATTATCTTTTTCTTTTCCTGTGCAATCCTCTTCTGGACAAATGGAATTTTTTTCATTAAGCGGAAAAATTCGTTTCTTGTTCTGTTGGTTAGGGCTGTTAAGAAAAGTGACAAGAAATTTAGGTCTTAGGGTATTTTTGAGTTTGAAAGGTAAAGTAAATGACAATTTCAAGTAACATATCACAACTAGCCTTTAATGCTTCACATCAAATGCATGAAATTAGTGATACTGTCATGTTCATTGTACTAATTCATAAATTCATGTGTTGCATAAATGCATGTACACGTATTACAAATCTCTGGAATTCTCTTTCATTCTCTTATAGAGTGAAAATCACTTTCCCTTTCAGAATGCATATACAGAATGCATAAACAGTAAAACTATTAAATTGAACAATTTCCTACTTCTGAATTGGCTAATTAAGGGGCACTAAGATGCATTTGATGATTCTAAGCTTCTCAGTAACTGAAACATTCAGCTAAAATGTTTTCAAAATGAATAAGTGTAAAATGTATCAAGTAGGTCACTGTGACCTCCTTTTTATTTGACACACTATAAGACCTTTATTATGTAAGTATTTTGATGATCCTAGGCTTCACAATTTTCAAGATATGCATTTAAAACAATTTGAACATTACTAGCAACAAATTCAAAAAGTAGGTTACTGTACTTTTAGATTTGACAATCAATAATAAAATTGAAAAAGTAGGTCACTGTGACCAACTTAAGTATCAATATATCCTGATGTCCTAAGATGTGTAAACAGACAAGGTCTGATGATCCTAGGCACAAAGTAACAAAGATATAAAGATTTGACAAAAATGGAAAAGGTATGTTATTGTGACCTACTTTTGGGTCAACATATCCTGGAGTCCTTAGATGCATTAACTGACAAGGTTTGACAATGCTAAGCCTTACAGTATCAAACATACAAAGTTTTTACAATGAATAATGATAGAATACAAACAGAGGTCACTGTCACCTATTTTTAGTTGATACAGGACCCTAAGAAGAATCAAATGAAAAATGTTGTTGACCCTGCAAGTCAAAGTGTTCAAAATGTATAGGTTAAAAGAATTTTAAATGATTAGCAGTAAATATTGAAAAGTAGATCACTGTGACCTACTTCTTAGTTGACACATCCAGAGACCCCAAGGTGCATCAACTCACAAGGTTTGTTGTTTTGAAGCCTCTTAGTACACAAAATATTTAGCTAAAATATGTTAAAATGGAATAGCCATAAAATTTAGAAAGTAGGTCACTGTAACCTCATTTTAAGTTGACACACTCCAGGGTCATAAGATTCATTAATTGACAAGATTTGATTTTCCTAGACTTCACAGTGTCCTAGATTTATTTCTTAAATAGTTTAAAGTGAACAGCTGAAAAAGTCAAAAAGTAGGTCACTTTCGTAGTAGGTCTTTGAGCCTAAAAACATGAACATTTACTTTTCCATAAACACCAATAAATATGAAAATGCAAAATAAAAATCATATATATTCAATAACTTCATTCAATAACTGTATTTTCTTAATTTTTCTGGGTGGATTGGACACGTACAGAACACATAAAGATATATCATGAACTCGTGACAATGACTCTCATCCAAATTTCTCCTTAAGGAAGCTGATGCATACATATATAGCATCCATGTACTAAACAAATCTACAGTACAAATTAAGCTACGGATGAGATTAGTTAAGTGACTTATGACTAAGCAAAGTACTAACATCACTAGTGGACACTTACTGTCCTCGTCCGAGAAGAGAATGTCCTTGACTGTGAGGACTAGAAGTGTGGTTCCACACGAACAGACGATTATTTTCCATGGCTCCACGCCTTCACAGGAAGAATTCACTCTGTCCCGCACTATCTCCCAGTATGGGAGCAGAGGCCCCTATGAAACAGAAATGTGTCTTATTGAACTGTCACTATCTTGTAAAGTGTGTTCTTCATGATCTACAAATTATGTGAAAAATATTATAGCCCTGGAACTAGGCACTATTGTAATTTACAAATAGAACTTGTAGTTCACATAAGATAAATACAATGACATGTATATAGAAAACATGTTTAAAGCAAAGTGCCAGGGACAAACAATTTTGATTTGTAGTTATAAATCAGGGACCTATATATTGGTATATAGGTCCCTGTTATAAATGTAAATCATTTTATCTGATATTAAAGTTCATAATTGTATATCAGAAGTATAAGGAATGAAAATCATTTTGCTGAAAGCATGAATTCATTAAAGGTTGTTAATGCACTATAACCATATTTTACAGTATTTACATCAACAGTATACAGTTGTTGACTGGAGTTGAGGACCACAGTTGATCTGTGCAAACTGTTGCCAAAGGCCCCTGTCAACAACTGTGTTGTAATGTCCATATACTAAAAACCTTAAATCAGTATTGTATACAGTAAAAATAGATCAGGATTTTTTGTATTTTTTTTTTTTATACCATACATGATACAAAGTAAACATCATTGCGGTCTTAAACGGTACACCATTTATCATGCCAACATCATGTGATTTTTAAATAATTTTGGTATTCCAAAATAACAATATGCCTTTTTCATAATCTATATAAATGTATGTGTAAAAAATGAATCTGTGAAATTTGATAAATTGTCTCTTTCATGACTTAAAAAAAGCTATATTTCATTTTGATTCATCACCTTTTAGATGCCATAAATACTTTGAAAAAAAAAATCGACATAAATCCCATTTTTTAAAAAAAACTTTTTTTCTTTTTTGTCTGTGTAACATATTGCATATGTAAGAGTTGTTGATGACTTATTTTTCTGTTCAAAGATGCATGACAATAAATTTGGTATTCAGTCACATTTCATTCATAGCAATATATGTGAACACTTTGGGTTCAAAATCCTTTAAAATCTTTCTGTGTTTTTTAAACAGTGATATCTCAACAAATCTCTGGTTCAACGCTTGATCAGCAAGAATGGTGATTTTCTCTTCTAACTAATTATATATACACATCATCAACTCCTGGATTAAATTTTCCTGCTTTTCCTATTATTTTCCTATTATTGCCCCTAGTACCAGGCCCAAATCTAGGGTAAACAAGGTGAAAGCTCTGAGTCTTATAAATAATACACATTAGTTCTAACATTATTTTTTTCTCCTGTATATTTTCCTTCCTGTTTTTTTTTTTTTATAAAAATTTTCTCTGCTCTGATATACCATATTAACAGGACAGGTGTTCCTATAGTTATTGTGTAATATCATATACCAGTAATTGTAAACAGTCACAGTTACTAAACTCTGTATATATCACAGCTCTACTTTACCTGTGGTGTTTGATGATGATGAATCAAACAGAGACACAAATACCAATATTTATACATATCATTAAGTTATGTTTTTTTCTTCAAGATTCTTTTGTTATTATTCTAGGAGTTCATTGTCGCATGAAATACTATCCGTAAGCGAAATACTATATTAATTCCTTGAGCAGGAAAATGACTTCCTTCAGTATTTATACAATGATAATACATGTATCACTATCACTTACCAGGTAATCCTCTCTGTATAAATACACTGTGAGAAAGACAATATTCCAAAATATTCCAAGCTAATCTGAGAAAATAAACTTTCTAAAGATTTTCGTCCATCAATAAAACCCTTATATCATTTAATATATTTCTATTTTAAAAATGCAAGAGGGTATTGGGGTTATCAATTGTTTAGCATCATATCTAAGGCTTAATCATCAATGATACAATGTTCATTAACAATACAGATTTTTATAATGTAATGGGTTATAGCAATGTCATTTACATTTACATTTATATATATATATATGTATATATACATGTATATATATATATATATATATATATATATATATATATATATATATATATATATATATATATATGATATCTTTAGTGCTAAATGTCTTCATGAAATATGTTTGCTTGTATTCATGAAAAAAGTTAGTTCATACTTGGAAGAAAAAAATTATTTTTTTTTTGGAACTACTCTGCCAAAAGCATGATGATGGATAAATTCATTTATCTATAATTTTATTACAGGCATGATATTAACTATTATTAAATAAAATTCAAAATGATTTTATGGTTTTACTTGATTCCATGCAAAGTAAACAATTTGTATTTCACAGATCTTCATAGAAATATAGTAATTAGATTTCACAGGTTTAGAACATAATGTTTATATGATTCGAATAATTTTCCAGTATATTTGAATGGCATTGTTCATATATTCAAAAAAATTAAATCACAGCTAAACTTTGAACCAAGGCCAACTTATAATCACATTCAATCTATCTGTAACAAAAATCCATATTAGCTTTCAAAGTGAGTCATTATTTATTGAAAATGAAGATGATCACAATTTATATAATTTTATGACATGTAGAAATTAATGAACTATTGAATTAATGCTTTATAAAATGACATCCATTGAATATTACATACATGTATAAACATTGAAGATGGATATTAAAGACTGATCATTTATTGGCCTGAAAAACATATACTCATTCCTCAGAGTCTGAATATATTTGTACATCTTCATTCAGGGAGTAACCCCCCTCCCTGTTAGTGAAATTAATGCTCAACTTCACGTTTGGTCTAAGAAGAAAAAAAAACATATTTATTTTGGGTTACTAGAATGACCCCAATCTTATGCAGTGACCCATTTTTTTTTTTTTTTTTCATTGTAAAATCAGGAAATTGCATTTCTGTATTTAACAGTTTATAGATCAGAAAAAGGTCACTTTTTAGAAGCCATTTTTAGAACTGTAAAGTAGATGGTAATTTAAATGAAAAGATATAATAGCTAGAAGAGAGTTTAAAACTGTATTTAAAATATATATATATTTCAAAGTTAAGCCTTTATGTAAAAAAAAAAAAAAAAAAAAAAAAAAAGGGAGAAAAATGACAAAATCATACCTGCCAACCCTATTTTTTTTAATTTGCATTGTAACAGCAGGGACCTATATACTAAGTATTATACAGTATATAGATCCCTTGTAACAGTAAACCACACTTTTTTTTCTTCGGTGTTATAATGGTTAGTATAATGAACATTGTGAGTGAGAAAAATAAAGAATTATATATTTTTATTAACCAAAGTTTTTTTTCCAATAAAATACAACTGGAATAGTCAATAACAACTGCTCAAACAATAGAATGAAATATTAAATTATTCTGTACATTTAATATTTCCAGAAAACAAAATCAGCTGCCCAAAAAAATGATCTACATGTATAAATATAGTATATCGGTCAGGTGACATCAATGTAGATAAAAGTGTGAACGGTCAACAAAAGCAGCTTATGTAAGTGTTTGGATACAACAAGACAAAGACCGTCATTACAAAAGCACCTTTCAAAAATGATCCCTCTTCATCAATCAGTCTTCGAATTATTCAACAATTATTGAAAATAAATCTATATTATTTAAGTACGGTGCGAATTTTAAAGAGATATACTCACAGTTACTGCTCCTATCAATTTCGACATCTCTATATCCGATGTTCAACCAAGTGTGACAGTCCGAATTTCCGATCCGAATTTTCTTGATCACATGATCACATCTTTTGTTAAGTCGTACAATTTTGATTCGTACAGAGTTATCTTCATTCAGGATTAGACTGGTATTGCCCGTCTCTATCGTTCGCGCATATCAGACAGGCAAGCCAGTCTACATTCAGGATTTCGTTCGATACAAAGGCATGGGGAGAAATATTTTGAATGTCCAGGAAATCCTCGATTGTTCCAAATCGCCCAGATTTTATTAAACATTTTTACTTTTTTTTTTTTTAAATACAATCCATTTCTTTAACAAAACATAGTTTGAAAACACAGGCACCTGACGTTACTTATTTTCTTATAATAAAAAAAAATGTACCCCTACCTCAATTATAAGAAAGGGGTATATTTTTTTTTATAAATAGAAAAATAAGTAACGTAAGGTGCCTATGTATGAAAGCGGCAAAAATATCTGGTAATTTAAATAAATATATATATGAACTATTATATCCAAATACTATTGTTTTTTTAACTGCTAATTTCAGCTGTTTTGGGGGTTTTTATTTTTAATCATTGAATTCAGACAGACATAGATAACACACAATGCACAAAATACACCATCCTGAAACCGAGCCTCTATGGTATAGCCAACTTTCTGTGTTTTAAGTTTGCTTGGCACTGGGTCGAAACCTCAAGAATATCTGCGAAGCAACAATAACTTAGAAAGAAAATTTCTTTTCAACTTGTACAGCTAGGTTTACAAGTAATGCAAAAGTAGCATGTATTTGGCTTAGCCAGTGGCCCCTTTTACAAAAAAATCTTACGACTAAAACAAAAAGTTTCCCCTTCTGCAAAAAGTATCTAGCTGTGGTAGGACATAAAAAAAAGTCTTACATTTTTATTACATAAGATTACATTGTAAAAATATTTAAGAAAAAAAAAATCAATATATTAATCCAACAAAAAATTTACAAAGTTGTCAAATTTTTATCTTAGTCGTGAGATGTTTTGGTCTGAAACTGAACTAACGTTCTCTATTTGTATTATTTTCCTTACTCCAAAAGAAATGTTTATTGATAAAGGAATTAAGCCTGAATGATTTTGCGGCAAATTGAATTACATATCCTATCGTCACTTAAAAAAATGATTCCAGCTTACTCACGGCACGTCATGTACAGGAATCTACTTGTAGATGGCATGGACGTAGGAACCGGGAGGGGGGGGGCACGGGGGGGCCGTGTCCCCCCAATAATTTTTCCGATAAATAAATTACTATAGAAAACATAGAGCTATGTGCTTGTGCCCCCACAATAATAACGTCTGATGGCCTTTTTTTTTTTTTTTTTTTTTTTTTTTTTTTTTGCTTGTCAAGGAATTTTGGAAGTTAATAGTACTCCCTCAACTAGAAAATGTATGGTTGTGCCCCCTCAAAGTGAAATTGCTTCCTACGGGCCTGGATTGGATATATAATGAATAAATAAAAAAAAGGTTTTGAAAGTTCGGCCAGCAGAGGAGAACAAAACTAATTATATGAAGAGATTGGTAGATTTGGATTAAAATTCGCTTATAATCAGGGCTGTTTCCAAAACACTGAACGAATAACTCTAGGGAAATATTAGTGCTGAGGCAGGTTAAAACTTTATTTTTCTTCTCCACAGTTTAAAGTCAGTTTAATTATGGAAACATGAGGTTATTCAAGTTCAAAATCGGTGAAAATTTTAATTTGAATGTAAATAAACATACATCATGTTTATCTACACTCAATCTCGTGTTTTTATTTTTTAGCTCAGATACGTCATATATATGCTGATGATATTGTTTTATTATCTGAAAGTAAAACTGGGTTACAGAATTGTTTGAACATTCTTGAAACATATTGTTCTAATTGGAAACTACTGGTCAATGTTGAGAAATCTAAAGTCCTTATTTTTAACTCAAATGGTAAATTTTGCATCAATGAGTTTACATATAATGGAAGTGTTCTTCAAACAGTATCAAAATTTTGTTATCTTGGATTAGCCTTGAAATGTAATGGAAATCTGAACTTAGCTGTGTCAGTACTTATGGAAAAGGCCAGAAAAGCCTATTTTAAGATTAAGAAAACCATTGGTTTGGATAATCCATGCAAACGTTTGGAAAAACTCTTTGACTCAATTATAACACCAGTTCTTCTTTATTGCTGTGAGATCTGGGGTATTTATAATAACATTGGTGAAAATTCTATAATTGAAAAATTTCACATGAAGTTTATTAAGGAAATTTTAGGAGTACATTGTAAAACTACTAATGCCCCCTGCAGAGCAGATTTAGGTAGACATCCCCTGTGGACAAGAATTCATTTTCCAAGTATAAAATTTTGGAACCATCTTTTTACTCCCAAGAATACTTTAGTATTTAAAATCTATAAAGCAACAGTCAAAACAAACTCATGGACTAAAAATATTTTTTCAATTTTCAATGTTAGGATTTTCATTCATTACCAAAAAAGAAAATTCAATAAAATCACTTCTGAGAAACATAAAATAAAGAATATGAGATCAATGCTTACAAGAGGAATATGCAAAGATTCATAATTCATAAAAACTAAAATTTTATCAAGTTGTTTTTCATAATTTCAAATGCTGTGGATACACTGATATATTAAAAGAGAAAACAGAAAGATCAATTATTAGCAGGTTGAGACTTAGTGCACATAACCCTGCCATAGAAAAAGGGAGACATTTGTCTATACCCACAGATAAAAGATTTTGTAATATTTGCAACACAGGGAGATTGAAGATGAATTTCATTTCTATTCAGCTGCCATAAATACAATAATCATAGGTTAACTTTTGAAAGGAACTTGATGAATTTTTTTCAAGGAAAAATATCAAATATGTCTTATACTCAAAAAGTTAAGCTTTGCTTTAATAGCCATAGTCCAGAAATACTGAAAATAACACACTCACTTATTAAAAAATGTCTTGTATCTAGAAATGATTGCATTACATAATTATTATACAAATGATGTATGATTTATAATTATGTATAGCCTCACATTCTATACTAAAATATTGTATATTTATGTATGAACAATTGATGATTCTTATAATGTGTTGTGCCTTTGCCAATTATTGCAATTGTGTTTGCGCCAATAAATATTTGTATTTATTTGTATTTATATATATAGCTTTAAAGTGGAATGATAATTGTTATTATTGGGCTGCTACGGGTAAACTTTTGGACTGCAAGAATAAAGGAATATGACGTCACAGCAATGTTTTGCTGAATTTTTACTGAATATATATTTTTTCATGAAGGAGTGGGGGGGGGGGGGGGGACTAACAAACATGGTAGAGAGTTAAAAAAAAAGTTGAACACGTTTAAAAGTATTTGTAGCTTAGTTTTATTTTTTACTTTGCTACATTGGGAGTTCACTATTATTTATTCTGTAGGCATCTTCACAATGTCAAGGCCGCTGTGCACATCATCGTTGGGGGGGGGGGGGGGCACTAAAGTTCTACATGATACATATACATAGCTAATTTTTTTTTGGCACGTTTAATAGAATATTTGTTTAAAATTACAACATACTTTTAAGAATAATTTTAAAAATAATGCATATTTTCTCGGCATAAGGTTATATGTACAATTTTATTCCTGATAAGGAATATGCATGGCTTTTGCGGCCATTATCCTACACCGGAAGTTAACTCTCTAGCTGGTTTCCTGTTGATTTTGGATGGAAAAGGATTACTTATTTATTAGAATTTTTCTTCTTCGGTAGTTGTTAGAATACTGGAATTTCTCACCTTATTACACCAACGATGACTGATTAAGGTAAATTGTAGGACTGACCAGTTTTTGACTGTTGATTTTATTCTCCATCCATTAAAGATGTGTTGGTTTTTTTTTTTTTAGATAAGCGAAGCTAAGGCAAAGCCAAAGATGTTACTAGATAATATTATCCAGATGTTCGTTTAAGAATTCACATGAAAGTCACAGTTTGCTTACACAAATGACTTCATAGCACAATAACATGTAGACTAAGTATATATCCCGAATTATCTCGGTGAAATATGATATGAACTTGGTTCAGGTAAAAATGCAATAAACAGAGTAACCATCTGGCTACAGAGACATGCAAGTATACAGTCAAGGATATTTCATTTGTCAGTGTATGCTTTTTAATTTTTTTAAATTCATCTCCCAAAACATTTTTTGTCTTAATATTATTTAGAATAATCTAACTGTGTCTCGGGACAGGCCCTCACCACAGTTAGAATGCCTCCCATATACCCGTAATGTAGCAGAAAATTGCAGAATCACTCCGAAATGATTTTGGAGAAAATTAATGAAGTTGCATTGAAAATAACAGTCAAATTAATCATAACAAACCCTTTTGAGACTGTAAATACCTTTCATCTAAAAATTAAATCCATATAATGGAGGAATTCAACACTTTTTCACCAACGTTTTTTACTCATTTTGAATTTACACACCATGGTGACATTCGGAACTCTTGGGATTTTTCATAGTAAATGCACTGAGTTAAGAGTTATCTCCCATATTTTCTTTGCTACAATGACAATGCACGGAACGCATTCTATTGTTAAACCGGGTCTGTAGGACATTTATCATTTTAACGATAGAACATTCTATCTATCATAATATGTACAATATTTTTCATAGATTTCAGTGGATTTTGCTGAAGATATATTTTAGAAATAATTTTTCTTTTTTCAAAACATAAATGAAAAGTTAGTTTATCCAAAGACATATTTATACTAACGGGATAGGCAACTTCTTCAATAAATAAAGATTTTGTGTTATTTTTATTTGTTGTTATAGAAGTAAGTGTGATTTTGAATATACAACATTTATTATACTAAGATAAAGAGTATAAAAAGTGCTAATAACAGATTTTGAATATTCTTTTGATCGATAAATAAAGGTTTTGTTGTGTATTTCATAACATTAGAGATATATTATATTCAAAAGTTGACTTATGAAATCCAACATCTGACAAGATATTGTGAAACTTGCAAGAATTGCCTATACTGGTTTAGCATGATTGAATCAAGATTTTGATTAAGTACAGTGTATTTCTGTTCAACTGTTACCAATCACTATTTCTATTTGATGTTATAGTAATCAAGCTTGCTGTCAGTATGTGTGTTCAGTCATGTAGAAATATTTATCTTAGTAATGTATTTCCTTTAGACTCCCTTTGTAACAATTTAAACATTCATATGCGTAGGGTGCGTCTTTTTACCACAAGGAACCACAAGGTACCACAAGGAACCACAAGGATACCACAAGGAACCCCAGGGATACCACAAGGTACCCCAGGGACACCATATACAACCCTTAATTATTCTAAATATGGTTTATATGCACTTGTAAATTAGAAAAAAATGTTTTTGAAAGGCAATTTAACACTTTAATTGTCTTAAATGTAGAGCAGTTATCCAAGTTAAAAATTTAAAAGTAAATATACTTATTTAAGCTAAATTATGCATTTATAGTTCAGAGGAACAGTTAAATTATTGTACCTTTTTATGATGTACAAAAAGTTAATGGTTAATTGTGTATTGCAGTAGTCAATACACAAACCAAAAGTTGATATCCAAGAAGAATCCTAATGATAACCCCTGTACCACTAGGATAAGCCAAGGTACCTGAAAGAAAATCCAAATGACACTCAATTCAACTTTTAAAAAATCTTTTCATGGTTTAAATGCACTTGTTAATTATGAATTATAACTGTTTATTGTATATTTGTATAATACAAAACATAAAGAATAAAAGAACCCCAAGGGACATTTAGGATCATGATGAAATCCCAACAAACAAACCCAAAGAACCACTTAGATTAATAAATGACATTCCATTCAACCTTAATAAATCTAAATATGATTTATGTTCATTTGTTAATTACAAAGTAAACTGTTTATTGTAAATATAATTTTTTTTAGGTCACCTGAGTCATTCAGTTGACCTACCAATTGTGATTTGTTTATGTTTGTTGTTCATTGGTCATAAAATGTTGAAATTTTCAGCTTCTTTTGAACCACTGAACCAATTTTAACCAGTTTTATGGGTAAAGTTAACCAGTTTTTATAGGTAAAGGGAAACATGAATTTTGAATTTCATGGTCTTTGACCCCTCTCCCCTTCTGGGCTTGAAGGATGGGACTAAAACCATCAAAATACATTGTATATGCAATTGTTAAAATCTTCTTCTTTACTCTTGGAAATCCAATAGTCAAACTGTTGACATGAATGTAATAAGCATTAATTGAGCTCTCTATCAATTGTAAAATTTGTGGCCCAGGGGTCAGGTAAAATAAATTATTTATGTCAGAAGTGCAACTATAGATGATTTGGGGGAAAAAAACTTGCATCCTCATTCAAGTCTAGAAAGTATGAAAAACTACCCATAAATGGTTTACAATTTCCAAACAATGAAGTGCCTTTAATTACAAAATAAAAAAAAATGAGTGTGTTATAAATTTAAGATGATGTTTTTTTGAAAACATATCAGAAGTCAGGAGCTAGTGCAACAAAATGATCGAGGTTAAATAGAATCACTTCCAAATCTTGTATTTAAAAAAAATAACATTTTCAAAATTCTTTTTTTGCCTTATTTAGTTTTCAGAATTGCCTTATATAAATTGATATTAAGTAATTTGTTGGGAATTAATTTTAACACGTAATTTATTAAACTTTCTACATGAGTTAAATTTATGGTCTGACTGTCTGTATATGATCAAATTTTTGGTGGAGATTTGTCTTTTTAAATAAAAAGTTCTAATTTTTCAAATAAAATTCTGTTAACACTGGTTAATAAAAATTAATTCTGAAACTTTTCTATGGATTTGTATATTCTATTGATATACTTAAAAAGTATTCAACTAGAATGTATATATACATATTATGATCTTATAATTGGAAAAATATGTTAAAACAAACTGAATTTTCTCCAAAATTTCCAATTTTTGAATTCACACTCCTTATATATCCAAATGTAAGTAAACAACAATAATTTCAGTTAATTTACTAAAACTACACTGCTTTTGAAAAAAATTCCTGGGTAAAAATCGCAGGAAATAAACTAGAAAAACTAAATATATATATATATATAAACACAAAAACTTTTCTCAACAAAACATTTTCGTTCATTGTTTTCATAGCATTTATTCCTTAATACAATATAAAAACAATCATGTACATGTAAAAAGGGAGTCCAAGGTTGTGAGTTTCTTTGTTATGGAAATGAATTCAAACTTATTAAATTTCTCTATATTACGGTAGATTGATACATTTATTAAAAAATAAATCATCATGCATTCATGGCATTGTATGAATGTCTATAGATTGTACGGAACATGATCATCTCAATTAAGAGAAGTTATATGGAATATAGAAATGATAGCTAGCATACATCTATTTTCAGTGACATATGGAGAACTCTCTTGTGTACAAGATTTCTTGTTTGCATGCATGCATATATCCACATTTCAGGTAATCATCAGTGATGATCAACAGTTTTCAGTGATTAACTTGTGTATACACAAGGTACACAAGGACTGGTTACACCATACCTTAGGTGTATAAACAAATGTAAAACTGCATGGTTGGTGATAAAATACCTGGGTTTTATATAATCAACAAACTTAATAAGTTTTTCTTGTACCATTTACATAGGATATGTGTCACTATATTTAGCTGGAAATTGTTAAATAAAATAATATGTTTTACAAAAATACCTGAAGCTGACACATTTTTTCCAAACTTGAGTCTTGTTTCTACTACCCTGGTACTTTCAACTTTTCTACAGATCTACAGTCTGCTAAAGATGGGCAATAATTTTGAAAATTGTTTATAAAAAATAAAATAAATGTATAACCCATTCTTTCCTGCATCAATTAAAAATATTTTTTAAAAAAATACCAAACTTTATGGTTTGTGGGGAACTTGACAGATCTCCCTTAATAATGATAATGTTTCAGTCTGAATTATTTCTTTTGGGGTTTTTAAATAACAATTCTCAGAGTTCAAAGAAATTGTATGCAAAATTTTTTAAAATAATTTTTTATTAAAAATCCATGTGATTTTGTAAAAAAAAAAAAAAAAAAAAAAAAAAGTGAATTCAATGTGGATTCACTTCTTTGTGGCATAAAAAAAATCCACTAACTCCTTAAAATGGCTCTGCATGTCCCTATATATACCAATTAACTGACAAAGTCCCAAGATTCCATTTTAAACCTCAATATAAAGAAGAGACATATTGCTTCCATTTCCCATAAAAAAGTTTCCTTTGAGGGTTCAGGTATTGCAAAATAGGCTTTGTGAAATTACAATATTCCTGAATTTTGAAGAAAATGGACGAATTTGAGCATCTTCAGTTAATAATTAAAATATGAGCCACCCCACGATCCAAAAAAAAATTTCATGGATAAAAATCTGATGAAACAGTTCTTTCAATATATAAATAAACAATTTATATCAGAGGTTGGGGACTATGCAAAATATTGAGAAACAGCTTCAATTTTTGACCGTTTTTAAAGAGTTTTTTCAGGATTTGAGGAAAATGAGGCAACTCATGACTTCATAATTATTAATACATGGACTAGAGAGAAAATTATGTCATTTTTAATTGGTATGCAGTCACTGAGGTTCCAAGTGAAATTTTAACATATTTTCAATGAAGACTGAGCAGACTTGATTCTTCAGAAATTCACAAGGCCAAAAAAGGTCCTATTAGTAAGTGAACTTTGTTCTCTAATAAATATAGATCTACAAAACTAACCATGCAGTTACTACCAGGTATAATAGATTGAGACAAGTAGCCAAGCTATTTACTATCCTATAGGAGATAATTTATTAATACAATATGTGTGAATTATAATTATTAAACCTGCATGAGAATGAATTATGATTTTTTTTTTTAAGTCATATATGGTGTATTTTTGATAAGTTCAGACTAACTAAAATTAAAAAGATCTTTCTATTTGTTTTAATTACTTTATATAAGGATAGGACTTTCCTGTAAATTACACAATTTAAATCAATCGCGTTTCATAAAACTTATGACTTTTCAACTTTATACACAACCATTCCCCACGATAAATTAAAGTCCAGGCTTTTTGATATCATTGACAGCTGCTTTTTCAATAAAAATGGAACTCGTAAATATACTTACCTTGTCATTGGTCATTTGCAAAATTATTTTGTTAAAAAACATTCTGATTGTACACACAAGTACTCTGAAGTTGACATTAAAAAGATGCTTGAGTTTCTGATTGACAATATCTATGTGTTTTTTGGAGACCAGGTCTTCCAACAATCTATTGGAATTCCTATGGGTACCAATTGCACCCCGTTATTAGCAGACCTTTTTTTGTATTCATATGAAGCAGAATTTGTCCAAAATCTTGTACGTGAAAAGAAGAAAACACTTGCTGTGGCGTTCAACTCGACATTTAGATATATCGACGACGTATTGTCAATTAACAATGGCTATTTTCATTCTTACGTCGATACGATATATCCTCAGCTGGTGAACTTGAGATCAAAGATACCACAGAGTCTGACACATCTGTTTCATATTTGGATATTTTACTTGAAAAAGACGTTAATGGTAATCTAACAACCAAGCTTTATGATAAACGTGATGACTTTAACTTTTCAATCGTCAACTTCCCTTACTTATGCAGCAATATACCTTCATCACCTGCATACGGGGTATATATCTCTCAGTTGATTCGATACGCAAGAGCATGCTCTACGTATGTACAATTTCTAAAACGAGGTAAATTATTGACAAATAAGTTGATGAAACAAGAATATCAGCGGTCTCGTTTAAAGTCATCATTTCGTAAGTTCTACGGTCGATACAATGACCTTGTCAGCAAATACAATTTATCATTGAGTCAAATGCTGACTGACGTTTTTCATACTAATTGTTAGGCCACTGAATTGTCGACGGATTTTTCCGTTATTTCCTGATCATGACAAGGAGCACACGGCGGGTGTGACCGGTCGGCAGGGGATGCTCACTCCTCCATGGCACCTGATCCCACCTCTGATGTTTGGAGGTCCATGTTTGCTCTGCTCTTATTTTGTATTGTATAATGGACTTTTGAGCTTGAATACTGTTCGTTATCTCCATATATTTCATATTAGAAATTTGAGGGTAAAACAATAATCGCTTTATTTACTGACTCCCCATTTCAATATCAGACACAGTTTAAAGTCATTTTAACTATAGAAACGTGGGGTTATTCAAGTTCAGAATCAGTGAAAATTTTAATTTGAACGTAAATAACAAATATCATGTTCAACTACACTCTATCTCGTATTTTAATTTTTTACCTCAGATATGCCATATATAGCTTTAAGTATTAATGTATTTAAATGATGTAATGAAAAAATGCACATAAACCATATTTACATTTATTAAAGCTGAATTGGATGTCAGTGATATGGCTCATTATTGGGATACTTAAGGGTATTCTTCAGATACCTAGACTTTCCTTGGTATCCTTTTTTGTGTATTAAAATATGCAATAAACAGTTACTATGTTATTTACAAAAGCATAAAACCATTTTTAGATTTATAAAGGTCCAACTGGGTGTCCTTGGGGTATTTTGGGATATTCTTCGGGTTACCCTGGGATGTCCTTGTGGTAACTTAAGGCTATCCTTTGGTTCTTAAGCGAGTATCCTTTTGATTTGTGTATTGAAGTATATACAATAAACAGTTACTGTGTCATTTACAAGTGCAAATATAAACCATATTTACATGTACATTTATTAATGTTGAATTGGGTATCCTAGGGTACACTGGGATTTTCTTGTGGTACCTTAAGAGTATTATTATATGATTGAATAATTCCCATCTCTCTGATTGGCTGAGATCCAACAATGTTAGAAAAATGCTACATTATATTGACCTGCACGTGATCTTCCAGGTCAATATAAGGAATTATTTATTCTACATTGGACTAAAAATAGATAGGGAAATTCCAAATTGATGCAAATAGTTTTGGAAAGTTATTTCACTTGCATATGACATCCACTCATATGAACATAACATTAAGGCACATAGATTCTTGGGTGAGGGGTCGGGGGGGGGGGGGGGGGGTGTTGCAGGAGTCCTGCCCCTCTCCCCACCTTTTGAGAATGTTAAGTTTTAATTTAAATTTTTAAGGATAAAAAATTTCATTGTAAGCCCCCCTCCCCTCGAAAAGTTTATGTACGTTTACATCCCACCAAATAAAATTTTGATTTGGGAGAATTCTTTTCCTTTTTTAGGGGGGAGGGGGGGGGCTAGTCAAAGATTTTTCAGGTACGTTGTCAATTTTTTTTTCCTTTTTAATGCCCCCTTTTTCAAAATTAATCCTATATATGTGCCTGACATTTATTTTTTTATATTGCACCTAAACTAGAATTAAAAATTTCAAAATAATACAACTGGTTTTTTTAACTCCGTTTCTCTAATATTCGGCTAGTACTTCAGTAGATGTGAACAAGTAAGATGGCACGGATTGCTTAATGAGTGTGTGTCATTTAATCATTGAATCATATAATAAAACAATTGTTGCTGTTTTTTCGGTCAATACGATGATTTAGCCACCTTCGAAGTACAATATTCACCTCACCCTTCTGGCTCGGTGAATATTGTACTCCTCAGGTGTCTAAATCATCGTATTGACCTCAAAAACCAGCAATAATTGTATATTATTTGGTTTTATGTGAGTGTCCTTTGGTTTTGCGTATTGAAATACACAAATCATAGTTAAAACATGATTATTTATTTACACCGTATAAAATATTAAAGTTCTTCAAAACTAAACATGCATAATTGAGCTTAATTGTTTAATTAATTAATATTACCTATAAATTTTTAACTGGGGTAACTCCTCTATATTTAAGACAATTAATTTAAAAGTGTTAATTTGTCTTTCAAAAACATTTTTTTTCTAATTTACAAGTTTACCATATTTAGAATAATTAAGGTTGTATATGGTGTCCCTGGGGTACCTTGTGGTATCCCTGGGGTTCCTTGTGGTTCCTTGTGGTACCTTGTGGTTCCTTGTGGTAAAAAGACATACCCATATGCGTATGATCTACCACTGATGACCATAAATAGAACTTCCTTTAGTGTCACGTAATTATTTCACCCCAAGAAGTTTTCATATATATACATGTATATATATATATATATACAAACAGGAAAGGTACCATTATAACTGCGGTTACTTAGAAAAAAAAATCATCTCAGGCTAATTTGTCATTTTAAGGAAAAATAATCCCTCCAAAGATTTTCAATTTATGAATATTCAAGTTTATAAATTAAAAATTTAAAGTTTAATGTTTTTCATTTTTTAAAAGTTCATGAAAGATATGATCTAAAATTCTTCCATATCTCACAAACTCACAGATATATTTGTCATGATGCAATATTTACATTGATTCACCCATTCAATCAACCCATTAATGCTTGGCATTGTCCATCTGAATTAAAGATTTGTTAAGCAGTGGGGACTTCCATGTTACAATTTTTCTTGGTTGGCGTCATCTGTATAGTTAACCCTTTTTCATGATACCAAAGAAGACTTAAATAATTAATACTAAGTAGTCTAGAGATTTGCAGCTGCACAAAATTTTGCATTATCCCAGGAAAATTTTCAGAGAAAATACAAACACCAATTTAAATCACATATCCAGGGTTCGAAATTCACTATATACAACTCGCAAAACACAAGTTAGAATTCCCAAATTGCGAGTTAAAAATTAGGTAACTAGCAAAAACTTGCGAGTTGATTTTTTTTTGCATTGAAACTGTAGCAAAATTATATACTATGACAGAACACAATGCTTTTAATTTAAATCAGTAATTTAAATAAAAGTCACACTGTTGTTGCATTTTGTGTATTGTACAGTAGTTACTTTTTCCTTCAGTTACATGTATTTAATTTATATAAATTTAACTTTATATGAAAATTGCGAGTAGTCTTATAAAATTGCGAGTTCACTTTCTTGGTACTCGCAATTATTTGCGAGTTGTAATTTTAGGGAGTTTCTATCCCTGATATCTTTAAAATTATAAAGATAAGGAAACAAAATCTTAAATCATCGTAACAAATTATTCAGAATAAGAATTTTTTTTGCAGAACAGGCATGATTATTTATTAGTAATTATTGGTATATTCCATTGCTTATCAATTTAAAATGAGTCAATAAACTTGTATATCTCACATTCTTATAAACTACTGTAAATCACTTTTTATTCGCTAGAACTTTATTTTCGCTTAATTACACAAGACTATCTGCACTTGAAAAATTTCATTCTTGCGTATATATTTTATCGGTAGTATTAGGTCTCGGTAATGGTAAGATTATACAGAGCAAGGACCGAAATTTGTAGATATTTTGTCTTGTTCATAAATACCAAATAACAATCTCACAAATAGAAGGTTTCACAAAAAAAACAAAAAACAAGTGATCTATAGTATGTCTGCAAAATATATAAATTACTTTGATGCTGAACATGGTCTACATTTTAACAGCTGTTAAGAGTACAAGTCATAATTATAATTATCAGTATTGAATATTGGTAATTCTCTATTACTATCTTATTTTTAAAGACATTTCATTAAAAGCAGTGGAATGTTACTAAAAGTTCCAAAATGCTAAATGTATAAAAGCAAAAAAAAAAAAAAAAAGTTTTTTATTAGGGATTCATTAATGTTTCCTGTTTTATAAAAGAATACCTTCCTGTGTTACAAATTTAGCTACTTTAAACAGAGGAGTGTAAATGAATACAAATCAATGTATGGGGTTGCTGATATGCAAAGATAAAACTTGTGACATGACTAAATGTGTTTTCCAGTAAAGTTTATTGTACATTTGCTGCATAGGAAGATGAAAAGTGTTTTCTTTAAATGCAAATGCACAGAGGTGTGCAATACCTGTAATAGAGCACAACACATTCTCAAGAAGTCTGAAGATAAGTAAAAAAGTGACACATTGCTTTTTCACCATAATACTTATTTTATTCTATATAACTATTTTATTATATGAGTTGAACTTCATAGTTTCTTTGCTATCAGTCAAACTTGTTAGGTAAAGTGTATGTCTAGTGAAGATATTTTATTTTTAACTTTTCCTTAATTTGTTTACAGGGGTACTAATAAAATCCAGTTTCAAAATAAGTTCTCTATTGTCTTTTATGGCCTTTTAATTAAAAATAAGGAAGTTTTACACCAACCAAAATAACTCGCTACTTAGTATGTGTATTGATACTTGATTTTTTTCCCTGAATTTCAAATTCGATTTCAATTTATCAAGGTGCTTTAAGCAACTGAACCTTATATATGATATATGAAATATTCTATACACTATGAAATTCATGTAGATCGACCATTAATTTTCAGATGTTTCATTTGGAAATGTACATAAACTTCCTGTTTAAGATACTGTGAGACAGTATGACAACATGACCTGTATTTACCATAACTAATGAATATCAATTATACATTAACATATTAAATTAGGTTTGTCATAATTTTATTTATTTTCATATCCATATTCAAAACAAGATTTCTTAATTATTTGTAGTATTTTGATGTGAGTGATTGATTTTAAAACCTCTTATGTATATGAGGGAATTTTATATTACCAATTTATTTGTATTTCAGCAGGTGAGCTCTAAATGAGATGAATCACTGATGCAAGAGCACATTTTACATGATGGGGGACCGTGTCACAGCCAGCCCCTCCAGGATCCCTGTCCCCATGGTGTCTGCTAACCAACAGTATAATGGGACGACACAGAATGCAGAAACTTTGGACATCAATGGAGTGGAAAATGGCCAGAAAAGATTGGCACAGACTCAAGGGGAAGCAAAAGGTTTTGAGACCTTTGTTATGACGGGTGAAATGATCATCAGGACTTCTCAAAAATCCCGCAATCCCTCTAGTAGAAATCCATCAGACAGCACTGATGAATCCTTCGACAGTCAGTCTAGTCTTACAATCATTACAAAGACAAACCATATGTCAGCTGAGTCTGGTTTTGAAGATCATGATGCTCATGAAAAGACTTTGGCTGCAGATATAGTGGAAGATATAGGTAGCCCCATGAGTTCTTCACAAAGTTCTGCTTTGTCCTCTGATGTGAAATCAGATGTGTCTGAACAAACTGTGATTAGACAGAATATAGGCAGTGAATCTCCTAGTGTGACTGATAGCAGTTCTGGAGTTGTGTCCCCTGAGAACTCTAATGGGGATTTAACTGTGGACGTTGCCATGAAGGACTCCGTCGGATCAGGGAAGCTGGTGACGAGTAAAAGTGCCGATAAAATTGTGTCAACTAGTCATCAAACTGTGAGAGGAAGTAAAAGTCAGGAATTAAGAACAAATTGTGAATTCTCTGCTGTGAGCATAGACATTGAGGAAGATGTCGCACATTCTCTGGACCAGATCCCTCAGCAAGGACTGAGCTCACGAGAAACAAATGTAAGTAGGAGCGTGGAGAGCTCCCCAGAACACACTAAGACTGAAAGGAGTCACGACAGGGAGTTCATACCAGGCTTTATAAGTCTGCATGGCAATGTGAATGGTGCTAATGCCTGTGATACAAACATTGACCACGAAATATGTGCCAAACCTCTGGATGACAGTGTCCAGTCTGCTGACCACTCTCATCGATCAGAGAGGGACTCGTTGGACCCTTCCATGGACCCAAATCTCCTTGAGTATCAGCCACCAATAAAAAGTGTGGATCATCCTTCAGCCCATAGGTTGGCTAAAAGACTGTTTCATATGGATGGATTCAAAAAGTCAGATGTTGCAAGACATCTCTCAAAGAAGTAAGTACTAGTACATGTATTTGATCATGAGATAAGGTTATTTTAATCAATATCTCATTTGTTTTTGTTTGTTTACATGTTGTTTAATGTCCCTCTGAGAATTTTTCACTCATATGGAGAAGCCAACACTTGTTGGTGGAGGCCTGCAAATTTTAACCTATGCTCGGCACTCAGGGCCATGAGCCGTGAGGAATCTTTTTCGTGCCACACCTGCTGCAACAAGGGACCTCGGTTTATACAGTCTAATCTGAAAGAATGGTCTCCACATCCCACAATGGATTCAAACCTTCCGCATAAGGATCAACTCCTTACTCCTCGACTCTAGAGCAGACGCTCTAATCACTGCCCCACGCGGGTGACAATATCTAATTTGAATTCATAGTGGTAGATTACAGGGATGGTTTGAAGCTTACTGTGGTAGATTACAGTTATTGATTCTGAACCATATACTTAAATATTCAGTCAAACAATTATACGTATAATAATAGCGGTACCAGTAATTTTCTAGGATTTAAAACATTTTAGCTCAATATGAATTTATAACATCCTGGTTACTAAATGGAAGTGCCAAGACATGCCATCTCTTTAGAGGAATTGTAATAATTGTATTTGTGCTTTTGTCCTTCAGATATATGTACCAGGTACTTAAGTCTGAATTAAAATATTTTATAACTTTTTTGTTCTTTTTGGAAAAGCTTTTAAGTTAATGGATTACTGCAAAATGCTAACAATCATCCAATAGTATGAAAACAGGCTATTCAGTAAATTGTCTTGAATTGTCCTGAAGAAAAATTAAAGCTTTTTGCATGCATGAAAAGGCCTTTTTAAACCAAGTGAAGATCAAGCATGCATTTCAAATGTAAATTTCATATTCTCAGAGTGAAAATAATATATATGATTTATACTTGATTTGAAATATTTTTTACTACTGTACTTGTACATCATTCTGCTAAAATTAATCTTCTTACCTGGTTGCTATGGGGAATTTGCTGTTGCCATGGAGATAAGTAATTGTACAATAGTCATTAATTTGTATATAAAGTCTGATTTACATTCTGTCACTTCAGAATTTGTTTTATATGGTACTCTAAGATAACAATTCATACAATTTCTCTTTGAACATTTTTCAATTTTTCACTATTTATCAAAACATCCATTATTGTTGCTAGGCAATGGATACTAATTTTCAAAAAACCCACATGTTTGAATTCAAATTTTAAAAGAGACATTTCTCTACATTTTTGTGAAATGCATGCAACAGCTGTATTTTTTTTTTAGATGCAAATTTTAATTTGACCTTGAACATGTTGAATGTCGCCAAAATCAAGAAAAATGCTGAATCAGCAAAAATGCAAGACATGCAATTTTACAATGTCTATCACAGAACTATCATTAAATCTGATATACCAGTGAAGAGGAATAATTTTATTCATATTTACATTTCATTTCAAGTCTGTCAAGATAAGTGACTTTTGTCCTACCACATGGAAAAATTAACCAGTTCCTAGGGGAATTTCTTTGGCCAGGTTTCCATAGTAACCATGAACCAAAAACATCTTTTTTATTTTACATGCATAGATCATAGTGCAAGAGAAAATCTATGTTTTGAAAATCACCTATTCTGAGAACCTTCATGTATGATGACCTTTTGTCTGATTTTTAGCTCACCTGAGCTGAAAGCTCAAGTGAGCTTTTCTGATCACCCGTTGTCCGTTGTCCGTCCATCTGTCTAGCTGTCCGTTCGTCCGTCTGTAAACTTTTCACATTTTCAACTTCTTCTCAAGAACCACTGGGCCAGTTTTAACCAAACTTGGTACAAAGTATCCTTGGGTGAAGGGGAGTGTAAATTGTTAAAATAAAGGGCCAAGTCCCCTTACAAGGGGAGATAATCAAGAAAAGACAAAAATAGGGTGGGGTCATTAAAAAATCTTCTTCTCAAGAACCACTGGGCCAGAAAAGCTGAAACTTATGTGTAAGCATCCTAAGATAATGTAGATACTAAATTGTAAAAATCATGACCCTTGGGGGTAGGGCGGGGCCACAATATGGAATCCAAGTTTTACATTGAAATACATAAGAAAAATCTTTAAAAATCTTCTCAAGAACCACTGGGCCAGAAAAGCTGAAACTTATACAAAAGGATCCTGGGGTAGTGTAGATTCTAAATTGTTCAAATCATGTCCCCCGGGGGTAGGGCAGGGCCACAATAGGGAATCCAAGTTTTACATTGAAATATATAAGAAAAATCTTAAAAAATCTTCTTCTCAAGAACCACTGGGCCAGAAATACTGAAACTTATATGGAAGCATCCTGGGGTAGTGTAGATTCTAAATTGTTCAAATCATGACCCCCGGGGGTAGGGCGGGGCCACAATAGGGAATCCAAGTTTTAAATTGAAATACATAAGAAAAATCTTAAAAAATCTTCTTCTCAAGAACCACTGGGCCAGAAAAGCTGAAACTTATACGGAAGCATCCTTGGGTAGTGTTGAATCTAAATTGTTCAAATCATGACCCCCGGGGGTAGGGCGGGGCCACAATAGGGAATCCAAGTTTTACATTGAAATATGTAGGAAAAATCTTAAAAAATCTTCTTCTCAAGAACCACTGGGCCAGAAAAGCTGAAACTTATAAGGAAGCATCCTGGGGTAGTGTAGATTCTAAATTGTTTAAATCATGACCCCCGGGGGTAGGGCGGGGCCATAATAGGGAATCCAAGTTTTACATTGAAATACATAAGAAAAATCTTAAAAAATCTTCTTCTCAAGAACCACAGGGCCAGAAAAGCTGAAAATTATATGGAAGCATCCTGGAATAGTGTAGATTCTAAATTGTTCAAATCATGACCCCCGGGGTTAGGGCGGGGCCACAATAGGGAATCCAAGTTTTAAATTGAAATATATAAGAAAAATCTTTAAAAATCTTCTTCTCAAGAACCACTGGGCCAGAAAAGCTGAAGCTTATATTGAAGCATTTTGGGGTAGTGTAGATTCTAAATTGTTCAAATCATGACCCCCGGGGGTAGGGTGGGGCCACAATAGGGAATCCAAGTTTTACATTGAAATATGTAGGAAAAATCTTAAAAAATCTTCTTCTCAAGAACCACTGGGCCAGAAAAGCTGAAACTTATATGGAAGCATCCTGGGGTAGTGTAGATTCTAAATTGTTCAAATCTTGACCCCCCGGGGGTAGGGCGGGACACAATAGGGAATCCAAGTTTTACATTGAAATATATAAGAAAAATCTTTAAAAATCTTCTTTTCAAGAACCACTGGACCAATAAAGCTGAGACATATTTGGAAGCATCCTGGGGTAGTGTAGATTCTAAATTGTTCAAATCATGACCCCCGGGGGTAGGGCGGGGCCACAATAGGTATATTAAAAGGGGGGAAATCTGTTAAAGAACAGCATGGCCAAAGTTACTCAGGTGAGCGATGTGGCCCATGGACCTCTTGTTTATATGGATGGACTGGTCAAATAAATATTCAATACGAAGATTTTCAAAACAGAAGATTTAAAAATTAATTGGGAGGGTGGAAGGGGGTTGCAATATCTTGAGATTTTGTCTCCCGTCAGAAGAATCATGTGTATGTCCCTGGCACTTATAGATGTTATAAGCATGTTTTACTGAATTTGTTGTTGTCCCTCACATGTGACAAATGGGGCAAAATTGTTTGAAAATGTAAAGTAACATGGGCAAAATAAGCCTATGAACAATATTTTGGGCTCCTTTTTCTGAAGTGGCTATGAAAAAAATTGTCAACCAGTTTAACTTTTTTGATATTATTTTGTATCTAATGGATGGTTGACAAAAATTGTGAATATCATGGGCTTCTACTTAGGATACTATCAAGGCCATGCATTGGGGCCTCATAATGATGAATGCCAAGTAAGGCTTTATTAAAGGACACAATTGCATAGTTGTTTATATGTTAGTGTACATATGTATATAATTCTATTTCATTATTTATTTTATCTTTTTTATCACAGGAATGATTTTAGTGCACTGGTGGCTGATGAATACTTGAAATATTTTAACTTTGAAGGAGACTCTCTTGATATGGCATTACGGAAATTCCTAAATCATTTTTCTCTTATTGGTGAAACTCAGGAAAGAGAGCGTGTCCTTGATCATTTCTCTAGGCGATACTTGGAATGCAATCCAGGAGCCTTTAACTCTGTTGGTAAGTCTCAATACCACTCACCTGGACTTGGAATTTTGGTATTCTTTTGTGAAAGAAAATTTGTAAGATTTTCAACAGCAAAATATTTTAATTTGTCCATAAAAATAAAAGTGATATTTTTCACTGTGAAAAATATCAAAAGTGTGGCAAAACTCAAGATTTTTCTTCCCTTCACAAAAGTATTATAGAAAAAATATTCCTGTCGTAAGATAGCAAGACGTGGACTTAAACTGCCTGAGTTTCTTCAAATTGTTGTAAAAATTTACAATTTTCAATTTCTGATTGGCTTAGCCATGTCGTCTAGCAACTATGATGTCACAGCCCACAACAATATGTTATGAAATGACAGGCAAAAGGAAAATCAAAGAAAATATAATAAAAAGAAAATGTAATGTTTTGTAGTTGGATATGAATTTATTTCACTTGATAGACACAATTTTTTAGCTCAACTGAGCTGAAAGCTCAAGTGAGCTTTCTGCTCAAAGAGTGTCTGGCGTCCTTCTGTCATGTGTCGTCTGTCGTTCAAGTTTGTTCAAATCATCCAGAAGGTAGGGGGATCACTTACATATTTAAACTTTTTAATACTGAACTGATTTCTGCTTTTCCCTAGCAGTAGTCAAAGTGCTCAGGTGAGTGATATGACCTTTGGGCCTCTTGTTTTACATTTTCACTTGCTTTGAACTCGTGAAAGTATTAAAAAAAAATCCTGTCCCACTGGGTGAAAATAACCCTGTATTCGGTATGCTTTGATTTAAAAGAGTTGCCAAATTGGAACTGCATTATAAGTACAGTTTGGTTGTTCATAATAACATTGAATATCTTTTTCTACAAATAGATGCCTGTCATACTCTCACTTGTGCCATTATGCTGCTTAACACTGATCTTCACGGACAGGTAACAATTTTGTCTATTTTCATTTTGAACTTTTTTCTGCCGTTGAGGTTTTCTTGCTACTATTAATCACTTTTTATGTGCGAGAACTTTGTTTTCACATAATTACACGAAACGGTCTGCTCACAAAAATTTCATTCTTGCATATATTTTTATTAGCAATGGATATATATACAGCAATAATCAGCATTCGTGAAATTTTGTCCCACTTATAAGTACCAAATATCTATCTCACGAAAATAAGGTGTTGGGAAAATTTGGTAATCTAGTCTACGTTAGATTTTTTTAGCATTACTAACACTTTTTTTTCTTCATTGTAGGGCATTAAGAAGAGGATGACCTGTCATGAATTTATTGAGAATTTATCAGAATTAAATGATGGAGAGAACTTTAACAAGGAGGTTTTGAAAAACATTTACCATGCCATAAAGACGGAACAGATAGAGTGGGCCATGTATGTAACATCCATAGACTAAGTCAGACTTTATAATTGCTGCATTGAATGTCACTTTAAATAGCTACTTGCTTGGATGAAATTTAAATGAATTCTAGATAGCACCTTGTTATTTCACTAGAAACAAAATTTAAATTTAGAAGTACATATTCAAAGCATAAAATTACTTTTTTTCATATCCGGTAATAAACTACATGAACA
This sequence comes from Saccostrea echinata, assembly GCF_033153115.1. Classification (NCBI taxonomy): domain Eukaryota; kingdom Metazoa; phylum Mollusca; class Bivalvia; order Ostreida; family Ostreidae; genus Saccostrea; species Saccostrea echinata. Next base: position 3,866,324 of record NW_026889759.1, read on the forward strand.
CTGTATCTGTTAATGTAGGATGAATTTTACGGAGTAAGATGTGTCCTTATTGCATTATTTTCAATACTATGATTATGCTGAAAATTTTTAAGCTGTTCAGCATAAAATATTTGGTCAGCCTGGTGTGTGCTGTTGTATGTAAAGCTTTTCAATCTGCTGTGTGCTGTTGTATGTAAGTTGTTCAGTCTAGTGTGTGCTGTGATATGTAAACTTGTTCAGTCTGGTGTGTGCTGTGGTATATAAAGCTGTTCAGTCTGTTGTGTGCTGTGGTATATAAAGCTGTTCAGTCTGTTGTGTGCTGTGGTATATAAAGCTGTTCAGTCTGTTGTGTGCTGTGGTATGTAAAGCTGTTCAGTCTGTTGTGTGCTGTGGTATGTAAAGTTGTTCAGTCTGTTGTGTGCTGTGGTATATAAAGCTGTTCAGTCTGTTGTGTGCTGTGGTATATAAAGCTGTTCAGTCTGTTGTGTGCTGTGGTATGTAAAGCTGTTCAGTCTGGTGTGTGCTGATATATGTAAAGCTGTTCAGTCTGTTGTGTGCTGTGGTATGTAAGGTTGTTCAGTCTGGTGTGTGCTGTTGTATGTAAGTTGTTCAGTCTGGTGTGTGCTGTTGTATGTAAGTTGTTCAGTCTGGTGTGTGCTGTTGTATGTAAGTTGTTCAGTCTGATGTGTGCTGTCATATATAAGTTGTTCAGTCTGGTGTGTGCTGTTGTATGTAAGTTGTTCATTCTAGTGTGTGCTGTGATATGTAAACTTGTTCAGTCTGGTGTGTGCTGTGGTATGTAAAGCTGTTCAGTCTGTTGTGTGCTGTGGTATGTAAAGCTGTTCAGTCTGGTGTGTGCTGTGGTATGTAAAGCTGTTCAGTCTGTTGTGTGCTGTGGTATATAAAGCTGTTCAGTCTGTTGTGTGCTGTGGTATGTAAAGCTGTTCAGTCTGTTGTGTGCTGTGGTATGCTGTGGTATGTAAAGCTGTTCAGTCTGTTGTGTGCTGTGGTATGTAAAGCTGTTCAGTCTGTTGTGTGCTGTGGTATGTAAAGCTGTTCAGTCTGTTGTATGCTGTGGTATGTAAAGTTGTTCAGTCTGGTGTGTGCTGTGATATGTAAAGCTGTTCAGTCTGTTGTGTGCTTTGGTATGTAAAGTTGTTCAGTCTGGTGTGTGCTGTTGTATGTAAGTTGTTCAGTCTGGTGTGTGCTGTTGTATGTAAGTTGTTCAGTCTGGTGTGTGCTGTTGTATATAAGTTGTTCAGTCTGGTGTGTGCTGTTGTATATAAGTTGTTCAGTCTGGTGTGTGCTGTGGTATGTAAGTTGTTCAGTCTGGTGTGTGCTGTCATATATTAAGCTGTTTAGTCTGTTGTGTGCTCTCGTATATTAAGCTGTTCAGTCTGGTGTGTGCTGTCGTATGTAAAGCTTTTCAGTCTGTTGTGTGCTGTAGTATATTAAGCTGTTTAGTCTGGTGTGTGCTTTGGTATGTAGAGCTGTTCAGTCTGGTATGTTTTGTGGTAATTAAAGCTGTTCAGTCTGGTGTGTGCTGTGGTATATATAGAGGATATTCAATGTTTTGTAGTTGGATATGGAATTTATTTCACGAGTGGGACAGGATTTTTGATATTTTCACAAGTGCAAAGCATGAGTGAAAATATCAAAAAATCCTGTCTCACGAGTGAAATAAATTCTATATCCAACTACAAAACATTGAATTTTCTGTTTATTACATTTTCTTTGATTTTTTCCCTTTGCCTCTCTCTTTTCTTAACACAGTGTCATAGGCTGTGGCGTCATAGTTGTAGCAGTTAAGAAGTCATAGCTTGGCAGTTGTGAGATTAAAAACATTGTAACATAGATTTTAGCAACATATTTCGGAAGAAATTGGCAGTTTTAATCCCTGTCAAGATGGTTTAGTTTCTATCTCAATCTTGTTACAGGGCAGAAATTATATTTTACTTACTTTGATATCCTTTCACACTGTGACAGAATATCACTTTGGTATCCTTTCACACTGTGAAAGGATATCACTTTTATTCAATGAATAAATCACAGTATTTCACTGTTGAAAATGTAATAAAAAGCTGTTCAGTCTAGTGTGTGTTGTGATATGTAAACTTCTTCAGTCTGTTGTGTGCTGTGGTATATAAAGCTCCTCAGTCTGGCGTGTGCTGTTGTAGTAAAGTTCAGTATGGTGTGTGCTGTTGTATGTAAGTTGTTCAGTCTGGTGTGTGTTGTATGTAAGTTGTTCAGTCTGGTGTGTGCTGTTGTATGTAAGTTGTTCAGTCTGGTGTGTGTTGTGGTATGTAAAGCTCTTCAGTCTGTTGTGTGCTGTGGACTGTGGTATGTATCATTTACTTTTGTTTAATTTTTGACAGGGATGAGGAAGACGAAGATAATATCTCTGAAGTAGACGACAAGTTATCTGCCCCTAGTCAGCCAAGCATTGCTCTACACAATCCCTACTTAGACGTAAGGCATAAACTGCCATATTAGCTCTGGAATTACCCAGAGTCATTTTTACACAAAATATCCCTGAAATATCACATTTGATGCTGAGTTTGTTGTACTGTTTTGTAGATCCCCGATCCTAGTCAAACCACAGAATATAAGAGTGGTTATATTATGAGAAAATGTTGCAAAGAGCCTGATAATAGAAAAAGTAAGACTTAAATTGATTGTGAAAAAATTAAAGGAATCTTTTGTACCAGTAAAAAGATGGAAGTTTTATGATTCATTAAGGAAAAGAAGTTATTCCCATAGATACCTGATTTTGTCAAATTTTGTCATAACAGACCAGTCAATATGACAAATATAAACTGATGGGAAATGTGAATTGTCTTGAAAAGATTACAATTTTAGTTGTTTTTAGCTCACCTGAGCCGAAGGCTTAAGTGAGCTTTTCTGATTGAAATTTGTCCGTTGTCTGTCCTCGTTGTCGTAGTCGTCGTCGTCGTTGTCATAAACTTCACATTTTCATCTTCTTCTCAAGAACCACTGGGCCAATTTCAACCAAACTTGCCACAAAGTATCCTTGGGTAAAGGGGAATCAAGTTTGTTCAAATGAAGGGCAACGCTTTCTTCCAAGGGGAGATAATTATGAATTCATGAAAAATTAATGGCATCATTTAAAAATCTTCTTCTCAAAAACCATTGTGCTTGAAAATATGAAACTTATATGGAAGCATCATCAGGTAGTGTAGATTCAAGTTTGTTCAAATCATGACCCCCAGGGGTAGGGTGGGGCCACAATGGGGGATCAAAGTTTTACATAGGAATACATAGGAAAAATCTTTAAAAATCTTCTTCTGAAGAACAGCAAAGCCATGATTGGTCATATTTATATGGAAGCATCCTCAGGTAGTGTAGATTCAAGTTTGTTCAAATCATGACCCCCTGGTGAAGGGTGGGGCCACAATGAGCGATCAAAGTTTTACATAGGAATATATAGGAAAAATCTTTAAAAACCTTTTTCTCAAGAACAGCAAAGCCATGATTGGTCATATTTATATGGAAGCATCCTCAGGTAGTGTAGATTCAAGTTTGTTCAAATCATGACCCCCAGGGGTAGGGTTGGGCCACAATGGGTGATCAAGGTTTTACATAGGAATATATATATAGGGAACATCTTTAAAAATCTTCTTCTCAAGAACAGCTAAGCCATTAGTCATATTTAAATGGAAGCATCATCAGGTAATGTAGATTCAAATTTGTACAAATCATGATCCTCTGGAGAATAGAGGGGCCATAACAGGGGATCATACAAAGGATATATCAATCAAAATTTTCTTCTTAAGAACAGCAAAGCCATTATTTGTCATATTAATTCAAAAGCATCCCTATGAAGTTTAGATTCAAGTTAATTAACCCCCCCCCCCCCCCCCCCCCCCCCGAACCAGTTTTATATTTAAACTTTTTAAGACTGAACTGATTTCTGCTTTTTCCTAGCCAGAGTGCTCAGGTGAGCGATGTGGCCCCTGAGACTCTTTTTTTTTATGAACGAACCTGGTTTACTACCTAATTATAATAAGTGTTCATAATGAATCAAATTAATTGCTCTAGCTCCACTTGGTAAGAGAGGGTGGAAAGTGTTTTACTCATCTCTACGGGACATGGTTCTGTATCTGCACAAAGATCAACACAGTAAAGGTCAGGGGTCAGAGGGATTACAGAATGCCATTCGGATTCATCACAGTCTGGCCTCCAAGGCTACAGACTATACCAAAAAACAACACGTGTTCCGACTGGAGACGGCAGACTGGGCTGAATACCTCATACAGACAAGGTTACATAGGGTTTTAGATCCATTTTGTTCATGGTTATGATTTTTAACTAAGGGAGAGTAATTAATTTTGCACAATACTTATTTTGTTCAGTTTAATAAAAAAAAAAAATTATTTTAGTTGTATTTAGAGGTCAGCAAATAACACTGACTTTGGAACATTATTCTAATGTCACATGAGAAGAGATTTAATTTTAGGGTTGTAGTTGGGTAACTGTATTTCTGTAAGATAATGATTTTAACTTCAGTTCACTGTAAGATTGCCCAGTAAGCAGTGCAGCTGTGTTAAGAAATGTAATATGTTCTATTGCATAGTGACAGCAAAGAACTTCAGTCCTGGATCGACACAATAAACTATGTGGCCGCCAGCCTCTCTTCTCCCGCCTTGCCAAGTGCAGTAGGGTCACAGAAGAAGTTCCAGCGCTCCTTGTTACCAGCAACCTATACCAAACTAAACTTGGTACATGTATTAAACTACTTGGCAGTAAATTAAATGTATTTTTGATTAGTAGAAAAGGAAAGTGTTGAAAACAAGATATCACTTCAATTTTTATTATTTTAAAGGAAAAATTAACCTTATGGAAGGATGAAAGTCTTCTAGGTCTTAAGTTATTTTACATTCAATGTGAAGTTTGATTGATTTCAGAGAGAGCAGTTGGAGAGTCATGAGAACAAATCGTTGGAGATTGAGAGAGATTTACATGAACACCGACAGTATCCTCCGGAGAAGGGATCTAAAGCCAGAATTATTCAGGACTACATAGATAAAGAAAGTTACCTAGAACATGAGGTTAGAATGTGTTGTTAAGTTTAAACATTGCCAGTGTGCAATACAATTTTTGGAAATTCTTCTTAACTTGTTTCTGATTTTCAGATCCAGGACTGAAGTTCTTTGCTGTCACTATGCAATAGAACATATTAAATAAAGAACCACTGTTACATCTACAGTTGAACTTTGGTATCTTGAACATGCCAAAGTGGTTTGGAAGTCCCACCCTCTTATTCATTTATTCTCTAAGTATTTTACCCTAGATATCTCAAATTGTCAGATATCTCGAAGTTTTTTCTCAGTCCCACCGAGTTCAAGATAACGACGTTTGACTGTATTAAATTCACAAATAGTCAATGAATTTGTTCACTGACTTTTCATATTTCTTTATTCTTATGTAGTTTTCTAAAAATAGAATATTTATTAAATGTACTTATATTAATTTCTTTTTAGCTGAAGCGATATAAGACCTATGTTTACCTCCTCAAGGCACACATGACGGCTTTCCCTGAACTGGAGCCTTCACTTGTGGAGACGGTAATCGGTGAAGTGGACGAGTCAGTTGACCTAGATAAACGAGCCTCACCTTCACATCGGGGTGCGGTCCAGCGGAGCCTGTCTGAGAGGTACAGTTATCGAGCAGCTATTTATAACACAGAGCGGGTGGAATATGACATCATATAGCAACCCTGAGGGATGAAAGTGCAATATATATTTATGTTTTTATTGTAGCAGTATTTCCACCTGTATGGTGGTGTATGTCCATTTCATACTTTCAAATAAGATTTATTGGTTACACATGTGAGTGAGAAATGATAACTGAATATACATTTGAATTTACTTTGTATGTACAAAGCAAGGATATATTGTTCCGAGTTGATAATAATGTAAAAATTGTGCATGTCTTGGCAGGTGATCTGAAATCCACCTGCATGCTTTTTAACAGGAAGAAGGGGGTAGTTAGTTTGAATTTGGCCACTAACATATAGTCACAAAGGAAAATGGGTAACACCTATATATATATAGTCATTATAGGTACTTGTACTAACATTTTGTGGAAAATTTTCTGTTGTGAGTTATCTCTCTTGCACTCTTTGTTCATCTTTGTTTCATATATTGTCTCCATATTTCAGAAACGAAACATAATGCTGTCTCTTGCTTATTTTGAAGATACAAGTATACTAGTTTTTTAGCTCACCTCAACGAAGTTGGGGGAGCTTATGTAATACCCTCAGCGTCAGCATCCCAGGTTAAGCTTTCTGGAGCAGTTTTCTTTTCAAGTACTTCTATGGCCTATATTAGTCAGAGATGCATGGAGGATGCTTCTAGTGTGTTTCATTGTACCAGTCATGGTTTCAGATGCTGCAATTTCAGCTAAAGAATGACCAAGTTATGTTTTTGGAGCAGGTTAAAGTTTTTGGAGCAGGTCTCATTTCCAAGTAACTATAAGCCCTATATTGACCAAACTTGCATGAATGATACATCTAAGGATGCACACTACTGAACTTGCTTCGGATGCTGGATCTGACCTACATTTTCCGAATGAGTGACTAGGTTAAAGTTTTTGGAGTAGATCTCATTTCCAAGTAACTATAAGCCCTATATTGACCAAACTTGCATGGATGATACATCTAAGGATGCACACTACTGAACTTGCTTCAGATGCTGGATCTGACCTACATTTTCCGGTTGAGTGACTAGGTTAAAGTTTTTGGAGTAGATCTCATTTCCAAGTAACTATAAGCCCTATGTTGACCAAACTTGCATGGATGATACATCTAAGGATGCACACTACTGAGCTTGCTTCGGATGCTGGATCTGACCTACATTTTCCGGATGAGTGACTAGGTTAAAGTTTTTGGAGTAGATCTCATTTCCAAGTAACTATAAACCCTATATTGACCAAACTTGCATGGATGATACATCTAAGGATGCACACTACTGGACTTGCTTCAGATGCTGGATCTGACCTACATTTTCCTGATGAGTAACCAGGTTAAAGTTTTTTGGAGCAGATCTCATTTCCAAGTAACTATAAGGCCTATCTGAACCAAACTTGCATGGGTGATGCATCAAGGAACAAACAATCTCAAACTTGCTTCAGATGCTGGATTTGACTTACATTTTCTGGATGAGTGACTAGTTTTGAGTTTTCAGATAAGTCTATTCCAAAGTAATTGCAAGCCCTATCAGACCAAAATTGCATAAATGTTGCATCTAGGGATGCACACTCCAAGGTTATTAGTTTAGTGTGGGACTTTGCCATACTTAAAGACAACATTCGATGAGGTGAGCTCTGTAATCTCTGATTACCTATGTTTTGTCTGAGTCAGAAAGAGTCGTAGAGTGAATTTATTTACATTTATATTGTAGAACAAAATGTAATGTGACATCCAATCTTAGTACCATTTATTGGAACAGTCTTTCCATCTTTGTAGTATTTGGTATTACATGGGACATTTCACTTGTTGGCATAATTAACAGTGTCTTCTTGGTTTGTGTTCATTCATCATCTCTTAACAAGCATAAAGATATTTTCACACAAAACAGTTTAAGGTGATTAACTGTGTATGTACATCAAATTTTAATGTTAAATATTTTGTTGCCCAAATATCATCTCATACATAGACTGCATATATGTATATAGAGAGATTCATTTCAAAAGCCTTTTTGATATTGGATTTCTTTCATCAAGTTGTCTCTATATTTTGGTTATACATGTATAAGCAAGAGGACCCAACAAGTGCTTGTTTTTGCAAATTTTCATACATGTATATCATTCAGTATAAGTCATGCTCACCCCTCAGGCAGATCTGTTAATAAGGCTGCTGTAAGGCACTTCCTTCATTTAGAATTCAGAACTTACTGGTATTTCCTCTGTAAAATACTGACCATCATATACTTCCCGTATTAAACAAAAAAGCTCAGTATTACTGGGGGCATTACACAAACTCATCTAAAAAACACTAATCACCATTAACTCATAAAAATCTCTAGTACAGACACGAAACATACGTTGTGAATTTGTATGTGGTATGGCCACCCTGTGTCTGTTTTTCAAAGGATCTATGTTTCTTGTATTTTAATATTTGTTGTTTATGTAGATCAGATTAGGGTTTATTGAGGGATTATGGGAATATTGTATTCTTTCAATCTTCCTTGTTATATATTTTAGCCATTTAGGGTCATTTTAGTACATACCTTTGCGATATTTGTGTGATGAAACATTTAATCAATCTTATTAGTGCTAAGATGTCGCAGAATCTTATTTTGTTTTGTTTGTTGGTTTATGGTGAAATGTTGAATGGAAAATCCATTTAAATAATTTAGTGAAATCCATTTGGAATTTGGAAGATTGTTTTTGCCAGTATTATGATTTTCTTTTGAGATTTGCAAAAAAGGCCTTTATGTAAGACAATCAGTTAGGGTATTGAAATGAAATGTTGCAAAGGCCTGCATGGTTCCATTATATGCCTTATGTAAAATACACATATACCAAAAAAAAAAAGCTGAATGAAATCCAGAATGCTGCCAATCATAATTGATAAAAAATACAACTTCCAAAATGCAAACTGCCTTAATTTTGAGAATGCAAGTGTGTTTAAAATTTGCCAGGTGTAAATGGCATGTAAGCTGTGCTTTACAGTGTATAAACCTTTATCAGTGTCATCATGTTTGTTCCATTGGTTACAAGACAAGATCGATTTTATGTACTTTTGCTTTTGACAGGGTCGAAGATTTTGGTACTCTTGTATAGTGTACGTATTGCAGTCTTGCCATATGTTAGAATGGTTTGGCCAGTTATATTTTTGGCAGATATTTAACTGTTTGGGTTTTGAACCTCATTTTATTACCCTCTCCCCTATTTAATTACAGTTTAAGCATGATCTCATTTTAATTTTGTTTATGCCCAAATAGTCCCTTTACCCTTTCTTACTAATGTCCAGAGAACAATGAAGGCATTTTTACATGTATTTTTATGTTATTTTGCATTGCTGAAATTTAGGGTCAAGTTTGGGCATTGTATACCAGTACCTCAAGTTGACATGTGATGAAATTCAGACACTTTTGCCCTTTACAATGCTATAAGCTTTTTTTGCTGGAGCTCTTGCATGAAATAAGCTTTTCCTAGAATTATTCAACTGCTAAGTCATTTTATATAGTATAGTTAAAATTTATAGTTAAGTATTTTGACAATATACCAGTAGTGCCAATTTTGGGAACTTTAGATGAAAGTTAAGTTGAAGCATTAGAATCTTGCAGAATGAAATCATTAATGAAACTTTTTTCAAAAATCTTGAAAAATTTTATGTATTTACAACAAAAGTTCAGAAAAGACATGTATTGAATACCTGTGTAAAAATACAGTTGATTGTCCCTAGTGGCTCTGTATGGTCTTTTTAATTTTTTTTCAACTTTTTTTACTTCAAAGGTTTTTTTTTTCCTGGGTAACTTAATTCTCGTATTTGCTTGTATTTGGCTGGATATATTCAGATTTACAACATTTTAATTTTAATTATTTCTCTTTCAATGGATACATTCATTAACCTTTTATATTATTTTTACTGCTGGAAATTTTTGTGCCATAAAGATTGAAAAAGACTATATTTAAAGCAAAATTTATATGCTATTATCATGGCTGTGCGAGATGGATTAAGTATTGATTTACTAAATTGTTGATGTCTGTGAAATCAGCTGTAGCTCTAGAAATAATAATCTCAAGTAGGATTATGATATGCTGCAGAACTGTAGCCCTCAGGGATAGATAATTTGGCCAGACATAATGTCTTTCTGAATTATCTGAGTGAGCTACAGATCTGCAGATAGTTTACGATTCTCTCACAGTTGCAATAGTTTGGAGAGTATCTGATAAGTCTACAGTTAGGTTACTGCAACTAAATCTTCCTGCATATTATTTTTAAAATAGGTTGTGCTTAACTCTTATAATGGAAATTTAAGATTTTTCAGTAAGATTTTTTTCAGATTTTGTCAGTTGAATATATCGATACTGAAATTAACAATGACAGCCGTAGTGTTTTGAAAAGGAGAATTTGGGCTAATTATTTTGTTCACTTGCATGAAAATTGATGTTGGATATTTTAAGACCCAAGTATTTCATCTGCTGAGGGTTGATTCAAAAGAATCATTTTGCAGCAGGCTCTTGCAGTAAAGTCTGTTGATACATGTATTTCAATCTCCATACCACCCCCCCCCCCCCCCAAAAAAAAATTCTAAGAGCTTCAAAAGATCAATACCTGGTATTAGTGGTGCACACACGTTTACATGAACATTCACCTAATCTTTATTTTATCCAGTAATATTTATTTGGATATATGTTTTTTTTTAAGGTTAAGTTGAAAAATTATTAATGGTAAGGGACAGGCAGCAGGTGTAATATTGTAAATAAATAAATATTGCAGGTGATATTAAAAAGCTACTTAAAATTAATTTTTTGATTCTCATCTTTTCCCTTTATATAAATGGTTAGGATAGTGGAATTTCTTTGGAAATTTACTAGAAATTCTTCATAATGAAGAAAAAAATGTTCTGGCAAAGAGAGAAAAGTCGTTGGATGCAGGTTATTTTCTTTATTTTCACACATCTAAATATGAAAATTAAAATGATTATAATTTATTCATACTTTATCCTTTCATGCCTCATTAGAAGGCATTCAGTATAAAATATATACTATTTTTTAACCAGCACAGTTTCAGATTTGAAAGTTCATGCAAATAAAAAAAAAAAAAAAATCAGATATTAAATATTTCAAGTTATTATGAGCCAAGGGGTTCAGAAGTGAGGAAGTCTGAAAATTAATTTTATATGACCTAACTTAATAAACTAACAAAAAAAGGGTTAAGGTTTATCTTAATTTTTGTAGAATGGCCAAAGTTTTTCTCCCGAAATTTCTTTTCTGTGTTGTTAATGATTTTAGTTTTTATCACTTATATAGAAAGCATTATTTTAGAATAAAGTTTAATGTCATACTGAGATACAGTATATTTTATATACATGTATTTTTGTGTCTGTCTGTGGGTTTTTAAAACTGTTATTTTTTGTTGTTGTAACTTATTAGTTTAATGATTCTGTGTTATTCCATACCTCTGTTTTCATGGTGAATCACATTTACATATCACTATGTAAAAGGGATTTTTTTTTTTTAATACTGACCATGTGTTGATGATAGAACACTTATGACTGATGCAATTGTGTGAATAAATATGGAAAATCATCCAAAATCTGTGCATGCTTTCTATCCTAAACTAATGCATTCATTATAAATGTGTGAATTTTTCAAGTCTGTCCCTTCACCAAAAGCTATACTAGACATCCATCTGGGGATGTTTTCCCTTGGATAACACCTAAATGAAGAATCTTGTGTGAAGAATTTGGTTAAACTTACATTCTCACATTTTGAAGAAAAAAAAATATTTAGATGATTGAAACTTGCTTTGCATATGATATGTCACATAAGCATAGACTGTGACCATTTGGAACTGGATGAACTGCATTCTGGAATTGGAACAGACTGAGACCTTGTGATTGCATTGCATGATGGGATTTTGTGAAGATGGTGCAGGGAAGGTCTATTTCACCTGGAGAACTGAACCAGTTAATCAGTTTAACAGAGAACTGGATACAAGTAACAGATTAAAGCTAACATGTATTTCCTTTCTAATGTTTAATGAACATTTCTAGGTTCAAAACTTTTAACTAACAGGTAACCTGGTGTTTGTTGCATGTGTTGTATGTGTTTTGGTATGCATGATTCACGGCACTGTATCTGGGTATAAAGCTTTGGATGAGTGTAGAACTTTATACATATTTTGTAACCTTGGCATAGTATTATCAACAGATTGCCAGGAGTGATTGACTTAACTGCAGAACTGTAAATGACTTGACTGGGATTCTTTTTCAAATCATCTTACAAGCATTGACTTCTCTCAATATCTGAAAATGAGAGCATCTTACCTAGCGAAGATGATTTGATATATATGCAGTCAACTCTTATTATAAAATATCTAGAGTATAAAAAGGTGACAGTTTCTGCAACTGGATGTTTAGTATCTTGTATTTAAACCTACCTGGTATTTACAGTATATTTATAGCATTTTCTGTCATAAGCTATTAACTTATGTAGCTGAATAAGTAGTTCATTATATTTCAAAATAGAATTTTATGTAGTGTAAATGTACTTAGAAATATCAGTCATCATATCAATTATATGAGGCATATGAGCATGATTTTAAATTATAAAAGGGTTTATTGAATCCATTACATCCAATAGCAAGGTTGTATATGTAGACATATTTTCTCTCACTATAGTCTTATTGGACTACATGTAAGTAAGATCGAAGGGAATTCTAATCCAGAAACATAAGAAATGAAGTTTCAAATAAAGAAGGGTTATTATAATATTTACAAGTTTTAAGTTAATGTGATATAAAATAGCCAGGTTGTGCTAGCTGAAAAGTTGAATTATTCTTTTGATAATTCCAGGGAGAAAACATCAAAATAAAAAAAATATACAATTTCAGTCATATAACTCATTGAAGGCAGTAGTGTACTAGTAATTATATTTTGAAAAAGAAATCATTTTCACTGGTTATAAGCACTATTAATAATTTGTATAAATGTAAAATTTAAAACGACAAAGATCAATATTATTATTTTATCATTAGTGTTTGAAAGCCTTTTTTTTAATTGGTAAGCACAATACTATATTCTCCCTTTTAAATGCCTCTGCCCCTGTAAGTGCCCCCTGAAGTATTTGCCCATTGTCATAGAATTAAGACCCACCCTCCCTGCATTACCTTTACTTATATAAGTGTCCATATCTGAAAGTCCTACCTTCAAATCCAATAGAAAATTGGTATGTCCAATAAAATTGACCATGACATCAGTCTTTGTGACTGGAGTGAGTCAGATTGACACAAATCAAGAAGATTTCGTCATGTTAAAAATCATTTAATGCTCTGGACTAGAGTGTAAAAATTTTCACAGAAAGGATTCCATTATAAATACAAAATATCCACCCCCCTTTTTGCAATTTTCATAGCACATGGGGCACTTAATAGGGAGAATACAGTATTTCTCTTGACTTCAAAAATCTACAATACTTGCTAAAAAGATTAGAAAAGTTCTATTGTAAAAAGATTTTTGTGAATGGTTTCTAATTAAAATATTAAAACTTTTTGGTATGGGTTACTTGAATTCTCTTTTGAGAATTTCAGTGCATTTATGATCACAAATTATTTGGAGAAAAGATAAGTATTCTAGAAAAGTTGTTTTGATATGATATGTTGTGGGGTTTTCTTTGTTTAAAAAGCATGCATTTTGTCTGTTTGAAAACTTACCGATTAGTGTTAAACAAAATGTGTTTTAAGTTTAAGCTTGATATTTGTGTAATCATTCATTATTTTGTTTAGGTAATATATTTGCAGACGTATATTAGAAAGTATGAATGCATGCTTTTAGAATACTTTTCAGATGAAGTAATTTGAAAGAAATACTTTATTTTGTTCTTGATAATGTTGAGTTTGAAATATATTTTTTTATTTTTAAAAATTTATAAATATATTTAGACCATTTTCATTTAAATACTTGAATGATTACCAAACCATTTTTACGATTGCACCATTTTCTCTCTGCAGAAAAGACGTAGAAGAAAACTCCCACGGAGGCCTAGTTAATGGCGAGTATATAAACTTGGAGTCTGCTGTGACCCACCTCTAGCCCACACACTTGTCTCTCAACTTACAACTTCAAGTCATCTACAACTCAACCAAATTAATCCCACTTTGTACAGTAACTGAACACACAAGAATTTATCTGTGATCTTCTGCACAATTTATGTGTGCACATTTTTTATAAAAGACCATTTAGGCATATAAATACCATATTATTTTTGGTATAATATGTGAGGGAGGCCCTGTAATAGGCTCGTAGTGGTTCAGCAGGCCCTGCACCTTAGCTTGTGTTGTGTTTTTTTTTTCCAAGACTTGGGACGTATGATGCTGCTTTGCATAGTCAAGTTCATATCTGGTGCTAGTGATTATATATCAGCTGTTTTAATGTTAGTGCATATTTCATTTAACCTTATTAATTTTCCATATCTGATGTATTAGTTTAGCACACCTTTTTTTTGAGAGAAAATTTGTTATTTTATTCCTTGTATTGTCAGTGTTTTATTACAATTGCCAATTTTATCCATTAATAAAGATTTTAAAATATTCGTTGTATACATGTTGTAATCAGAGTTTAACAATCATTGAAGACCATATCAAAATTCTATGCACATATTTCCTATAATAACTTTTTGACGTGTGTATATATCTAATACTCAGGTAAATATATCACCATAGATGCCACAATCAATTGGCAGTATGGTTTTTCATCCTGGAAATATTCCTTCTTTTTATTTAAGCCCATTTGCCTTTGTTTATACAGGCATTTCTCTTTTTTTTATTATTTTTTTTTTATAAGTAAAGGATGCAATTTTTCTCTTTGCAAGTGGGCACAAATGAAATTATAAGAAATTTTCCAGGATACCATATGATGTTATGGTTTATAATCAATCTTCTTGAAAATTCATCAAGTCCGTTTATTAAAACTCATTCTGTATAATGAAGAAGGTGAATCAGATTTTATATAATACAGTGTATATATATATATATATATATATGCTAGATTTTTATCCAAATTAGATAACACAATCAATCCATTTTGATTCCTCTTGGACTTAACAAGTACTGAAGATTGGTTGTACTTGGCATTATATATCATGGTACCACTTAGATTTTGTTGTTTCATTTATTGCAGCAATAGTTTGCTCTTGTATGTTTCGCTTTGATGTTAGGCTTAGATGTATCTCGGCTTGAGATTTTCAAGCTTCAGAGCATTCACCCACCATTAAAGCGTGAAACATGCAGGAATGATGCAATACAGCTATTGCTGTAATTGTTGAAATGGCAGTACCAAGGTTGTACTGTGATAAGGGTATCTGCAGGTGATATTGTTCCCTCGGAACATGTTTTACAGGTATTAGTATTTGGTTGAATCAATGGGATGATGACCTTACCCAATTTTATTGGCAAATTGCTTTTTAAGCAGACTTAAATAGTTGTCAAAGAAAGTTACATTTGCAGTTATTTTACAATTTTATGGAAATCTGTGGTCTTGTTCCACAAACATTAAATAATTTTCAGAGATTTCTCACTATCCATGCATTTATAATCAGTTAGCTTATATATATTGTAGTTTTATTATAGTGCTGGATTGGTGCTCTCACGTAAGTTATTTCACTGACAATAAATGACCATAATATTAGGGTAAAAATTACTAATTGTTTGAATTTGTGATTATAAATCACAGAAAAGTCATCTATATCAGTAAACAGCACTAAATGTGCAATTTGTTACAAAAATCTGACATATAATCCCAAGAACTGTATTTTCTATGATAGAAATATTCGAGTTTAAGAAGGTATGAAGTTGAAGGGTTTCAAAATTCAACAGCAATAGAATGCACTATGAGAAATAGTTACAAATGAATTCTTTTCAGTTACATGAATGGAATTTGTTTCAAAGAATAAAAACGAGAATTCATCTATCCAAGTTATCATAGCTTACTTTTATAAAAATAGGAGTTTCAGTATAATTATCTAGCACATGGAGAGAAATACATAATGTTTTCACATTTTTAGCCCTACTGGTCATTGACTAGAAGAGCTTATGCAATAGTAACGTGTCTGTTGTCCGCCTGTCTGTCCATAAACAATTTCTCAAAACACTACCTCTCCTAGTTTTGGTCTGATTTCAATATAACTTGGCACAGAAGTAGACTACACTAAGATGCATAATCCGGTACATCGGTTTTTAATTTTGATGAACCATGTTGCCATGGTTACTAAAAAGTAGAAATTTATGTGAAATTCCTATTAAATGCTACTCCTCCTACAGTTCTGGTCTGATTTCAATATAACTTGGCAAAGAAATAGACTACACTAAGATACATAATTTAGTATGAGAGTTTGATTTTGATGAACAATTTTGCCATGATTACTAAAAAATAGAAATTTCTGTGAAATTTCTTTAAAATGCTACTCCTCCTACAGTTTTGGTCTGATTTCAATATAACTTGGCACACAAGTACACTACACTAATTAAGATACATAATTAAGTGCATCAGTTTTTGATGAATGATGTTGCCATGGTTACTAAAAATAGAAATTTCTCTAAAACACTTTTCCTCTTACAGTTTTGGTCTGATTTCATCTAATTTATTACACAAGTAGACTATAATAAGAAACATAATATAGTGCATCGGTTTTTGATTTTGATGAATGGTGTTGCCGTGGTTAAAAATGGAATTCCTTTAAAATGATACTTCTCCTACAGATTTGGTCTGATTTCAATATAATTTTGCACACAAGTAGACTACTCTAATATACATAAATAGTGCATCAGTTTTTGATTTTGATGAACGGTGTTGCCAAGGTTGCTAAAAATAGAAATTTCTGTGAAATATTTTCCAAATGCTACTCCTCATACAGTTTTGTTCTGATTTCAGTATAACTTGGTACAAGGTAGATAATACTTAGATACATAATTCCTTGCATGGGTTTTTGAACAGTGTTGCCATGGTTTCTAAAAAAAATAGGAATTTCTTTGAATCTTTCAAAATGCAACTTCTCCTACAGTTTTGGTCTGATTTCAGTATATCTTGGCACACAAGTAGACTACACTGAGATACATAATTTTATATCAGTTTTTGATTTTGATGAATGGTCATGTCATGGTCACTAAAAATAGAAATTTCTCTGAAATACTTCCAAAGGACTACTCCTCCAACAGTTTTAATCTGATTGCAATAAATCTTGCCACAAAGAGACTAAACCAAGGAACCGTTATTCTATTTATTGCTGTTGCATAGTTCAAGTAAAAGTGCTAATTTTCTCTTCCTTTGTTATAAATACAAACCAATAGAGCTACAGTCTCATCAGAGACTTTTTTTTTTTTAAAGTAAAATAACATCTATTCAAATAAGTTGAACCTGAGGAAAATGTTACAATTCAGTTTCAGGTACAATCAGTGAAAGTAAATGGTCAGAGAGAAAAAAAAGTTCACAAAACAATTGGAACTTTTTATTTAATCAGTTTTTATTTTATTTTGTTTTGTTTTTTGTTTAGTGTTTTTTTTTTTTTTTTGGGGGGGGGGGGGGGGTTGTTTATTGGTCTTCATCTTTAGTAAATGATAAACACCTTTAAGATATAAAAGTATCACCTGGAGATAACTGGGGGTATCAGTAGTTTAGTTTATTATATTTACAGGTGGAAGTAGAGGGGAAGAAAGGCAAATGAAAAAAAAAATGAATTATCATATATGTAAAGTAGAATTAGTACATGTAGTGAAAAGACTTGCAGGAGAAACTGAAAGATTTGATCAGAAAAAGGAAAAATTAAGAAGACAAAGGAAAATTATATACATATATATACCTTGCATTTTGAATTCAGTTTCCTGTTTTCAAAATTGAATGAAACATTTGAAAACTGGGTTATTTAATAATCTGCAGAAACCTAGAAACTACCAAACACACTCATAATACAAAACAAATTAGGTATTACATTTTGTATTGGGATGCTTAAATTTATGAATTCCTTTGTTGTGGCAATTTTAAGAAAGAATGAGCTTGTATATAATAGTTATGATTAGAAGTAAAGATAATTGATGTCTGTCATGATCTTTGAAATGTTCACTTAAAGATTGGCTTTAAATATGGAGATATTAGTACAGATTGTGGTTGTCAAAAGCAGGCTTTTAAAATTGAAAATTTAAATTTAAATATATAACTATGTTTTACTGTATAAGCTAATTATAATAAAACATGTATGTTTTACTGCAAATGATCAAAAATGAAACTGATTATTTAAAAAATAAAGTATAGGAGAATTGTTTATTAAATTCAAATCATACCAAATTTATTAATAAAAACTATTATATGACATGATTATTTTTACCATTTTTGTACTTTCAGCAAGAGGACGGCGGCCGCGACGTCAGGTGCTGATAGAGTCCTCCATCTAGTCACTCAGGAATTTTATCTATCATTTGTCATATATTAATAAATTTAATTTGTGAATTTTCAAATGTCAATTGAATTCAATTTTAAATGCATGTCTTATAAGTTCCTGCTTTATATTAAGGTATTAAATATAACAAGTATAGTTTGATGTAAAAAGAAATAAATAATTGTATGTATATACAGAATAGACAAATTATAAATATATGAATTGTTCAAGCATGTAATTAAATTTTATGGAAGGGATATTTGAATTTGTGTTTTCTTTGTTGTATATACAAGAGAAATATGCCAGAGTAGCTGTAGCTTGATCTGACTTGTTTTGAAGAAGGATAATTATAAGACAACTATGTGTGTTTGGGAAAGTGATACAGATATACCTGGTATTGCATATTTCAGAAATAAATCAATTGCAATAAATAAAATGCAAAGTTGACCATAAAATAACAAGGAAAAGATGAAATTTGAAGTAAGCATTATATCTTTTTAGTTACCCTCACTAACCAAACTTGCAAAGGAAAAAAGAATGAACTTATAATGTATGATCTTGAAACTGCAGGCCAGAAGGAAGCAATTTCATTGGGGGGGGGGGGGGGGCACAGACAAACATTTTTCAGTTGATAGTTAAGGGGGCACTACCAAAAATTTCCTGTCAAGCAGAAAAAAAGGTCATCAGACATTTTTGTTTTGTTGAGGGAGCACAAGCATATGGTATCTGTGTTTACTATACTAATCTATATAACGGCAAAATTATTGGATCCCCCCCCCCCCCAGTTCCTACGGCCATGAACTGTGAATATTTTGGGCTTCTCAATCTATATATTTTGATAGAAGCGTTTTTGACTTTTTTCCCAGAATGTTGAAAAAATTTTTAGCACTTACTGGTATTTGATTTTTCAGTGGTTTAAACTGAGAAATTTATAGTTTATGTCATATTGTAGCATTTATGAAGTGATTTTTGTGTAAACTGTATTTATGCAGGGACCTTAATATAAAGGTTTTTAATTAGTCATTTTATAAGGTATACTCGGATGTATAGTTGAGAAATATGCCTTTCTATTCGGTTTTTTTTCCACAATTATGACCCCTATGAGCTTCCATAACCTGTGCTCCAGGTAAACATACATTGCGCATGCCCCAGGTGTGACTCAAACTTCGAAGTTTTTTTAACGGAAGTGAAGGTAAAGTAAATCGGAAGATGCTATAAACAAGAATATTTTACCATGAAGGAGAAAGAAATAGATAAGGATACGGTTATTGCGTATCATGACTTTGTCCAGCATCAAATCAGGGGAGAATTAAATGGCATCTTCCTGGGACCAGGGCGATTTTACGCCCAGATCGCGGTGGCTAGTTTTCTTGCTGGAGTCATTTCCGCTATTGTTGGAATTCTAGTGATAACGCTACGAACTCGTCATGTATACCTCATTTCTTGGGATGATCAGTTCCTTGGACCATTTTTCGTAATCCTTGCATTTATGCTAGCAGGATTTGCCGCAGCCCTGGTTGTGCAGGCCAAAAGACGAGCCAATGCCTATAGACGCGATCTAGTGGTAAGTTTATAACCATATACACAGAGGGAATGGTAAAGTATCTTTGAGACTACTTACTGCAGATCATTTTGATGAGAATGAATGCAAAGGTTATGGATGTCCATTGATTCTATAATCAGTTAATTTATATTTTTCAGTTCCGTCCCATCGGTGACTATGGTGTTGCAGTGTGCCACAAGAGCAGGCTCGTTTTCGAACAAACTACAAGGTAGACCTAAAATCAGAGTAATAGCCTTTCTTAACAATGTGGCCTGCTAATAGACTAAATTGTGTATTATTATAGCAAGAATAATTGAACTGTGTCGTAAGACAAGAGAAGCCTTCCCTTTAAACCAGGTCTGTAGAACAAAGTAATTTTTATATACAGAACATATTAAATTATTGGCTACTGTGGGTAGGTGCACTTGTTTTCTATCTTATTATATTAAGAAATATTCCATGTGAAGGTGCACATTGAATGTCTCTATCCGCAGTGGCGGATTTAAGAGGGGTGCACCCGGCGCCCCCCCCCCCCCCAAATTGTTAAAGTTGGCGTAAATCATCCTTTCGTTGAGAAAATGTAAAAATGTCTACTCGGGAGACCTCATTTTTACCCTACAAAATCTCTAGAAACCAGGACCTTATGGGGGCTTTGCCCCTTGGACCCCCTCAAGATGGCCCCAGACCCCCTGCCTACTTTTGGCACCCCCTCTAACTTCAATTCCTGGATCTGCACCTGATCATTTGCAGATCCAGGAATTTTTTCCAAGGGTCTAGCTAGCCCAGTCAAAGAAAATTTGTCACCCAAAAATTTCTTTGACAAGCAAAAAAAAAAAAAATCCATTTCCCAAAACGTTAAAAACACCTATTTCCTGGTGGTGATGGTGGGGTTCACGTTTTCTAGGGGGGTCCAAAGTCATTTTTTATTTGTGTCAGTATATACTTTTAATAACTGCAAATTGCAGGGGGGTCCGGACCCCCCAACCCCCCCTCTAGATCTGCACATGTCAAGTTATTTCTATCAAGTCCTTCAGTATCTATGTTGAAACCAACACATTAACACAAGTCTTGTGTTAGTGCATATCTGGTTTGGTCATGGATATTCTACCGCATTTCATGATATACAATGTAGACCTAATATACCCAACATAGTGAGGAGTTAAATAGGCATCTTTACCTACTGTCCAACCCCTTTCCATTTGGAAATGAATATTATTTACCAGTAAATTAAATAAAAATTAGACCCAATATAGAAATTCTTATTAAGCTTTGTCAGTTAGAAAATTCTGTTGATTTACTTTTATATATTCATCAACCTAAATCTATATGTTTAAAATATAGAAACTAAGTTGCCTCATTAATGGAAACATTTTTTGAGTATTTTGTAAGTTTTAAAACTTTTTTTTAGGGAACAGCTGAAATCTGGTACAGCTCCAAAGAAACCAACAAAAGCAAAACCCTACCAGGTATTTACCTACAGTACAAACAGAATTATATACAATTTTTATTTAAAATGTTCTTATGGTTTGTTTCATACAACTGCCTCAAGGATAGAATATAGTTTCACAAATGTTTATGATATTTGGCAATGGGTGTATCATTATATGACAATGTGGTGTATACCTTCACAACCCACGTAAGTGATCTCCAGACTCAGAGTCGTATTGTTTTCGAGGAATAAGAGTTCCATGCAATTTTTTTCTATCTTTTATCTTCTGATATTTGAAATGTGGATTTGTAATTTTTTTCTGTGTTTTGCAGCCTATATCATACACCACCGATGGAAGGCCACGAAGGGGTCCAGGTCCTCGTCCAGGTGGGGTAGATAACAGGGGCTATGGAGAACCTCCTCCATATGATGGAAGACGAGGTCCTTCTGATGGCAGGAGACCTCCTCCTGATCGTAGAGGTCCCTCAGGCCGTCCTAGGAATGGTCCACCAGATGATAGAAGAAGATATGGACCTCCTCGAGGAGAAGAGGGCCGTCCACCTCCTTATGGATTCAGGGATCCAGGAGCTAGGAGACCTCCTCCTGATGATCGATACAGAGATGGTCCTCCCAGGGAAAGAAGAGGACCCCCACCTAATGACAGATACAGGGATGGTCCACCCCCTAATGACAGATATAGGGACGGTCCACCCCCTGATGACAGATACAGAGATGGTCCACCCCCTGATGATAGATACAGAGGCCCCCCACCTGATGACAGGTAGAATCTTATTTAAACTGGGAAACAATTAAGCTCTTCCTATATAGTGAAATACTGATTGTTTAAATAGAGTGTCAACTCTGAACAGATGATTGGGACTTCCAACACACTTGAACATAGCCATGGTATTTGAGATGTCAAAGTACAAAATACCAAAGCTACATCTCCTTTTTATGTTACTGTCAAGTTTAGTTCATTTTACATGAATATCAAAATTGTTTAAATAGTGAGATTTTTAGGCAATGTAAAGGTCACTTTTCTATTTTAACAATGATTTTGGTTCACCAGTCTTGTGTTTTTTTACACTCTGACATTGGAAAGCCACCCTGTTGCTGGGTTAAAAAAGACATATATCTGAACTATTATTGTTTTTGCTTAACAGGTATGCTGAGATGGACAGAAACAGACGGCGACCTCCAGATGATAGGTATGTGTTTGTTTTAAATAGGAAGAGTACACTAGTGGGTGTTTATTTTCTTGGTAGAAATGTCTTACACAGTACCTATAGGCCTAAGTTAAGAATGACCATTTACAGTTCAAAATTTTGTTGGACAATCGTATTAAAATGATTTCTGATTTGTTTTCAAATTATATTTTGTTATCAAAATACATTAATTATTAGCTGACTTCAATATATATATTGACTTATATGCTTTCTCAATTTTCTTCCCCCAGGAACATGCCCAAAACAAAACTTGAAGACATGCACGAAGGAGATGAATCTTCGTTCTAAGCATTCCTAGTTTCTACATTCTCCATTCATCATGTATTCTGTGCCATTATTCCATCATATAGCCTGGATCAACTTCAGCATCGTATCAACTTTACAGTTTCTACACAGATCACTATAATCTTGAAAGAATTTTATTCATGTCAAAAGTGGCTATATTGTAGGGAAGCATAAACACATATTTATCTTTAGAGTATTTGAAAGTGATCAATATATAAATGTACAAGTTAGGATCTGAACTCTGATTGTTATTTTTGAGTAAGGTGAGTGGCAACATTTTAACATTTTGAGTAACATTCCTGTCACATAAATCATTATGTACATTCATTTCAATATAGTAGGGAATTATATTTTGATATTTTATAATATGAACTTTATACTGTATTTTATGTAATTTTATGCAATGTATATAAGAATGGACAACCTTTACTCCTAAAATAAATTTTATAAATACCAGAATATTCCTTTGTAATTAAGAGTCTTATGGGGATACAGTAAAACATGCTTATAATGAACACACAATAAATTCAAGCTTACAGTGATTTTCCTTCCCCATGGATTAAGACAGAGACATTGTGAACTAATCAAAATCTATAATCAATACATGTATAATGAAGCAAAAATGGTACATCCCTGGCACTTCACTATAGCATGTACGTTCTGCTATATTCGTATACCAGAAGAATTTCTCAAGCACTTTATAGCTTTGAATTTAATTATATTTCAAAAGAGAACATAAAGTCTGAATAATTCAGAGGAAAATATATTGAGTTATTTTATTGAAGAATAAATTTTCAAATGTATAATCGGAAATTTTATCAAAAAACTATTGTACAATTGTAGAAGTTTTAGGTTCGAAGCATCCACAGAGTTCTGGGTGGAACACAGTCCCAAAGGAGCAAGCTTTGTAATTTACTATGTTGTTGACAAAGAAGGCAAACTTGTCTACAGAAGAAGTAGCATACAGCTTACAACCTGTAACAGAATAAAGCAAAATGTACATCTTGTCTATCGTAGAGTAAAACTGCATTTATTTCCTTAGTAAACAGCTTAATCCCCCCTTTCAAGAATTTTCATGATGGCTTGATTTGTCTAAGTTTTTTTTTCATTTGTTCCCATTTTTTAACAGAAGATTAAAGGAAATGGGAAAATCATTTTTGGCTTGGTAAATATTAGTTGAAACCAGAACTCACCAAAAATAAAATCGGAGCATGAACATGTCTGTGCACTGTATGCTGTGCCTTTAGCACAATTCATAACAATCCACAGGCCACTGGGATGTAGAGACTCATAGAAGTTGAGGCCAGGTATTCCCCTTATATAGGTACAAGGATCTACAAATTAATTTGATATATCCATGTTATTTTTGTCTACAATAAAAAAAATTAGTCCAGTCAATTTAGCAAAAATATGGGTATTAAAGGTTGTACTGCACCTATGAATGTTGTAATAAATAGTTTGAGACACTTCATGTAGAAAAATGCACCACCATTTACTAAATTGACAAGAGTTATGCCCCTTTCCCATAGAGTAATTTTCATAGAAAATTTATAAACCCCAGATAATGCTTTCCTTTCATATGATTTTGTTATAATTTTATTACATTTATTTTGTGCATTCAAAAGTTTATTCATAACAAAACAAATTGTGTGTAAAGAATATACAATTCGTAATATGGGAATTTAAATAAGGGTTGGAATTTACAGTGAAACAGGTGTCAGAATAGACAGTTTTCACCGCATGTATAAATACATAGAGAAAAAGTAAATTCATAAAAGATTGATCTGCTTCAAAATAAAGCCAACATTTCCTTAACTTCCCTGCTGACAAATACTTACAGGACAACCAATGTCTGCAATAGAACAAATAATGAAAAAAGATACTATCAGGTACAGCACTGTTTTTCAATGTGCATGTGGGGGGAGGGGGGGGGGCAAAAATGTCTAGGAAAAAAACTGAGACGAGCAAAAAGAAACAACAAGAATTCTGTGAGCCAATGCTCATTAGTAATACCCCTGCTCTGATGTGAACAAATGCTCTCATGAATTCCACCATATGGCATGCCTAAACAAAGAGTGTGCTAAAATTTCAAGCATCAGCAATGAGTAGTTGCTGAGAAAACTGCGACGAAATTTTGACACGGACAGACACTGAAAAACAGGAAGTTGACATCATATTTGTACAAAAATAAATTCCACCATATGGCATGCATAGACAAAGAGTTTGTTAAATTTTCAAGCATCAGCAATGAGTAGTTGCTGAGAAAACTGACGAAAATTTGGTACATATAGATGCATGGAAAAACAAAAAGTTGACATCAGATTTGTACACAAATGAATCCCACCATATGGCATGCCTAGACAAAGAGTGTGCTAAAATTTCAAGCATCTGCGAAGAGTAGTTGCTGAGAAAACTGTGACAAAAATTTGTTATGGACAGACAGACACACAAAGGTAAAACAGTATACCCCCTCTCCTTTGGAGAGGGGGTATAAAAAAGAATTACAATTAAAAGGGTTTTTTTTTGGGGGGGGGAGGGGGCAAAAAGTCTCTTTACAGTATACTCACTAACAGCTGCCCAGCCTGGTGCTGCAATCATCAACAGTATTAATCCAAGTTTATGCATTGTGAGTTAAATATTATTGTGAACTAGTAAACACAAATTTGTATATATATATATATCTTTCCAGTTTGATTTCTAACGTCATGAACCACCTGTATGCATACTATATGTGATTGTTTTCAACATATTTATTAGAAATTCTACATTAATTAACTCTATGTGATGATAAGATTGAGTGAAAACTTTATTTAGCAATAAAATTCTGGAACTGATAAAAGTCACAAACTTTGCCTACAGTGTACCATCTGTTGTTTATGTTTAAATACAGGTGCGTATCAAGGCAGATGGCCAGTGTTACCCTAATAAATAAAATTCTTAATTATTATAAACCATCTTACAAATATCAAGAGGCTATGGGATAAATTCTAGAAGCAAATGTTTTCCTTTATTTTAAGCTCATCTGAGCTTTTTTGTTTCTTCTCAAGGGAACATGAACTTCTGATTAAAGTGTTTCTGTTGTCTTTCAGTTTATAATCAATTTTCCATATTTTGCCTTCTTGATTTCAAACCATTTGGGAAACTTCAACCAAATTTGGCAAAGACATCTTTGAATAAGGGGAATTTAAATTTATACGAATGAAAGTAACATTTTTCTTTCTATGAAAAGAACAATTGAAAATAGAGCTTGTCAAAAAACCTCTAGAACCAGGGGACCAGCAATTACGATATCTGGGTTAACACACACACACATTCCCTTTATGTAAAACTTTCAATAACCTATTATGGCCTCAAATGGTCCCTGGGGACATTATTTTATTAACTTGAAACTACGCAATATGTTGTGACCAACTCCTTGGTTCATAGATTTGTTCAAATCAACAGATCCTATATTTTTTTTCCCAAAAATATCTTCATGTGAAAGGGGTTGCAGCCCCTTACCTGAGGAAGTTAAGTATCCTTTACTGAAGAATGTTCTGTGCTTATGTTTGGTTAAATTTGGTGCAGTGATTCTTCGAAAGAAGTAAAAAAAAAAAAAAAAAGAAATGTTATTTAACGGACAGATGTACAACTTAACAGCTTTGGTCAGAAAAGCTAATTGGAGCTTCAGTTCAGGCAAGCTTGAAATCTCTTTAAGAAGAAAATACTCATTACACTGTGGCCCCAAGCCCTAGCTTGGAGTCACAATAGAAAAATATTTAACAAATGAATAAAAAATCTCAAATACAGCAGGACCATAGTGAGTCAAGAAGTAAAGTAAGCTGTTTTTTTTTTGGGGGGGGGGGGGGTTGACAGCATAATTTGAAATTTTGAAATTATTCAGTCTTGTGATAATGGCTGTTTCAATTAAAAATCAATTAAAGATATTATTTTACTTCTTAACTCATAAAAAGGTTCCAATGTCCAAGTTTCCTCAATTTTTACGTGTTTTTCATCAAGTTTAAATTACATATTGTTTCAGAAAACTCAGAGAACATCTATCTACCAGATTTCCACTATTTCTTCACCATTACATATCTCTTGCAAAAGATAAGGATCAATTATTATTTGACTCCTTCTAATTTTCATGGACATAAAATTCTACTAAAATATGCAATTGCATATTAAATTTTCTCCCCTAGCAACAGAGCACTGCCATTTAGCCAAACAAAACATTCTAGGATGTCTTTGACAAGGTTGATAAAAACTAACCTATTCACAGAAAATGTGAACTTAAACAAAAATTAACAGAAGCGAAGTCCTCTAAAGACTTCTGTTAAATAAATTTTGCTTGATCTTTCAGCTTAGGTGAATGAATAAAAAGCCAACATAGCATTCCATTCATTTATACATGTACATGTACTAAAATCATTTGACATAAATCATGCACATGAGTGTAAAAATAAATATACAATGTATACTAAATAACATATTATATACATATACATAAACATTATTGATTCTTTAAAAAATAACTTCTTATGCAAAAATTCCATGCTGTAGCAAAATGTTTTCTAATAATGAAATGCTAAACACAAACAGTTTCATCAGTTTTGAGAAATGAGTGAAACAGCAACATGCTGTAAGATACTGAATGTTTATAGTCAGGTCTCATACCGTGACCTCCCAGATAAATATTTCTGAATGAGAAACAGAAAACAGGTGCCTTGAATCCTGGGAAAATTGTAGAAAATTGACGGAGTCACAATGGCCCACGAAATCCTGGAAGCTACCTTCATAATAATCTATCAACTTGACCAGGCGCTCTAAAATGGAAGAAATTGTCAGATTTGTTACAAGTGTCCAACAGCTGAAATGGAAATATTATCTATCTGAACATCTAAAATTAATATTATTGACAGGCTGTAAGTTTCTTTTCAAATATTTTTGAAAGTATTTTATAAATATAACTCATATTAGTGACAAGAAATACCAGTACATATACAACAATAGCTGGTGATACATTACTTTGAATTTATTTCATATCTCATGATTGTATATTTAATACATATACTTGAATATCAAAAAGCTAATTGTCATGTTTTTTCTGTATCGGCATTCAATTGAAATACTTGGTAGGTGGACTTTTCATATGTACATGTAAATGAAAGGAAAATAAAATTTCTAGCCCCCAAAATTAATTAAGAGATTATACGAGACAAAATTCACTAGTTTTTATCAAAAATATGGAGAAACTTTCCCAAACTACCTACCGTTAACTCCTACTGCTATTAAAGGTGTTCCCTCAGCTATGTCCAGAGAGTTTGGCCAGTGGGTCAAAGGTGCTGTCCTTATCACCTGTTCAAAGGAGGGGGAAAACTATCACAAACCTTCATTTCAATACAGACCTCTCCTATATGGTCACTTTAGTTGAAAGTAAGTTAGATTGATTTTTATGCCCCCGGATCGAAAGATCCCGGGGGTATATTGTTTTTGTCCTGTCTGTCTGTTTGTCTGTTTATCTGTTTGTCTGTTTGTCCGTTTGTCTGTTGTCAACTTTAACCTTGCCCATAACTTTTGATTGGTTGGAGCTATGACTTTCATATTTCACAAGTGTATTCCTTGTGACAAGACCTTTCTTTGGGTACCATCATATTTGACCTTTTGACCTTGACCTTGGAGTTTGACCCACTTTTGCAAAATTTTATGAGACTTTAACCTTGGCCATAACTTCTGAACAGTTGGTGCTTGGGGTTTCAAACTTCACATGTGTATTCTTTGTGACAAGGCCTTCCTTTGGATACCAACAACTTTGACCTTTTGACCTTGACCTTGGAGTTTGACCTACTTTTGAAAAACTTTAACCTTTGCCATAACTTTTGAATGGTTGGAGCTAGGGCTTTCATACTTCACATATGTAATCCTTGCGACAAGACCTTCCTTTGGATACCAGCCACCACTTTGACCTTTTGACCTTGACCTAGGAGTTTGACCTTTTTTGAAAAACTTTAACCTTGGCCATAACTTTTGAATGGTTGAAGCTAGGGCTTTCATACTTCACATATGTAATCCTTGTGACAAGACCTTCCTTTGGATACCAACCACTTTGACCCTTTGACCTTGACCTAGGAGTTTGACCTACTTTTGAAAAACTTTAACCTTGGCCATAACTTTTGAATGGTTGGTGCTAGGGCCTTCATACTTCACATATGTAATCCTTGTGACAAGATCTTCCTTTGGATACCAACCACTTTGACCTTGACCTTGATGTTTGACTTTTATTTAAAAAACTTAAACCTTCGCCATAACTTTTGAACAGTTGTATCTAGGTCTTTCAAATTTCACAGGTGTATTCCTCGAGACAAGACCTTTCTTTGGGTATCAACATTTTTTATCTTTTGGCCTGGATTTTGACTTGCATTTGAAGAAACTTTAACCTTCGCCATAAGCTGCCATACGGGGGCATCAGTGTTTCACTATCACATCTTGTAATTTCACTGAACAAACCTTTCTTTGTGATAAGCTGTAAAACTGAATACATTTCTGCATTCCATAGCCCACATAAACCAGTACATCATCTTCTTCTGTTGAGAATTTAGCTAAGGATGGTGGCAGTTTTTCACAGGACTTCTGTATAATGTAAAAATTTATTTTATTCATTATGAAGGGAAATCCTCCATTGATTTTGTCAATATTGCTGCCCTCCTTCAATCACGTTAAAGTATATGCACTTTACCTTGTCTTTATTGGACACCACTGATCCATCAGGCATAAATGCTGGGGCAGAGAATGTCAGCCAGTCAACAAGCTCACAGAAATCCTTGGTCCAATCAGACGACCAGACACTGACACGCCTATCAGCACTGGTAGCCAACCACAGGTATGGGACAGACACAGGGGAATCCACCTCCTATAACAATATAACGATCTTAGGCAGGTTCAACTAAATGCGTTAGCATAGCTTATGGTAGTGCAAAGATTTTATTCCTTGAAAAGATTTAATACTGACCTGCCTAGTAGTGACATCTATGTTTGTGATAGGTGCCCCCTTGTGGTCACTGATGACCCTAACAGTCATTCCAGTGGTGGGACTACTTACAGCAATCAAGCCATCACTTCCTCCAGAAATTATCATTCTCCCTGCAACAAACAAAGCACCATACCTCAGTACTGTTAAAAAATCGGAAACTTATTGTATCCAACTTTCCTTCACCTATGACTAATTTCTCTTAAGTTTTGCAAGGATGAAAATATTGCAAATACAAATGTATGTCTTCTTAAACCCATACAGAACTTCAGTGTTTATATTCTGTACGCATAGTAATTATACAGAATTAATAAACCAATGCAGATGTGTTCAAATGACAAGGAAAGAAAATAGTCCAGATGTCATATTGCTTTAACATCGTACTTTTCATCTAAAAGAGTCTGAAAGACTTTGAAGCAATGACTTTGGATTAACTTACCCTCAGAGGAGAAACTGATAGCAGTAACAGAGACAGCATGAGGATGCATCTTAAGGACCATCTCCTCTTTATTGATGTCAAACATCCTGACTGTGCCGTCACTGTATCCTGCCACCACTAAAGGCAAGATCACTTTGCTCTTTTCATCATCTTCTGCAGGAATCTCTCCAGGAGCAAATGCTAAACAGGTACATTTCTAAAAAACCAATAGACTTCAAGTTATTAAAGCAAAAGATAAAACAACATAATTTTGGAAATTCTTAGTTTTCAAATTGCTTTATTTTTATATAAAAAGGTGTTGAGTTTATTTGTTCCTACCTGGTTTAGGACCTGAAACTGGAGGGCTTGCTCTCTACTGCCAACACTCCACAGTCTGAGTGTTCCATCATCAGAACAGGAGGCCAAGTGTTCGCTCCCAAAGCTTGACAAACTGTTTATCTAAGACAATTCACATTGATGCAAATCAGACAATCATGTGATTAAATCATATAAAAAGAATGGCTACACAGAATTACTGAATAATGACAAGAAGCAATATTAGAACATTTAAACTCTTTCTACCTTTTGTACATGACTTGAGACGAGCCTGATGCTCTCCCTCTCAGGCCAGTTAATATACCACAGAGTTCCAGAGCTTGTTCCCACAATGCCCTGCAAATACAGAGTTAAAATATTCATAATCTCTCAAAATGACAATCCTGAAACCTTATTACTCAGCAGTTTCCAGTGAAATGTTTGACTTAAAGAGTTACAATAAACTGACCATATCAAGAGCTTCATCAAAAGATGCTGCCACCACTGAGCCATCAAGGTTCATTTCGTCTTCCATAGTCAGACCACCACTGGGCACATTCGGACCATCCCCTGTCCTCATATCACTGACCCCAGTCAAGGACCAAATTCGAAGATTCTTACCCACGCTGCCTGTCAACAAGCGTCCATTTCTACAGACCACAATCCCTTCAAAAAAGATTGTGACATTTTAAACATATTGTTTTATACTACAGTCATACCTCATTATCTCAAAATTGATGGGCTGGGAAAACTTAGATATCCATGGATTCAAGATATTGAAGTTAAAATACTGTATAGGGGATTAATTTCACGGGTTGTAATTTTCACGGTTTTCTCTCTTCTGACACGATCGCGGTTTGTTGAATTCGCGGAATTGGTATATAATAAAAGTTACCTCCCTTGTCTATATCCATTTAATCCATAGCATAGCTAGAACGACATTAATTAATCAGCGTTATGTATTCACTTCACGAACAACAGGGTAGGTTTATATAAAATAGTTAGATTTAATAATTAACTGACGATTAATTAAAACAAGTGCAGTTATTAGAAGTCCTTGACTATTATAAAACGTTGAATGACTTTCCTACTTCCTACGTGCTATTACGATGAGTGCATGTACATGTACACCCCAAGATCTTCTTTCCAAAGGGATAATACATCGCGGCGAAAAACTACTGGACGGTAAGAAAAGTGGTAATGTAGGTCGACGAAATAATATCCTTCCACATCTACAGCAAGTTCGATAGTTATTTGATTTTTAAAACCAAAATGTCGATAAAAATTAATACGCGTGATAATGCAGGTAACAAATACACATGGTAACATAGTTACGCACGGGTAATCAAAACCCATGCTCCTACGTGTTTTGATTGATGAAACGTGTAGCTTTGGCTATCAAAACAGCTTTTGTAACAAATACAGGTTATTATCTGCTGATTTGAATTAAAGTAAAGCGTGATAATTATAATAATTGAATGCCAAGTACGACTCGTAATTACTGAAATGACCATGTACTGCACGACGTATATATACCTATCGTAGTTTATTCTCAAATTTCCATATAAAACATGGAGGTTATTGAAAAATTATTCACTGTTTCTTGAATTCACGGATTTATTAACACCGTGAATATAGCGAATATTAACACCGCGAGTTATTTTCCCCCTATACAGTACATGAAGAAAATGGTAGGAACTTCCAACTCACTTCAACATATACATAGTATTCGAGATATTGCTGATTGATATACCAAAGTTTTATTGTAAACTGTACTTCAATTCATCATCTACATACATAGATTTAAAATACCCCGTGTTACATTTTAGCATCAGATGACACTGACCTATTTCGGAGTTGTCTGCCTCCCAGTGCATGAAGCATGTGTTGTGTCTGGTGTCCCAGGCAGACATTTTACCATTGTTTGTGGAGATATACAAGGTGCTGTCACCAGAGAAATCCAGGGATGTGAACTCAACAACATTATTACTCTATAAACATAAAAAACAATCAAGTAATGTTTACATCTTAGATCCTAATTATTAGTTTATTCAGAATAATTCCTCTGGAACCTCACTTGTCTGATATACATGATATTAATCTTTTAATTCAATATGAGAATGTTTACTGTTAACAAGTGAGACACACATCCTAAAATAGGGACCAAATACTTTGGCTCCAAATATGACCTACCCCCTGTTTCTGCAACAACTCCTCTGGCACATCTGCCTCATGAACATTGAGACATGCATTATTTCTTGTTTCATCTAGAAGCCAGAAGAGCACAGATCCCCCCTGCCCTACCGACACAAACTCGTTAACAGAGAAAGGATCCCATCTCAGTTCATGGATGGCTGTGGTTGTTCTGGACGTTGTCAGGATTTCGTAATTAAGTGTACTCCAGACCACAATGCAGCAGTCCTGATAGTCCCCTGTGATGACAAAGTCAATTTTTATAGAGAGGAACTGAGCAAAAAAAGAATCGTAGCCTACTAAGAGTTCTAATTTACTTATTTTTTTGAAAAAGACATGTACAGGAATGTTTAATGTGTACTGTCAACATACGGACAGTCCAAATACTTCAAATGAAGTAATTCACAATAAAATATTAAATAATTTTTGCAACAAGTCAATAAATATGGAGGTTCAGATCCAAGGTTGCAAGGAATAATTAATTCCTTGGTATATTTTATTGTAGGAATCATGTCTCCACTTTCCATGGTAGAGAATCCCTCATTTGGACATTTAGTGAGAATGTTAGCCAGAATAAAACCTTAAAAGAATCTGCACTGAAAGTGCAGGAACATATTCAAACTTCAGCAGATATCATCAACATTACCATTTAAATATTGCTTTGATATTTGAAGGGATAAAAACTTTAATCGATTACATCTTCCAAAGTAATCGATTACAGGGCAGAAATGAGTGTAATCGATTAATAATCGATTACACAAAATTCCTCTAAGTAATCGATTATTAATCGATTACATTTTTCAGTAATCGTGCCCATCCCTGATTGTAGGTCCAATTTGTATCTCTATTCCATTTCGTTTATTTTTAGCTAGTCTCTTTACTCATACCAGAAATTAGTGATTTTCATATGCTCACTTTACATGTATACAATGGATTAAGAGTACTGGTATCAGTCTATCAGAAGTAATCCAGCAAACTACACAAGTGCCTCTGAGAGACTGGCACTCATCATTCCAGACGAGAAAAGGGGAAAGCAAGCGATTTTGTGTGGTGAACTATCCCACCATACACATTCCTTTTGTACATGTATTTATCAAAGGTTTTAATAACACGTGTTCGTGTTTATTTATATCTGTAATCTATTGGCTGCAATACTGGTCACCTTGTCAGGTGACATTTAAATATTCATTGCACGGGTTTTAACTGACCGCTGTTAGCGCCGAAAGTTCTATAGCCATTCGAAGGCTCTTTTCAGTGCAGATAACTGAATCCCCACCCCACCCGCCCTTGCTTTTACTTGTTTAATAAGA
Source organism: Saccostrea echinata (assembly GCF_033153115.1). Classification (NCBI taxonomy): domain Eukaryota; kingdom Metazoa; phylum Mollusca; class Bivalvia; order Ostreida; family Ostreidae; genus Saccostrea; species Saccostrea echinata. The sequence goes on from NW_026889759.1 coordinate 3,900,145, forward strand.
TTTTATATTAAAAAATACTGTTTTGTTTTGTAGAAAGGAAGACAAAGAAGAATTGTTTATGATATTTGTATATATGTGTAAAAAGTAAACTGCACTTTCAGAGTGCTTCACATCCTAATATACGTGTTTGTGTTTATTTTATAAATTGTTTATGTTCGTTTGAGTGGCACAAATAAGAACATAAAGTAGATACATATATGATTGAGTACACATAAAAGTACTAACCAACAGATATAAGAAATCGGTCATCCCTGGAGTAGTCCAGACACACAATGTTATGTTCATGGTGACTAAGCACTTTCCTACACACTTGCTGCTGTAGATCCCAGATACAAATCTGGCTGGGGGAGATTCCAAATGACCCACTGGCAGATGCCAACACCTGAAATGTCCACAGATTAAATCATGCAGTAAATTCACATAAATGTAAAGAATATTCACATGTATCACATACAAGTTCCTGAGGGGTGTTTGATTTCTTGCAGTGACTTACTTGACAATCATTCTGAATAGCTAATGTTGATATTTCTTCAGTGTGACCTGTATATTGAAACAAAAAATTTCATGTTTTACAATTTTCTTCACACCAATAAACAATTATGATAAAATGTTAACATTAACATAGCTGAATTCTTACCCATTAAAAAGTTCTGCTTGCCAGAATCTAAGTCTTCAATAATAATACTAGCACCACATGTATAGATGAAAAGACCTGAAATATTGAATGTCATATTTACTATGCACTTCACTGGAACCCATCATTACAAACTTTCTTGAATACACCTCACAGCTGGTTAAATATCAAATCCGAAGTGGTCTAGCATACCATGGGTTCATTCAAGATTATAGTGGCTATATAGCTATTACAAAGAGCTATGATCTTGAATGATGTGCCAGTCTAGTGCCTACATAGGGAAACCCAGCAAGCATTAAAAATTAGGTACCAAATCCAAGATGGCCTCTTTAGTTACTGCTTCACATCTCAAGAGAAACTTACAAAAAGTGGGGTTGTTTTGTCCATCTTAGAATATAAAATGTTAATTTACATATCCATTTTTTGCTTGAGGTCAGTTCACTTTGTTTCAAAAATTAGTTATTACCGAGATATTTGTATCCAAAATCTAACATCTAGCAGCTAAGCATGCTGTCCTTTCAATAAAGCTAGATATCTACCATCTAGCTGCTAGACTAGCAACTATGGTCTTCAAAGCAGCCCATGACAGTATGCTAGCTAACTGAGCTACTGAGACCCAATTCATTGACAGGTTAGTTCCACACTTGTTTAAGCTATGCAGTTTTCTTCAACAATCTCGTACCTGTGTCAGGATGCCACACCATGTTACCACGGCCATTACCATTATAGCCAATCACAGACTTCAGTTTTACTCCAGCCTGGTTAGGTGGAGCTGTGTATCGCCTCTGGAATTTTGACAGAAATACATGTATGTTTATAAAAACATTTTTAAGATCAGTTCCATGCAATTTTCTCTGAATAAGTATTCCTAAGTTATCTGCATTTTGATGATAGTTAGTGTAACTTAAAGAAATTATTTGCGAAAAAAATTTCTTTTGTACATCAAATATCATTTTTCAACAATTGCACATTGATGAAACAAATCATAGAGTATACATTGTCAGCCAACTTTCTATCCTGTGCCACGACCTAAAATGTGTTAATAGACACACTTGTGTCAGAGTATGTACTCTTCTTTACCTGTATATATATATTTAAGATTCTGCAGAACATTATATGAAGTTACAATTTGAGTGTGCAATTTTACAATGAGGGAAGATATAGGAAAATTCAATTCCTAGCAGTGATGATGATGTAAACTTTGATGCCTGATATAATTTCCAGTTATATAAAATTAAAATTCAGATTAAAAAGTCACCTGAGCAAGACCATATTCTTTCTTCCTGGCTAGAAAGTGCTTAGTACACATAGGTTTGACTGGTTCCCCAATAGGAGAATTACTTTCTGGTCGCTTGCCAAAAGCTCTCTTTGTTTGGATCTTGGATGGGGTATTTTGTCGACTGTTGTCTGCAGAATGCAACGTTGGATATGAATCTGATGAATTTTGTGGCATATTCTTTTTAGGTAATATTTCAATCTGAAATTCAAAAAAAAAATTACATAATTTTATTTCTATGTCACAATCAAATAAATGCATAATCTATTTTGAAAAAAATGTTACATTATCTGTTCTGATTTTTTTTACATCAAAGTACTGTACATGTATCTGAAACCTTAATAGTTTCATAAATGTGTCTGACATTAACACAACAGTACAGACTTTTACTTACAGAATCACATTCACTTTTCTGGTCTATCATAATGTTCCTTTCTGATGTTCTATCTGCTAGTACAGAACTACTGACAGTATCTGAAACAAAATATTAAACAATCTAAAAAAAATTGCATGGAGCAAGGTTTTGACCAACAGCTTTAGGTCTTTAATTTTAAGTCTATTCAACTTGATAGTCCATCATTTGTGAAAAAAAGAGAAAATGTACAAATTTGCATTTCAAATCAAATACAAACCATCATAGACTTTGTGTATTGAACTCAGGTCTGCTACTCGTCCTGGTGATGACCCAAGTGACCTTGGAGGGTGAAGGTCAGCAATACGACCTGGTGACCCTGCACTTGTAGGTCGCATTGGTCTGGGTGGGGTTCTGCGAGGCATATCTAGGTATGTATCAGTCAGGCTTTTACTTAGATCATGTAGGCTGTCACCAACTCTTTCTGTGAGGGAAGCAAAATTTAAGTATTTGAGCTTGCATTCAAAAATAATAGTCATAATTTACTACTAAGTATTTAGACAGTAAAACACACCTGGTTGAGGGTAAGCTGGAAAACTTGTTTCCCTCACTTGCCTTCCTCTGAAAATGTATATAATAATATATTAACTAGTTAACTCTGAACGCTAAAGCTTACTGGTATCCATTGAATGATTTAACAGAAAACAAAATCAATAAGGTCATGTAAATTTAATTCCCATCTCATTTAGACAGAATGCTATGTACCTATTAGAGTTTAAGCATTAACTAGATAACTATTCAGAAATATGGGTATTTACTCATTAGGTGGTGAAGGGGGTCTGAAAGCCATGAAGTCCCACAAATAAATGGCTTCTCCAACACTGAGGACATTTTTCCCATCTGGAGTCCAGATCACCTTGCTCACATTTTCGGAATGGCCAATGAAAACCTGTTTTAGGAGATTTGTAATGGAAACCTCTTTAAACATTTACAATGCAACACAGATTTTATAAAATTGTTCAAAGGATAAATGAAAACTTCAAGAAAATTTGGACTTCCTATCAAATTAAAGTAATCAGGCAATAGTATCTTTAAATACCTGAAAGTTAATATCCAATTTCATGTTGTAATCCCAGACTTTGATAACTTTGTCCCCACAGGTCACAAGATAGCGCCCCGTCTCTGAGACTGCCAGACAACTGCAGCCACTGCGATGGATGTTTCCAATCTTAAAAAAAAATTCAAATATTACTTTAGAATTACACAGAAAGAACAGTGGATTTATTCAAACTATGATAATACTAGCTCTAGTCATCAGACCAAAAAAACAACAGAGGAAGTAACTAATGCTCAGGACAATGTGATAATCCTAGCTATCATATGTAACATTTTTAAACTTTATTAACAAATAATCAAAAATAGACAGTTTGGTATAAGTTGATATAAGTTTTATTTACAATACCCCTAACTTTGTCCTCAAGGAGTATAACAACAAAATTCAATATATGTATTTACCTCCGAGAGCAGTCTGCCAGACTTGGCATCAAACTTGAGGAGTTTGTTATTGGCTGTTGTTACCAGGAGATGCCCCACACTCTCAGGTGCGAAGTAAACTCGCTCAGCTGAGTCCAGATTATCAGACTTGGAGTCACAGGAACTGCTACTAGAAATGTCAATCCTCAGTACCTGTTGATTGAAGAGATTAAATACATATATTACATATTAGTTATGCTTTCAGACAAGTGGAATTGCTTTTTACATTTATCAATATTTGAGAACAATCATAGGTTATCATATACTAAAATAAATACACTAAACCCAATTTCCTTAGAATCTACTTTTTGCTGTACTTTTTTGTGGTTTAACATATTACAGAGACTTTTATTACTGTAGTTAATTCACAGAGCAAACAGAGTTCAAACTATAAATTATGCTTACAATGACAAAACACTAAATCCTTTGTCCTGACAAAACTTACTGAAGCCAGTCTAATACAAATGAAGGCAACATATAACAGAATCTATAAGTGACAATTATTTAGCATACCTCACTTAAGGATTTAGCATCAGCCACACAAACTGTAAACTCCGACGGCCCAATGAAAGCCACTCTTCTTCCATCAGGACTCACTGCAATGGCCTCTGGTCCCAGTCTTTCTGTCCTGACGACTGTGTTAGCTAACAGTCTCAGTAAAGTGTAACGGTCAGATTCAGCATCATACAGAGACATGGAGCCAAGGGAACAGGCACTGTACAAAAAGTCCCCAACTGGGGAGAAGGCCAGACCTATAATCTTACCACGATGCTGTCTACAAAAACAGAACACAGAATTACATATTACAGATCAATATACTGTGGAATCATTTAAATTCGTTGGGGTCAATGTTCATGGGCAAGAAAAATTTTATTGGTTCGTGGGGATGTAATTTCGTGGGCAGCTCGTTTATTTGGTAGATCTAATTAATCAGTACGTTGACAAAATAGTTGTTCATGGGGATGTAAATTCGTGGGTAAGGGTTACCCACAAACATTGATCCCCCACGAACAATAATGATTCCACAGTATTATGTGAAATCTAGGTTACAAAAACCGTAAACTGTATGTTAATAATTCATCATTTCTTTATTAACACTTATTACTTGTAACTTAGTTATTTACAAAGACATCTGTTAAAATTGCAGGCTAAAATATGATTAGAAATAAATTACAGACAGTAAACACATTACACATTGATATTTATGGTAGGTGTGTGTTTTCTTACTTGTGCTCAGCTAGCATGCTGGTAGTTTGGACATTGAACACACGGACAACTCCACTCTCAAAACCACAGGCAAATATCTGGCGAGATGGATGGTAGGCAATGGCACATGGACATTCATTAGGAGCACTAAAATCATACAGCTGGAAAAAAGCACAAAGGCTGTTAAATGGAAGGCTTTTCAAACAATATATTACTGTGGTATGGATACCATGATTTATGTTAAACAAAGTAACTATCAAACACCTATCACTCAGTACAGGTATATCAACCATAGTCATAAAAGACTAGTCTATAAAATGTAATTACTTGTTGTAGGGTTTCTGAGTCCCATACTCGGATGGTGAAGTCACTGGACACAGTGGCCATGTGTTTCCTATAGGGGTCCACTGCTACCCCAGAAATCCTCCCTGTGTGGGACCTCATGACAGTGGTGTATCCACGGGTGGAGATGTCTAATATACCTAAGTTACCCTATTGGAGTACAAAAACAAAGAGAATATAGTAAATCAGAATGTTATAAACTTTCTGTAAAAATTTTTCCAGAAGTTAAATCTGAAATGATTTTTCATCTTTTGACTTACAGTGGAAGTTCCTGCAAGAATTTTCATTCCATCTGCTGAGAAGTCAACAGCCGTTACTGGGCCTTCATGTTCTGAAAAATAGATAAAGTCAATGTTAAATGACTACCACAATTTATATCAAGAGGTTGTGATACATTTTTAAAGCTTTTTTATCAATAAAAACAAACCCTACAAAACAGTTCATACCAGCTTCAAGATACACATGCTCAAAATCCAACGGCCACAATCTCAAGTATCCGTCATCTGACCCCATGACACAGAAAGTCTCATTAACACTCATACAGTTTATCGCTAGTCCTGTGCCTAAATAAAACAAAAGGCAAATTTGTTAATGGAAAATTCATCTTTAAAATTTTTTAGATAACTTTTGGATATTTTTAAATTAATTTCTCCTGACCTTTTTGCTTGTCTTTGCTTGCCTTATTTTCATTTGGCAGCAGTCTGCGTACATGTTTAATGGTTACTTTCTGAAGGTCAATCTCAAACACATGACCTGTCTTACTACATGCATAACTGGAAAAAAAAATAACCAAATTACCCAATTTTTATCTTAACTCTGTTATTTCCTTACTTTCTTTCTCATTATATGCAGTTATATTTCCTGTTTTCCATTTTCAAGTCTTATTAAGAATCTCCAATCCTCATTGACTTTTATTTAGATTTCCTAAAACTCAAGAATAACAAGTCTATAACTTACACTATCCTGTCTGCTGGGTCTTTATCAGCATGATAACCTGCCTCAAAACAGACATCAGTGAACTCCATCAGATGATACTCCCCAAGATTGACAGGTGCTGATCTCAGTTGACCTTCTTTGACCCTCCATAACCTCACATTGTCCCGCCCACATGACACCATTCTACCAAAACATTCATTTCATGCAATGAAATGTCAATGTACATGTATATACACTAAAAGTCTTGCAATTACTTAAACTACTTGTGATTCATAAAATTAATATGGGTCAGAGGTTTTACCTAGTATCATCAAATGCAGCAATTTTCATTCTTGAGATATCTACATCAGAGTGTGCTTTAGCCATCACACTGATCTCGCGGCTCTTCATGACTTTTGACGTGTTCCAAATCACAACCATCTAAAATTTAAAGATTTAAAAAATAGCATTGATGCCAACATGCTAAGGACTTTAATAATATTTCCATTTGATTTAACTCCTCCCCCCTTTAAAAAAAACTGAATTACTCCTAACTTACTTGCACAGGGTTAGGATTAAAAGAAGCTGAAGTTAAGAAAAAATTCTCAAAATACAGACAGATAAGCTTATACAGTGAGGGCAAAAAAATGCAACAGTATACAGTTATGGAATGGGTACTCGGGAAATATCAAATTTATGGTTCCCCAAGGGAGGAAACTATTTCCCGAGGCGGTGAAGCCGCCGAGGGAAATGGTTTCCTGCCGAGGGGAACCATAAATTTGATATTTCCCGAGTACCCATTCCATAACTGTTTTATTATTCCAAAACAATCAAGGGAGATTTATTAAACTGGAGACTCAGACATTTTTTAAAACAATATAGAGGCATTTAAATAATCACAAATGCATGTGATTAAAAATATTGTAAGATAACTAATGCATCAATACCGAGGAAAATGAAATTATTAAAAAATATAAAAAAATTTCACTGACACTTCGAAAGATTATTGTTGTCTTCATTTTGCTAGAATTCCAGTATGATTTTGACATTGCATGTCAAAATGTTTTGACGTCATAGGTACATTGCTAATAACATTACGTCACAGACTCGAGATTCCTTGAACGCTCCACCCACTGATCATTTTAATTGATTAAAATTATTAATAAATATTCATGAGGGAGTAGTCCTAGGTAGTAGCTCCGATTTTTCAGGGAGTAGTCCTCTGATGAGGGAAATAGTACCGGGTATCTTCTTAGGAAAATAGACAGTTTTATGGTATTAATTCTAGAGTAATAACAGTAGAGGTATAATAATGAAAAATATATACTAGTATGACAAATAAATGGTCTTACATTCTTTCCATGGTTATCTTTTCCAACTCCACAAAGAGTACTGCCTCTATGAGAAAAACTGAAAAAAGATAATAGAATAACATATTAATGATACAATATCTGATATGTATTGCAGAAGTGTACCGGTATACAGATAATTTGAATGTTTGAACCGATATTATGATAAAACAATCTAGTAAAATTAAGTAAAAATTTTCAAATATATGTACACGTTATGTCTTTATGTAACACCTCACTGCTCCTTGGTTATTGTAATACTTTTTAAGTTTTTTTTAACAAAACTTTTTCCTTTTTTAACTACCTGAGAGAGTGAAGTGAATGGGCATGTGTCTTTGTCATGGCCATACATTCCCCTGTGTCAAACTTCCACAGTCTGACAACACTGAGAGGACCTGTCTGTCCTGAAGCCAGCAGAGTTCCAGCACCATTCAATCCTATACAGGACACCTGGTAATTGGAAAATAGATCTTAATACTTCGCCTTATTCCCTATGTGTTTCAAATTGATTTTAACTTTAATATAATCAGAACTGCAAAATAATCTCTTCCATGGATCAAGCAAACTTAAAATCTATAAGATTAGTGTTGTCTCTAAGACTTTCTGCCAATTTAATATTATTAAGCAATTAAATTGAAATTGAAATAGCATACATCCCTAAATGAGCGACGGTTCAAATAACTTACATCCCTAAATGGGCAACAGTTAAAATAACTCAAGATGTACCACAAAAAAAAAGCATTGGATGACAGAGGGATGGACACTGCGACTTCTGTGGAAAACACAAATTTAGATGTGGAGTTCTAATTAAACTTACTTTATCTGTGTGACCAATGAAGAATCTCTGGTGGCCATTGTTTACTTTCATTGCTACGACAACAGCATGACATGGGTAGATAACAGTAGATCCATCAGACGTCCAAAGTGCCTGAAATGTATGCCACAAATACAGATGTTCTCAAGCACATAAGACATACAAAGGAGCAGCAGTAAAATTAACATACATCCCTAAAGGAGCAACAGTTAAAATAACTTACATTCCTAAAAGGGCAACAGTTAAAATAACTTACATCCCTAATGGAGCAGCATTATAATAACTCACATCCCTAAAGGAGCAGCAGTAAAAATAACTTACACTCCTAAAGGAGCAACAGTGAAATAACACTAAAGGAGCAGCAGTAAAAATAACTTACATCCCTAAAGGAGCAAAGTACAATAACACTAAAGGAGCAGCAGTAAAAATAACTTACACTCCTAAAGGAGCAACAGTGAAATAACACTAAAGGAGCAGCAGTAAAAATAACTTACACTCCTAAAGGAGCAACAGTACAATAACACTAAAGGAGCAGCAGTAAAAATAACTTACTCTCCTAAAGAAGCAACAGTACAATAACACTAAAGGAGCAGCAGTAAAAATAACTTACACTCCTAAAGGAGCAACAGTGAAATAACACTAAAGGAGCAGCAGTAAAAATAACTTACACTCCTAAAGGAGCAACAGTACAATAACACTAAAGGAGCAGCAGTAAAAATAACTTACTCTCCTAAAGAAGCAACAGTACAATAACACTAAAGGAGCAGCAGTAAAAATAACTTACACTCCTAAAGAAGCAACAGTACAATAACACTAAAGGAGCAGCAGTAAAAATAACTTACACTCCTAAAGAAGCAACAGTACAATAACACTAAAGGAGCAGCAGTAAAAATAACTTACACTCCTAAAGAAGCAACAGTACAATAACACTAAAGGAGCAGCAGTAAAAATAACTTACTCTCCTAAAGGAGCAACAGTACAATAACACTAAAGGAGCAGCAGTAAAAATAACTTACATCCCTAAAGGAGCAACAGTACAATAACACTAAAGGAGCAGCAGTAAAAATAACTTACCCTCCTAAAGAAGCAACAGTACAATAACACTAAAGGAGCAGCAATAAAAATAACTTACATCCCTAAAGGAGCAACAGTGAAATAACACTAAAGGAGCAGCAGTAAAAATAACTTACACTCCTAAAGGAGCAACAGTACAATAACACTAAAGGAGCAGCAGTAAAAATAACTTACATCCCTAAAGGAGCAACAGTACAATAACACTAAAGGAGCAGCAGTAAAAATAACTTACATCCCTAAAGGAGCAACAGTACAATAACACTAAATGAGCAGCAGTAAAAATAACTTACACTCCTAAAGGAGCAACAGTGAAATAACACTAAAGGAGCAGCAGTAAAAATAACTTACATCCCTAAAGGAGCAGCCACCAAATCCCACTATTCTTTTTAGCCGCAGGATCGGGTCTGGTTCAAGACTCTACAAATTTATATATAAATAAGTCAATTTTAAGCATCATTTTGACAACTGGAATTCATAAACAAGGTGGAATCTTTCTAGTCATATTTAAATCAAATCTGAACTCATGGACTCATAAATAAATTTTGTTTGATATAAATTTTTTAAGTACCTTACAATCCGGATTTTTGGGCTGTAAATATGAGCCTGTGGATACTTTGGTAATTTGTCTTGGCTGAAATAAAAGAGGTTCTTATCATTAAAAACAAACAAACAAATATAAATCAAACTATTTTTCTCCTTTCTCATCACATATACATAACAATGTTAGCAATAAAATTTAGACATTGTTAGTATGTTAAAATACATTGAAAGATAAGACCTCAGGTGATTCAGGTGATAAATGTACTTTTTTTTATTCAATTTTTTTTCTCTTGAGTTTTTGGTTTAAAATATTATGTGGTATACATAAAGAATTTCCAATATCAAATGTTAATCTCACTGGTTTATACATATTTTATATGATTTTGTCAGATTTATGTAGAAAAAGTTTTATTTAGTATGACACACAATTCTGTGTACTGGTTCCCAAACCTTTCCAGTTTTTGGATCCTCCTGGTGAACCAGCACCTCCTCCTCAGGATGGGCAAACACATGGACCTCCCCTGCTGAGTCCTGTACAATACTAACATCATCCACCCCAACAAAAGGAAGTTCACTGGTCACCTTATGGCATTTCATTTTCTTTTTAAGAAAAAATTCAGTTAATCAATGATGTTGCATGATTAAGAATAATACACAAGTCTTAATGGAAAAAATATTGCACCAAATTTTAAAAGACACCACTTGCAGACTAGCTAACATTTATATCACCATCCAGGTTTAGGTGATATTGAGCTGAATTATTTTCATGGCATCAACCCTTCAAATCTGATTCTACTAACCTGTTTTGGTTGTGTGATTTTGTTGATCATGGTCACCCTATCAGAGACGCACTGACTGACATTTACTGTACGAGATGCCACTCTCTTGGGCTCAGATTCACTGGGAACATCTGTCAAGTTATACAAGGTAAATTGTTATGATTGTTAAAATTCATAAACTATTTCCACCAATATAATCAAGACTTTTAAGAACTGAAACAAGATTGTTTCTATATAGTAAATATGTACTGCTTGTACATGTATATGAAGAGTGGTAATGTACATGTAAATGAAACCTTGATATCAAAGCCTATACCAACCTTGTCTGATGTCTGGGTCATCAGAAAACTGTATTGAATCAAAGGGTTTCTTTGTGCTGTCATTTGGAAATCTACGGAAACAGAAGTACATATAAACAGAGGTATGCTTTTTAATTAGATATACTGATCTCAGCCTGTTTAAACAAATACAGATAAAAATAGATAGAGACAGTGAAAGAGATACAGCCACATTTAGTATAAAGTTAAATTGATTTTACATAGTGTTACTTAGAAATTTCTCTCATATTGAAGACAATACCAATCATTGGTAAAGTACCATATCTAGACCTATGCAACAGATTCAAGTTCAGGCCTTACGTGCTCAAAGCACGAAGAGGACTAAGTAAGTAAGTAAGTAACAAATTCAATTCAATGCTAAGAAAGGTCTTTATCATGTCATGCAGCTCTTCACAGAAAGACTTGTGACTCTCACTAGTTAATGCTATGCAGCTGGTAAAGGAAAAGTCAATACATGTACCTCATGTATAGTCTTATGTCGGACCTGACCATAGTTGAACTTATGACCTTCAGTAAAGGAATGAATGCCATTATGGCTGTTATGTGATTAAAGAAGTTGGTAATACAAACCTGATGAAATCATACAGATCATTCCAGTTTTCACCTCTTTGGGTCGGGAAGGACATTTCTCTACACATAGGGTTTAATCCTTTACCCAGCAGACCAGCCTTCTTTGCTTTCTCCACTGTGAGACCTAAAATTCAAAGTAGAGAAAATAGCCATCTGTTTAATTATTCTAACTAGATGCATGAACAGATTCTTGAGGCAAAATAACCAATCACAAAATCCATATATCTAATCATGATGGGAAATGCATTGTCAACATCAGCCCCTAGATTATCAAAATAAAAATATAATACTGGCTGGATTTGGTTTTGAAAAATCTCGGAGAGAAAGTGGACTATACTTATTCAAAACTGAATAAGGTAACTCTTTTAAGCACAAAAACATTACCTGGTTCATACAGATTATCACTGGTGAAAATATTTTTGACCATCATGTTGGCACAAAGTCTGACACTTTTTAGGTAGGAGAATTTTCTGTTCAGATATAATGACAAGACATGGCTAAAGTCCATACATAAAACTGTCCATCTAGTAGCCAATGGAGCCACACCACCATGATCTAAAACATAAAAATCATAATAGTATTGAAATTTATTGACAAATATCAACTATATTAACATGGGATATAAAACCTGATGACCAGGTGAGACAATTCCAGATGAAATAAGACAAGAAATTTAGCAAAATGATTGTTAGAAAATATCAGAAGTGCTGGCTTCAAATATGTCACTATTCCTTCATGTTAAAATGAAATGTACATCCAGATACAAAGATGACATTGATTATGCAGACGATTTACACCATCTTTAGAATATCAGTCACTAACCATACACAATTGCTAAGTTTACAAGCAAATTAGAGGTGGGATAATAATTTTTTACATACCTTTACTTCCACGGGCTGCTAATGAATGAACAGATCCTTTAGGAGTGTTACAAAGAAAGGGAAACTGGAGCCATGTAGATGTTGACTTAAATTCTTTGAACAAATTTGAAAATGAGATTCTGACAACTAGATTGTCTTGTGTAGCCACATCAATGTGCACCACAAAGTACTTTGTTGGAATAGGTTTGAACAGAATGTAGATATATTTTCCTGTAAGTCCCAAGGACTGGGTCTGTAGCTTTGGTAACTGGATGTAGTTCCCAGCAGGGATGGAACCAGTTATCTTGTACACAGTACATTTGATGGTTTTGTCCTAGAATTTAAAAAAAAAGTTCCATAATTCAATCAAATATTAGTCACAATATATTTACAAGTATGAAAATAAGAATTTAGTCAATTTGAGGCTACAACATTTCAGACAAAAATTCTATCTTACCATGATAGCACTGACATCCCCCTCTTTTGTAGCTTTCTTCCATGATGCCACATCAAGATGTTTAAAAACATTTACATAGGGGTGCTGCCAAACTGAAATATTGAAAACAGTTATATTTCATACTACATGTAGTAACTATCAGAACAAATCTAAGATATCTGTTATCTTAATATATATGTACTGGTAGTTCATATTGCCTAGGCAGTGGAAAATACTGTAGATTCCTTATTTTTCGAGAGTACTTATTATTGTGAAATGGCATTTTAACTTCAAATCGCAGCAACAATAATTCGCGATTGGACGGTTGATCAAGAGATTTTACATGGATTTTAACACCATGAAAATAAAAGTAAGTAATTTTATTTCACGAGGGGCTTTTCTTGCGAAATTATGTGATATTTATTTCCTCTTGTATATTAAGGAATCTACAGTAGTCATATATACTGATATTCCTATGAATATCAAAAAAATAAGGCATATTTGAAATACTACAATGTACAGAAGATCCAAGGATGTATCAGACAGGTAAATCCGGCATGGGAAGACTACTTTTCTGGTATCCTTAAGACATACCATAAAACGGGTACTACTAAACAGAGTACGCTAGAGTACGATAGAGTACTTTAGAGTACGCTAGAAAAAATGTGTAGTTTAATGCAATTAAATTGTTTATTTATGTAAATATAACTCGATTAAACATTATTATAAACTAATATTGCAATATTTATTTCAAAATATTTGTTTTTAGCGCTATTTTGACAAGAAAATAACATTCATGATTCAATGCATTGAACTGTTAAAGATTATTAACACTCTGATCTCGATTAATATTTTGTTTCAGACTTACTAACTTCAACTAAATTTTATCAAAAATAAAATTTATTGCCCTATATAAATATTTTTTACATTAACAATGAAACATTTCAACATGTTCAAGTTAAATTAGATTGGGATCAAATGATAAACCGTCACCTGAAATCAGAATTTGAAATAACTCCTAAAATAAGGAAAACATACAAATCTAATTTAAAATATATATTCATTATGTTTAACTAAAGTAGAAAAACATACAAAAAGTAGTTAAATTGCATTAAATTATTAAATTTTACTAGCGTACTCTAAAGTACTCTATCATACTAGCGTACTCTGTTTAGTAGGACCGCCATAAAACTGTACTACAAATACAATGTTGCTATTGTGTTCTCACTTCTCAGTGTTACTAGTAGGGAACTGGGAATAAGATAGATTGCAGAAGCTCTAAACACTAATAAAAAGTGCTTTTTAGACTTGGAGAAATATATATCATATAAAGGTTTGCATATTGAGACTATTTAGTTCATTTCCAACATAGGTTACCTGCCTTATTTCCAGAGGAACAATATTCAAAGACAATGGACTATTCATGAATAGAAAGAATTGTTGTTTACTTACACTGGGAAATTAAAAGAAATAAAGAATTAAACTACTTATTCTTGGTTTAATATAATGCTTACAATATTTTAATCTATTACAAATTGTGTAATTAACTGTAAATAACCATTTTTTCTATCTTACTTCTAAAGGCATATAACTCTAACTGCATAAAACTACCCTACAAGTAGAACTCATTAGTGTGCATCGTTTAGAGCTTCCTTAAATGCAGCATCCTTATACATACTTTTTGTTTATGTTTTACTATGTGACTGTCACATGTGGATAGAATCCTTTTTTTTTTTAACAAGACTAAAACTATCTACCGAAGAAAAATCTTCAATACCGATTAGTGTAAGGTGTGTGTGTTCAGTTATTGCAAATATGTTAAAATTAAAAAAAAATACTGACAGCTTTAAATGTGATATCGCATGTTTTTAGAGACAAGTTTTGTCATGCTCCGAATGTCAATGAACTTTGCAAAAACATGATGATTACGCATTTATGAAACAAACTTACGCTGTGACATTTTCAAGATATTTGATTCTTTTTTGCCCGATAATGCAATTCACTTAAAATGACTCTAGTTTAGCATAAACAGTCTTCATATGCTATTCAAAAATTAAAATCTGTATCCTTTACCGCCATGTTGTAAACAAACTGCGTACGCAGTGCGGGACGGTTCGCCCCAAAAGACCATTCGCGCTGAGACGTTTCGCCCCTAGACGGTTCGCGCCAAAGATCTAATTAGTTTTGAGGTAATTATCACTTGTTAATGGCAATTATTAACTTCTTAATAACTTTTATACTGTGTTATATTAATTCAATCCATTGGTTCAATCAATATACTAAAGACGTGACACTCTGAAGACCTGATTGAGATAATTTTGTCTGTATGGGGGAAATATTAATAGATGATGCATACCAAAATACACTTGTAGAGAATAAAAACTGAGAATCTAACTCTATATCAAGCTATATACCCCCCCCCCCCCGCCCATAACCACACTAAAATAAAAAAAAAAGAAATTGTCAGACCTGATTTTTTAAAATGAATTCCTGTTACTTAAAAAAAAAAGGTATTTCTAAATGACCTGATATTTTTATATGATGTGAGAAAACAGCAACTCGTGATTATTTTAATGACATGATGATTTAAAAAACTGATCTATTTTGATATAACAGACATAGAAATAAATTAAGGCATGTCACTTGTGAAATAAGTTATATCGAAAGATTTTTTTGAGAAGTATAGTTTTGATAAGTAATTATATAGCATTACTCAAAATCACAAAGAAAATTGGAGTCAGTGTGCATCCTACTGAGCAACGGTAAAATAAACTTGATAATTAACACCCGTCTCATGATTTAATTCTCCTCTTTATCTTGACATGGAGAGTCTCCAAATTATAGTTATTACACCTTAATTACAAAACTGAATCAGAGAACTATGATTGCTGAATAAACATAATTATATCTGCACATGGATAATTATATATTCAATTATGGTATAAGCCCATTTTCAACAATTTAAACATGAAAGTTTTTTTTAGTAACTTTAGAACATTTTTTTTAATAAAGTCAATATTAACCTTATATATAAATATTTATCTTAATATATCGTTATAGAAATTGTAGATTAAATTTGGCGCGAAACATCTCGGCGCGAAAGGTCTTTTGGGGCGAATGGTCTCGGCGCGAACAATCAATAGGGGCGAAACGTCCCGTTACCGCGTACGCAGCTTCTCTCAAATTGTTAACTCGATCATCAAATCTGTCGTATCGCATCCCGTCTCACACACTATATTCTATTATTATACCCGCACGTTCGATAGAAAGTTGATATATTGTCGTTATCCTGGTCCGCCCGTTTTCCGTTCTTCCGAACAATTGATATATCATTAATAACAGATCAATCTGCTGAATAATTTCGCACAATAATTCAATTGCTAGTCCAGCACTCTTCAAGTTTCTTTTTATTTATTGAGTGCATATGATATGGAAAAGTAGTAAGACTTCTATAATGTTCTCTCAACATTTTATTTTAGTTTTAATTCCTAGTTTTAATTTAAAATCTTTAAAAGTAGGATCCATTCCTCAAATCTGGGAACAGATTACATGCAATTATTTTCTTTCTCCCCGAAGAACGAAACAAGAAGAAGGAAAATGCCAAAATTTAAAACTCTTTTTCTATAGGTGCTGTGCAGGGGCCTCTATACAGTATAATACTAACTTGTTAGTAGGTCCCTGATAAGTACTTTTTTAAAAGAACAGTACTGATTTAAAAACTAAATAACATTTTGACCGATTGAATGAGCCCTATAAATAAACCCTACTAAATATTTATTGGTCAATCATGCACAATGTTAAAAAATCATTTAATTTGCTTTGGAATCTGGGATATGCAAGGTCCTTTTTCCCCCTATGGTTTAGAAAAAAATAGATTGATTAGTAGCAGCCGCAGACGCGGATCCGAGATTTTTTTTTTCCAAAAGGGGGTAGGGTGGGATGAGGGTCCACATCAATTCTAAAGGATGTCATACTCTGGAATTTCTTGACAAGCAAAAGAGAAAAGCTACTAACTTCCCCAAACCTGTAATACCTATTTCGTGGAAGGGGGAGCGTGTTTACTATGTACATTAATTTAATGTACAGTCTGTCCCACCAGGGACCTATATACTAGCATATAGGTCCCTGGTCCCACCAAGCTAATGTTACCACTCATTTTCAAATGACAAATCATTCTAAATTATCTTGTAGATTTAATACATCGGACATCTAAACAATTTATTAACTAATTTGTGCACTTTTTTAATCTCATCTTCCCGGACCCCCCCCCCCCCCCCTCCTCCCCCAGGTCATATTATAGATTCCCCAAAGAGAGCCAGAACCATTTATAGAACAACTTATCTTGAATACACGTGGTATCTCGATCTCGATGTAATTTCATCAGACGTAGTTTTTTTTTTTTTTTGGTTCATAGACTAAAATAGTTGCCGACTGCTTAATTTATGCACAAAGTAGACAACAAGTGACTTGCTATGTTGATAAGTGAGTTGTGGACCCGAGTTACTGACTCGATCTCCAAAGCAAGCATCCAGCCCGTCAGAGTTGAGCATCAAGTTGAACAAGTTCCATCATCGAGGATGAGCGAGTTCACATCTCTGTTGATCAGACTGGCGCTGTCTGCTGGACTGTCTCTCGTGTTGGGTAAAATTCTTCTTGATATGATGGACCCCACAAGGAAGCAAAAGAAGGAGGCAGAGAAGAGGGTTAGTAGTGAAGGAATTGGCTCTCTTTTAGTCTTAAGCAATACTGTTGTAGTGAAGCAATCTTAACCACCGTTAACGTTAACGTATATGTTCATCGACATGGTTATGAAAAAAAGACAATTACATTGACTTCCTATGTTTTAAATCTGTTCTTATTGTTTTCATATCATATTTTAGAGAATTACTCTTTGTTTAGCAAATAGGCCTCTGATGGAAGAATAGAGGTCATTTAAAATGCATCATGTAATGACTCATTGTATAATTAGTGTAATTACACTAATAAAAATATAATTTAAATATTTTACAGGCTAAAGAATTGATGAAAAGAATTGGGGTGACTAATGTGAAGGTAAATGTGTCAATTTTATAAACTCACTTGATCAACATACTCTCTAATGTTTTTCCACTGTTACGAATATTACATTTTTCCTCTTATCTGAAAATACAACATATTAATTGGTATAACTTTTAGTTGACAGAATATGAACTTTGTTTTGCTGCTGACTTGATTGAACCAGAGAGTCTTGATGTATCATGGGTTGACATTGGGGGTTTAGATGATGTGGTTAGGTCAATCAAAGAAACTGTCATATTCCCATTTAAAAGACGAGACTTATTCAAAGATTCATATTTAATCCAACCACCAAAGGGTTTGTATGAACTAGCTTTTTTACATATACATACAACCCCATTTTCTTTCTTTTCTTTTTTTTTTTTACATTTATGATACAACAATTCAATATGTTAAAAAATAGTATATCCCACATTTTAAAAACAATACTTTGATTAAGGCTAGATTTGAGATAGTCATAATTTTAGATTAATTTTCAAAAGGCCTTTTGTTACACGGACCTCCTGGATGTGGAAAAACAATGGTTGCCAAAGCAATTGCAAAAGATGCAGGTACAAGATCCAATATATTGTGTCATTTTCTTGAATTTTGAAAGTTTAATTTGCTCATTTACTTAGGACATCCGAAAATGCAATGAGATTTATACTTCTAATCTAACATCATAAAATACATTATTATTATATACTTATCACACCTTGGTTTTCTGAATCCCTATCACCACTCTCTGAAACTGATGACATAGTATATACATAGTATACAGTACACAATGTTTTTATTTCTTACCTATGAAAAAAAAGCTCCTCTAAAATGTGTTTTGTTTCACAGATAAATGTTGTATTACTGACTGCAAAAATTACTTGTTTTATATTTAACTAATAATGGAGGGGTATACCATGAATTTATCCTGAAAACAGTAATTTGATCCAAAGAGCCAGATCACATGTCAGTGACAGATGCTTTGCAAATCTTATTTGAGCTGAAGATCTGTGCCTGTCAACTTGACGTGATCTGTGTCTTTTGATCAAGTTAATGTTATAGTAATTATTTATTGACCTTTATATGTTATATATTTAGGAGCCAGATTTATTAATTTCAAAATTTCATCAATGGTGGATAAATGGTATGGAGAGTCACAAAAAAGAGCAGAGGCAGTGTTCTCATTGGTCTGTTAATTATTTGTTCTTTGTTTTTCTCAAAAGTTAAAATTATTTTATAAAGCTCACTGAATATTTATCAATGAGCAGTCACAGAGGTTTATCACATTTCAGTTTTGCATATACATGTACTTAGTTTAACATAACAATGTAAAAAAAAATATATATGTATCAGAGGTCCTTGTAAGACAAATTGTTCAATTTAAATGATTAATCACTCTAAAACAGAGATATTTAAGGACTCTAGTTTTGAGCACCACCACATTGAATTTTCTTCTGTATATAGGTTTTTGTCAATCAAATTTTCAATAGTTTTGGAGAAGAGAAATAAAAGAACTATTCCAGTGCCCATTCCTGTGACCTTAAATTTATCAAAGTGACTTCAGCCATAGATCATTATAGCATACACTTTGATCAAACTTCTGTAAGCTTTAAAAGATCCCAAGATGACAAGATAATTGGACTGTGACTTAAAATATTGATACATGTACAGGTTAACTATCATTCATTAAGACCTAGATCAAGTCCATCAATTTTATTTTACTTCAAGGAAATATTGCTCTCTTAGAATATAAAAATTTCTAGCATGTAATATAAGTTTTGATGTGATGATTTTAATTTGTTTCAGGCTATGAAATTGCAGCCAGCAATTATATTTATAGATGAAATAGGTAAGGAGTCAGTTTCTCTTTTGTCTTTTAATTTTCATCAATGCTTAATGAATTATAAAAGTATTTTTTCTGTACTTTAGGCTAGTGTATCTGTCTTTTTCTAAAAAGTTACTCTAATGAATGTAAAGAATACAATTAAAAAACTGAGGTAGAATGTTAAGTTACTGTAAACCAACTTTTATTTGTGTGCAAGAATTGTTCGCAAGTTTTGCGACCTACTTTAACTCGTGAATATTAATCGCCGCGAACCATTTATTTTGCTTTGTATTTGTAGAGAATGTTTCCTCAATCGCGAAAATAAATCATCGCAGATTGATTTCAAACTGATGAATCGCGAATAAAAGATGACGCGAATAATAGTTGGTTTACAGTAATTGAAAATTACAAGCTGTAGTAATTCTTTGTTTAATGACCATAAATTAAGTGATTCTTTTCCTGTGACCACTGTGTTTAAATTATTTCATTGGTTTTGGTATTATTAGATTCCTTTTTACGGTCCAGAAGTTCACAGGACCATGAAGCCACAGCTATGATTAAGGCTCAGTTTATGAGTATGTGGGATGGCGTTATTACAGACCCTAAATGTCAGGTGATGATCATAGCAGCAACAAATCGTCCAAGTGACATCGACCCAGCCATTCTAAGAAGACTACCTTGCCAATTTAGCATTAAAAAACCAGTAAGTTAAGTATTTCAAAGTACAGCATGATTATGTAATTCATAGCACAGTATAAGGAAGTTTCACAGAGGGACAATTGTGCTTGGTTGTAAATGTACTTCATTATATCCAACAAGTTCATAATGTATTTTACAGCCATGGGGAATGAAAATCACTTCGCTGTAAGCGTCGATTCATTATAAGCATGTTTTACTGTACATAATGTATTATAAAGGAGACTGATTCTTCCGATCTTTGGTATGTTAATAAATACCAGCAATTTTAACTGATTGTGTTTTCCATTATTTCAGTTATTCAAACTATCTTGAGTTTTCCGAAATTAAATATATGTTTGTTTTTTCTACTTCAACTCACCATTTTTAATTGAATTGTAAGGTTAATTACCTACATACTGTTGAAAGGCGTGAAAAAAAGAACTACGCACAGTAACTCCCGATTCCCGCCTACATTTTACAACCATTTAATTCAATATTGATGACAATTTGGCCATAAAATCTTTGTTTAATACAAAGAACAGTTCAATGGTAATTGATTAATTATTTTAATTCCAGTGCTAAATAGTAAAATATCCCTAATTCCAGCTCTTGAAATTAGGGGGGTAGATGATATTTTCCACTGAAATCGGGCTATAAAGCATCACCATATTCTGAAATAATCTTGGATATGAATAAATGTTTCTTAAATCTTTTCTTATGTTTTATGCATATAAAATTAAGCATATATATTAGTAAAATATAATGTTTCAGTTGTGAAGCACTTGGAAATTGCTGAAAAAATAAGCATTTTTGTCGTTTTTTGTATATAAACATATGTTCCCCCCCGTGAAACACAAAAAGCTTTGGTATGAATTTGTGAAATAACAGTCCATATTACCCGTAAAAAGGAATTTTTGTTTCACGGGGGGGGAAAGATGTTTTAAAAATGTTTTCCGTTGATTTCTATAGTGAAAAACACGAGTTTTACCAAAATTTTACAGTTATCTCTCGTTGTTTTCCTAAAGAAGTAATGTTTTATGAAAATCCATATAAATATCAATATAAATATTAAAAATCGTTTGAATATGTTAACTTTTGAAAATTGACTTGGAGGTAGGCGGGAGAACAATGCTATCGTTCGCAGTTCTTAACAAACTGAAATTTCTTTCCTCTTTTGAAAATAATGTACCATTAGTTATAAATGTATACATACCATTTGTAATTAGTATAAAATATATGAATATTTAAAACAGCAGTATGGCAATTTTTTTCCATAATGAATTTTCTTTTCAGGAAAAACTTCAAAGAATTAATATATTAAAACTTGTGTTATGTGGAGAAGACACAGAGGTATGTTTAATTCTAAAATTGATTTTAATTACTCATATTTAAGGTTTTCTTATAAATTATATGTCTAATTTGGGCAATATTTTTCCTGAGATAAAGCAAATCTACCAGTATTACATTTAAAGCATTCTTTACAGGACTTAAATTATGAACAATTAGGAGAAGAAACCATGGGAATGACAGGAAGTGACCTTAAGGAAGTTTGTAGGGTAGCATCAACCAATCGAATCAGAGAGTTAATCCAGGACAACCAATCAGATAATATCTAGTGAGTACTCTACTGATTGTCTTAATTCACTGTTGCATTTAAGATTTTTTTTTTTTAATAGGGGGTTGAGTAGTTCATAAAATAATAAAGGTGCAGTATAACTATGTTCAATTCACTATATAATAATTCAATTTTTTTTACTAAAGGTGTAAAAATTAAAAGGGTTGCAGTGTAATTATTGCATTTTTTGCATAAATTCATATAATTTTACATCCTATTATTTTTGTGTTTTTTAAATTTTTTTTTCAGTAAAGTGAAAATAGACAGACTAAGACCTGTAACAATGAAGGATATGGCAATTGCTATTGAAAAGGTTTCAAAGTCCAAGTCAGAAGTGTTCACAAGTTTTTCTCACATTCAAATGGACTGAGGATTATTCATAAGCACAAAGACTGAGTTTCATATAATGTTGTTAAGATGCATCTTTGAACAGCCAAATGACGTATTGTACTGAACTAATACAGATATTGGATTATCACCAAACATTTATAGCTTCCCATTGGGTTTAAAAGTTCTTTCAGTTAGGTTCCCCCCCCCCCCCCTTGCTATTTTTATTGTCTTTGAATATATTTTTTTTAAATATTAAATGCTTTTTATTCTAATTAGTTATATTAAACATTCCAAAATAAATGAGTAACGCTGCATGTCATGTATAAAAAAAAAAAGGGGGGGGGGAGTAGGATTGATGATGTTTATGTAATAGTGTTGCGGGGCTTCACAGTTATAGAGTAAAAAGGGGAAAGCAATCTGAATCCCCCTCCTCCCCTCCCAAAAAACCCACAAAACACCTCTGTTATACCTGTTGATTGAAAATGTTACATCATTTTACCACTGATTCTATTCTATTGAGTGATATTTTTAGTGCTATTTTTCATCTTTTTGCTGATGAAGTCAAATATGGGAGTTACATGTATTGGAATTAAACAAACTGGCTGTGGCCACCTTAAAGAATCCTGTGTATTATTTTATCAGTCGTTTTGTCTGTCAACAAGCTGCTGTTAATTTTAAAAGAATAAAGTGTAAAATTCAAGGGGAAAACTCTTATTTATTAGGAAGTTAATGCACAGAATGGATTCCTATCTTAGAGATCTCAGTCACCAGTGCCAATATTTGAAAATCCCCTGCTAAAAAATAATATCTATATTTAGACTTGCACAGTACTAGTAACTGTATGTTTTTTATGCCTGGATGTAGCTTTAAAATGATGCCTAAAATATGATGAGCATCAAGTTTAAGTTACAACTCATAAGGATGAAAAGAAGTTCAAAGTATATAAAGGAATATACTACCTTTCACGGTATAAAATTGGATAAAACTAGCTTTTTCAAAGGAGCATGTGCTTCAGTACAAGTCTAATATATTTTTGTAGTTTCAAAAGCAGTTCCTGTTGAAAAAAATATCACTGACTGAAACAAGTACTATGCTATGAGAATACTGCAAGCAACTCTTGAGTCCCTTACCAATATGGGTCGTAATTTTCCTTAAAAAGTCTGTTACTCATCAGAATAGACTCATATGCCATAAATCAGCTCAGTATATTCTAGGGTCTTGAAAAAAGTGTGGGAAACAAGTGGCACAAACTGACTGACTTGCACACAGACGGACGGAGAGGAACTCCAAGTCCGGCATACAGTCACCTGACGAATGGTTGGTGTAACCCCCCCCCCCCCTCCATCTGAGAATTTTTTTAGACACGAGAACTTTGCAAATATACATGAATTCCTAGTCTATCATACCATTACTTCGTTATTTGATATCATTTTCCGGTTTTGTCGAGTTTTAGAGATTGTTCCTTTACGGTACATTTTGTATATATTTTTTATTTTTATATACCGTAAAAGGGCAATCTCTAAAACTTAACAAACACGGAAAATGATATCAAATAACGAAGTATTGGTATCACTATGATAGGCTAGTAATTCATGTATATTTGCATAGTCATCTCGTTTCTTAAAAAAAAAACTCTCAGAAGGAGGGGGTGTTAAACCAACCACTCGTCAGGTGCCTGCTCCGGCGGGGTTTATTATGTGCACGCAGTTACTTGAAGTGCGCGAAGCAAGTTCCTTAGAAATTATTCTCTATAGAGCAGTAGACAGACTTTCGCTTACATGAACGTAGGCTATGCCTGTCCACTTCTCTAGAGAGAATACTTAGAAGTTAGAACCTTTACTTTCAAATTTCATTATTCACTTGTGAATGTTGTATGTAGAATTTCTGAACAAAGTATAAGAACCATTCGTAAAGCTAACATATGTATTAGTAGAACAACATAATATTGATGAAATTTACATTTCAATTCAGACATTAATTCTTCGTATGACTCAGTTTGCTATATTCTTTTTTAAAACATTTATATTAAATTCATGAAATGACAGGATATGAAACATGTTTGCACAAAACACTGGTACATGTAAATATGCAATCACGTTGCAAAAATCTTTAATTTCATTCCCACATTTTACCTTTTTTTTTCTTTGATGTATTATGTATGCAGATTTTTAACTTATCTGTCAATATCTGATTGGAAATTTAATCGATTGATGCATTGCAGTTGTACAAAAGTGTGCGCCAAACAGTCCTTTTTTGCATATAGTGAATGATTGTAAAGTCACCTGTGGGCATTCATACCATTGACGAAGTTAAAACGGGTCACGATGTAACGGTGCAGTCAATGTTGATTATTAATAAATAGAGTGGGTAAGGGAGTCCAAATAGTTTATGTCAACTTAATGTTATATACCGAACAGTTCAATAGTATCTTTAAAATATGTTAATCCCCTTTCGGTTTCAGGGCATCATGCACGGATCCAGCCCCCCCCCCAGGGTGGGGGTGGGGGTGGGGGGTCCACATAAAACAAATATCGGACCGAAATTTTTTTTAACAAGAACCCCCCCCCCCCCAAATCATCCAGGAAAACTATTTCGTGTTTGTGGTGGGGTTGGGGGTTGGAAAAGTCACTTTCCTACGTTACCTTTCTTCATATACATGACTTACCATTTCACGAAGGTTCTGTGATTCCCGGGGGGGGGGGGGGGGGTAAGTAATTTTTTTTAATTACTCTACATAGTTTAATAACTCTGAAAATTCCAGGTTTTGGCTTTAATATAATAATAAAAAAGATCAAAATAATCTACCCATCTCTACAAAACTTCATTTTCGGCTTACGACAATACATCTACTTTACGAATGGATTGACAAATGCCCCTGCAAAAAGTTGTATTACCGGCTTACGACAATACATCGACTTTACGAATGGATTGACAAATGCCCCTGCAAAAAGTTGTATTACCTACAGGTACTTATAGATAAAGGACACACTCTGAAATATTATCGTCCCTCAACGGTATAACAAAAGTTCCAGGACGCAGATGTGGAGTGAAAAAACAAAAAGGATCTAAAGCAAAAAATTTCAATATAACCATTCATTTCGAGCGAGCGAGTTTGAGCGTTTCATGCACCAGCAGGTAAATAATAAAAGCAAGGGTAACTCCTGATATTCATTGCAAGCAGGAAAAATACATTCGTTACGTGGGTACTGATTTCTTCTCTGGTATTACTTAACATATGAACATGTCTAACAATTTACACAACTAGACACGTAGCAGCTTAATTTCCAATTTCCGTTCACATAAATATTAATGAAACAAGTATAGATGCATATTGTACATAAATAATTTCTCTTTGCCAACATCTGTTTTGTGTTGGCACCGTCTAGCATGGCAGGGAACCTTGTTTGAATACAGTGGTTCCTATCTTAATGACAACAACACGACGGGTGCATTGTGTTAGGAATCCGTGGTATGATTCCACTTTTCTTTATAACTTAATACCTTTTTACAATACATGTGCCCTAGATCCATGTTAAGATCTCAGTTATTAAAAACAGAAGTCACAGATAAATGATAATTATAATGTAGGGTATGTATGCTAAATTTTGATAAATCACACCAAGCTATCACAGATTAAAACGGATAAAACACAAAAACCGGCCAAACGTCTTAAAACTGAAGAAAATCGCATTAGCGATAATCTTGAAAGACAACAGGGTTCGTAATAAATAAATCTGCTAAAGTCACTGTTACGTCAATCCCGAAAATGGAGTCCCTCTTCGTTAGGAACAGCAATGTCATTGATAATGAATTCATCATCAAAGTGTACACATTGTGACAATATCACCGTCGCCTTGACGGTGATGTCTCCAAAAAGTTCGCGAGACTGTCTCAGCATCCGATCCTTGAGAGCTCGCTTGGTTTCCTCTGCCTCTTCTTGTGATATGGGAGTGGACATGAAAGTATGCATAGTCTTGCTCCCCTCCACATACCGCCACTGTATGGTCGATAACTGGTCCCGGGCCATCTGCCCCGCCCCCAGGGGGATGCCATTCACAAGACGTGGAAGCCTCTTGTAACAGGAATTGGGAATCTCCGCGTCACAGTACACCGTTTGGAATGATAGTTGCAAAAGATAACAATGTTTTTCGTCGTCTGATTTTCGCTGTGAATGCACTAACCGTCCAGCGTTTTTCGGACTGATGGTGAATTGGGAGGAAGACTTCAAGAAATAATTTTGTTGATTCCGTTCTCTGTTTAAATCCATCACTGACATTGTGTCCAATCTATTCAGAGACAATTCTAGTTCCGAAAGTGAAGCCACTTTGAAAATTTTGAAGTCCTTCCAGTAGATTAGAGGTTATATATACTACGGAACACCGTACTTAGTACACAGACGACCAAAACAAAAACAAAAGCACGTAGCTCCAAGTCAGTCACTTGTGGTTTACATTACGTATTTAGGAGGCGGTGGGAGGCAAAAGCGGTTTACCTGCCAGGTCATGTGCAGACGAATCCAATCTGATTGATTTAGGCCAAGTTAGTCGATTCCACAGGAACTTTTCTGATTATCAAAGCGTGTCAGTCCAAGATATGCGAGCTTGCCTTTTGTGTCCGTTTTTTAAAGATCTTGGAATGAATATACCTCTGTCTACGATCTGTCACTTATTAAGATATACGATTTTTGAAGAAGAATTAAAAAGAAGTATTTATTCTGAGCTGGTCGATATTCTTATATATGTTCCAGTATAGAGCGAACATTTCTTGTTTGGGAATTTTTAAATCTATTTTTATTTTTTCCGAAATTTTACACGCTAATCTCATTGCGGAAATAAAAGACGTGTTTCTTCTTCTAATGCATATTCAAGACAAAAGACATTTTAACATGCAAAAAATAAAAATTTTATATCATTTCTCCTAAATATTGTTTTATTTAAGTATTTAAAGCTTGATTCAAATATAGATCGAATGTTTCATTTCAATATCACAAGTCATCTACAGTCACGGTACTGAGACGGGAAAACGGAACTTTTACTGTCAATTTTTACTTCCATGAGAGTTACTTCTTACGAAAGCCCATTGAGCTCATTTTGGTAGGTAAAAAAAATATATTTTTCGCGTTATAACGCGTAACTTTCGCGTTATAACGCGAAACTTTCCCTGTAAAACAGAGACATTTGCATAAGTCTACAGTTTGTTTTACTTTTTAATGATCTAGTTTATTCATTACAATGAAAAACGAAAGACTGTTTTGAACTTGGATTATCACAAGCTGAAATTTTATGTTTTCTCGCCATTGAATGTGTCTCTCCTCTTTCTAATTCATTTTTGCTGTCACATGTTGTCTTTCTCAATGCTGTTCAATACAAGTGTTGAATTAAGCGTATAGTAGAGGATCGAAAATACAAGTCAAATTTTAATTAGATTAAACACTCTTTATAGAATTTGAAATAAAAAATCTCAGAAAATTGACAACAATGAGGTAAATTTCTATATTTCACGGAACAATTGTGCCACATCACATGAGTAACCTAATGTGAAAATTGGATGATAAATATTCGTATCAAATGATTCATCTTCGATATACTCACTGTAGAAATACAACATTGTATTTTAAGGTTGCACCACTTGGTCATACATGTACCATTACTTACGAAAACATTGACAATTTATTCAAAGAAAGCAACGAGTGGAGATTTTCCTGAGAAAAAAAAAATTAGTCTAAAGAATTTCTTGGATTCAACAAGTGAAAAACAAGAAAATCTTTAAAGGAATATTCATTTAATTAATTAGTAGGGTTTTGAGATTAATTGCAAAATCAACACTAATCTATCCACTTCTCGCATCAGTTCTCTTTTACATCTTCTGAAGAAATGTCATTTATAAATTCGTAGAAGTCCCCCTCTGCGTTCATGTTTTTTATCTGTCACTCAAGATCACAGGTTCCTGAGTAACATGACTATATATGTATAATTCCGCGTTATAACGCGAAAGTTTCGCGTTTATTCGCGAAAGTAACACGTTTATTCGCGAAACTTTTGCGTTATAACGCGAAAGTTTCGCGTTTATTCGCAAAAGTTTCGCGTTATAACGCGAAAGTTACGCGTTTATTGGCGAAAGTTTCGCGTTATAACGCGAAAGTTACGCGTTTATTGGCGAAAGTTTCGCGTTATAACGCGAAAGTTACGCGTTTATTCGCGAAAGTTTTGCGTTTATTCGCGAAAAAATTATTTTTTTACCCACGAAAATGAGCTCAATGGGCTTTCGTAACTTCTAGCTAGATACATGGATGATAATATCATTTTAAGTAGAAACCACACTTAAAATTCACGTCAAAACCGAACTGAATTAAAAAAAAACAAAATACAAGCATAGTCAATGATGTCCAGATACAAATATATAAATATAATAAATATACTAGCTAGTACTACGTGATATCCTACTTTTCAAAATAAAAAGGTTAAAAAAAGAAGAATATTTATAAGAGAATCAAAGAAATGTCAAAAAATTTATCGATAAGGCATTGCAGACTGCCAGTTATATCTATGAAATTCATACTGGGAACGTTTAAGAAAGTTCTGCATTGAATTGTATCAGCCACTAGATACGAGTACTAGTAACAATACCTAAATACATATGTGTTAAAGCCTTAGCAATGGCATGACTACACTAGGGAGTGACTTAACCCCTAGAATATAAGGGGGAAAATCTTCAACATGAAGGAATCAACAAGGACAAAAAACAAAACGAGGAAAGGAGAGCAAACAGATTATAGTTTGAAGAGAGTGTTCGCTGGTTCCATCACGTATTTCTGACCCCCACTGCTCCTCCCAAACGGTGTGGAGCGGACTAGAAACAAGCGTATAGAGATGTGGCTGACCTATGTCAATATGGTATATATACAGTATCATTTCTCAAAGGAGATGGGTAAACAAGGCGCGCAGAATGCCTATAGCTTCAGATATATAAAAATCATATTCTATCTGTGAATTTAGTATTTAAAGTAAAGATATCAATATTAAAATTTATGAAATTATGACCCAAAATTTTTTTTCTGAGGAAAATTTTCTCGGCAAAAATTCTATTATTGAAAAAAATATGTGGTATTCCCGGGGTTCGAACCCTAGCAATAAAAATCATGTGTCAGAAAAGTTTATTTTTAAAGTAGAGTGGGATTTTGCTCCATGATTTAGTTAACCAAAAATGTATATTTTTACGTAAACTTTGAGGATAAACTTAAAAAAAAACACACACACAAACTGAGCGAAGACCACTCATATCGAATAAATTATGTTATAGTATGAGAAAATGATCCTTTTTGCTCTCTTTAGTGTGTGTATGCTATATGCTATTTCACAGGCAGTTAATTTTAATCTTTGTGAGATTTTTGTAATTTGTGGAGATTTTACATAAAGTATACTTTAATAATGTTAATAAAATATCAAAGAAAATTTTGTTATAATTGAGATTTAATTTCCACCCTAATATTTGTCGCACTATAGGCATTTTGCGCGCCTTGTTCGCCCATCTTCTTTGAAAAAAAGTAAAAAGCGGAATATTTGCAGCAATCAATTCATTTGCTTACTGTTTGAAATCGGATGAATAAAACATTTCAAATCCTTAATCAATTAAGTCTCATCCCCTTTCCAAGATTTGCAGGATTTGTATATACCGAGAATAACTTAATCTTGAAGGACATATCTCATACTACACATAGTATAAACTAACCAACTTCGATAACTTCCAGAATCAGAAAGAAATTTTCAGACCTCCATTCAAAGTCCTTTTTTAATACTTTATTTTATAATCATGTATTTCTATGTACGTATTTCATCACTTAGATTACACACAAGATTTTTTTTAATTTCCAGTTACTGTACTTATAAACTGCTGACATGATCATATTCTCAAATGTTGAGTTATCAACACATGGCTTTTTAACTCTGCTCTTTCAAAATTTATATGGCATTTATTGATTATGTGTGCAGCCAGTTATCACTAAAATCAATTCACCTTGACAAAGTCGAACTAGGTGCACGTCTAATGGAAATTAAAATGTGGTTTTTAAGGGATTATATTTACCCAAGACTGGGGAAGTTTTATCATTCAAGGGCCATAAATTTAACCATTTCCTCATTTTAATCTTGAAAATATATATCCATTAAAATCTAACAAGTTGATGGTTTCATTTCTTAGAAATAAGATTTTGCAATTGTAATACAAAAAGAAATCTCTGTCTCTCTTCATGTATTTTGAATGATCTCTTTAGATGTTTTAAAAAACAAGAAAATTATGAAGTAAATAGAATTCTAATTTATTTATTCACTTGACATGCATTTCTAGATAATGTCACTTTCTTTCAGAATTGAGTTTATGGTCAGCCATTTCTGACTGATCAAGCCCAGTTACATCACTCATATGAAGGATCACTGTTTACTTTGGTCATAGGTCTTGTTATCATTGTTAACCGTACAAGATGCCAAGGAAGGCTAAGGTTTTACATCTTGTTCTTCACCTTTTAAACAGTCCTGATTCTCTAATGATGAAGCCTGAGGTTTTCTTTCCTGTTTTGCACCTTTGAGACAGTTATTTTCTTCTGAAGAGGAAGCCTGAGATTTTATTTCTTGTTTTTCACTTTTGAGACAGTCTTCATTCTCTCTGTGTGTTGTAGATTCAATATCCTGGTTTTTTTGTCTGTGAACTAGTTTCACATTTCTGTGTGCCTGTTTGAAAACTTGACTCAATGTCCTGTTTAACATGGGCCCCCTTCCTTTGAGGTATAACTGAACAAAATGACTGAGACCAGTTCTTTGTTTCTGTGTATTTTAAAAGTATGTCGAACACTGAAAAAGATGTCAAAGCCACTATATGTACATTTGAGAATTCTATGATTACTTACACTAAACTAAAAGCATGTTTAGTTAAAATTTACTCTGTTTTTATTTATGTACCAAAAACCAAGAAATAGCCAACAATTCATATAATTCCAACAACAGAAGTGACTCCATTCACTGATAAAGAAGCTTGGTATCACCTATCAGATACACTCAATGGTCTTTAATGAGCCTGGTCTTTCTTCTGAATTAAACATTTTCAATACTTGAAACTATCACTTCAGAAATAACATTTCAGTATCGTAATATATTCAAATTGCATACTTTTCTTATTTACATAGCACAATCCATTAAAAATTTAATGCACTGAGATTTTTACTCAACATGTTCCTGACAAAATGAAACTTGCATTTAAAAAAAAAAATCTTCTTTGAATTTTCAATATAAATCAAAACCAGTGAATCTCCAAATGAAAAACAGATTCTACAATTTTTATTTTCTCCACAGACTTTAATTCTCCTTTAATTCCTTACCATGGTTAATGGTGAGAACTTTTCTGGTTTTCATATCTAGGAACTCTGAGATTGGGAGTCTTGCATGTCCTACACCTTTCTCTGTTGCTAAGGAATGACACAACCCCTAAAAACAATAAATAAAAAAGAGAAAATCAGTGATTTCACAGTAAGTGTGCTCTTGAAAAAATTTAAAGAGTATATACATGTATATATAAAAGAGCTACATCATGAAATTTGTCCTTTCATCCATCTTTTGGTCAAGTTTCTTAAGAAGAAGATATCCTTCAAATGGCTATACCCTATTTCTATCATTTATTATCTCCCTTTGGAAAGGGAAGGTCCTTTATCAAACAAAGAATTAGATTAATTTCACTCAAAGATGCTTTATGAAAAAAAATTAAAATTCATTCTGTGTGTCTGAAGGAGAAAGGAAAATATGAAAAACTTTTGCCAGACATTATATCCTTATATATGCTGGACAAAGTTCATTCATGAAAACTCCATTGAGCATGTAGCTCAGGTGAAGTAAAACAGAAAGGTATATGGCAATAATTTTATATATTACATTTACTTGAAACTTGAGACTTGAATTAATGGAAAAGATATTTGAAGGCTTTTATAAACCTTGTAATGATTATGATCGACAAGTCCTCCAATGATGTAAGCTTTATTTGGCTCTAGTTCCTGCAGTGTGTTTTCCGATTCGCTACTCAAATAGACAATGTTCTCCTTCTCAAATACTTCATTGTAATCCTTGCTGGTAAAATTCACCTGTATTTGTGACATAAGATTTAAAACAATTACTTGGTGTGCCTAAAATATTTACTAAACTGAGAGGGTTTAATCATGCAATGTTTTAAGAACATTGAATGTTATTTCTTTTCTTCCAATACTGCGTTACTAATGAATTCTCTCAGATTTCATGTCAGGTGAAAATTTGAATCTTCAGTTCTTCACTATACAAAGACGCTGCCAAAAATCTTTAATCATTTCTGGTACTAAGATTTTCAAAGGACTCCCATTTCTTAATTATCCATATTAATTTGGGAAGAGGTATTGGCTATCTTTTGGGGAAAAAAAAATGAATATCTCTTATCTGAGGATACATGTACTCCAGTGCAAGTGCATGTATACTCAATATTGCCCATGTGGTTCTGTGGTAGTTAAAATAGTTCAACATTTTATAGATTATACCCTACAACCTAAAGAGATAGCAAACAAGTCTTAAGTAATAAAGAAATATATCTAAAATCTTAGTTGTAGACAGAATTTAAATTTAACGTATATGCAGAGTTTTACATACATCCCAGTTCTGATAATCTCCAATGCCCTCCAGTCTTGCTTTTGTTTGGCCATGTACACCAGTAACATAAAACTGCATAGGATTCTGTGATCTTCGATTGCTGGAGTAACAAAACTGAATTTGCTTCACTAGCTTCATGATATCCTGGAAAACAAACATTCCTTTTTACGAAAGGTAATACCAAAGTACATTTAAAAATGGAAGGAAACATCATGATGACATTGCAAGACACTAGCAGAACCTTTCAAAATAACCTTTTTATTACCATTATAATCAAATTTTTGAAGAAAGAATTTGTAACATTTGATTTATATCTTACCTTCTCCCCCATATAACTATCCAAAGAACAATCTATTACTACAGAAGTTTTACAAGAAGATTTCGCCATTGTGTTAGTCCGCAACTTTTTCCTGGTAGGTGCCATGACATCTCCTCTCTCTAAGGCCTCTCGTCTTTTCTGCTTCTTTCTCTGTTTTTCTTTAGCTCTGCAGATGAAAATTCAGTATATCTTATTCTTATGAGGGTTAATCCAAAAGTAATGTCACAACTGCTATAAAATCTTTAATAAATATAAAAAAATAAAAAAAGATAAACACAACGTTAAGTTTTGTCTATCACAGCATGGCAAGAATGTTACTGACGTCGTTATGACGTTACTTTTCAGCACTCATTTTCAGTTCATGCACATATCTTTTAACCTCTCCCATGCTTTTTTTTTTATATCTTTACTGCCTTTTCACTGTAAACTGTCTTGTTTTGAGTTGTAGTATTAAAATTATTTGAACTTTGTCCAAATGTTATTTCTGAATTCATTCCTTTTTGCGTAAATCTTATGTATCATCAGATTCAAAATGAGTATTAAAAAGAAATGTCATAAAGACTTTGGTACATTCTTGCAGTACAGCAGTAGACAAGACCAAAAGTTGTGCTTATTTTAATTTTTTTATAAAATATTGCATAGATCTGAATAAAATTTTAGGTCAAAAGTCAATATACAGTAAAACTTGTTTAGTACGAACATGGATATAGCGAATTCACGGATATAGCGAATTTTTCTTGGATCCCCAGCTATATAAATTTAACGAATTTCTTATACGGATATAGCAAATTATGGATATAGCGAAGTAATTTCAAGGTCCCTGTGACTTTGTTATAACCGAGTTTTACTGTAGTTAGAAGTATTAGTATATGAAGTTTTGATGAAAACTGTGGATTATTAGACTTAATATTTTATAGCAGTTGTGACATTATCTTTCTATCAACCCTTGTAGGTGCAAGATTACTGGTTCATTGTCTGAAAAAAGCTAAATTTACATAGTTTTCATTAATACCCCCCCCCCCCCTTAAAAAAACTAAATGTGATGAATGTTGATTTTAATCTGATTATCAAGTACTAGTACATATATGATACTAAAAATAATAAACATTGTATTTCTTTTGTTTATTCATAAAAAGAAACATTTCAAATACTAATATCATAGTCTTTATGTATAATATGCATTTTTCTGTGTAGAGATTTATGTCGGACAAGAAAAACTTTTGGGGCTCTTAAGCCTTTCCCTTACTATTTGAATTAAGTTTTTTATCCAAAATCTATCTTTTGATCTCATCCATTACATGGTTTATCATCCATCATTCCTTGTACAGTAAAACACACTTATAACGAAGTGCTAGGGACGGATAATTTTGCTTCGTTATAAGCGTAATTTGTTATATCCGTTTGTTCAACAATATATTTTTAATTAAAGTCAATGGGAATGAAAATTACTTGCTATAAGCATCAATTCATGATAATCGTGTTTTACTGTACTCCATTTATCATTAATATCAATGATGAGGAAAATTTAGAATTTTAATTTTTTTCCTTTTTTATCTCTCTGTAATCCCTTCCCATGGGCTTGTGAAAATAGTCATTTTTGACATTACATCAGAAGGTAGAATGCAAATTAAAGGAAGAAGAAGGATAAAGATGTGGTGAAGTGAAATTTGATCAGGTTAAAAAAAATGTTTGCATTTCAAATAACCAAATCGACCCTAATTTTTACTCACCATCCCTACTACTTTTTATTCCAAATCTGGATTTTGAACTGTGCTTTTGTTCACTAGTACAGTTTTCTCATAGTGCAGTCAATAAATGCATGTCTCAGACACCGTAAAAACAAATCTATTCAAGTGTTTTCAAGAGTACACTTATTTTGCTGTATATCTTTATTTTTACATGTATATGCATATGTGACAAAGGATAGTGTAATGAACAATTAACTGGTGCTTTCAAAATAAAAAGTAAAGTTTTAAAAAAGCTACCACCTACCTACCTACTCTAATTTTTTTGTCATGTTACCGGAATCACACATACAGGGATTGACATTAACAGTTGTCCGATTGCCTGGGACTTGTAAATTCTCAGTTCGGACATGTGGAACTTTAGATGTACTTGTCTGATCGAGCAACTGGATTTTTCTTATAGAAATGTACATATTTATTTAGTTTACATTAATTTATAAATAAAACAATAAATTGAGCATTTGATTTCCGCCAGGTACCTGACTGATATTGATTTGTGCTTGTAATTCCTTGGTAGCATACTGTCCATTTAAAATCGGGTTCATTATTCTGTTTTCTTTTGTGGTAAATATGGTCTACGTCTAACAACTTTGTTAATTTCTTACTCGGAAATTAGATTATTTATTCACTCACAGAATACAAGTAACACATTATATCCTGATCAAGATATGTAATGTTTGTATTAGCAACTATCTTCCTTTAACGTTGCTTAATAATTATCTCTGAAAATCATGACTCACAAAAGGATCCTACCGAAAATAATTTTTAAAAATTTGAATTTTATTAAAAGGAAACAGTGGCTTATTGCTGCATGGCAGTGTGTGTTAACATGTTAAATTGACAAGAACAAGTGTGTTAACATGTTAAATTGACAAGGACAGTGGCACACATTTATGTACAATCGCAGCATCGAATTTTTTTTTCATGTAGTTCATCTTGCCAAGTTGACAGTAGTGTATTTGGTCAATTTTTTTCTTACCATAACATTTACAGTAATAAATAATATTCTTCTTCCCTAATTTTGGGTAACCAAGTTTTGCTTTCGGACAAGCCAACGAGGGGAAGGATTTTTCTAGGTCTTTATTTGCCTCATTGATAAAAATTCTGGCATCTGTGCCTTGAGGAACTTGAAACGGAAGGATGCCTAGGAGAAGAATACGTCAATTTTCAACTGAACTGACATCGAACCATGACAAGGAGTGGTTGATAAAGTTGTCATTTCAATAATTAGTTTATTACCTCACGTCTGCTTTTATGGATAACCATTTCTCTTGTCGTTGCTGTCTTCTGAGTTGTTTCTTTGACATTGTTGCACTGGCCTGTGTTTCCTTTTTCTCTTCTTTTGTAACAGAATCCATGTCTAAGTTCCTTGGACATCCACGCTGACGACTATTTCAAGTTACTTGACAACACAGTAATACTCCACCGACAAATCATGGAGGCTGACATATTGAATCTCGATCTCGTACGATGCGAGATTTAAGTGTGAATTCGTCTGCTACAAAAATAGTTTCGTTTTTGGTAAACTCTTTTAAAATTTCTTTTCTTCCATGAATTGATTGTAACTTTTTTAATGTTTTTCTTTTTTGTACAGTTAATACAAGAGTTTCTTTGTAATTTATATATATGTAATCATAATCCCCTACGGCTTGCCTTCTAACCGTTAAGTGAGACGTTGAGCTCTAAGCTGAGTTACATCGCCTAAAGCAGTTGTTATCAACTTATACATACACAGTCACTGTAGTTCTTTGGAAGCCCTAAGTATTTATTTCCTGCATAATCTGTATATAATTATCACAAATCATATTTGTTTATTCAGTTATTATATGTGGTGTTTTGTGTCTTTATCATGTACTTACATTGAACTGAGGACCATGACATCACTTGTTATCATGTACACATGTTTTTGAACTTTGAACGTGTGGACTTTATATCTTCATCAACTGCAGAGTGCTATATACACGTGTACAAAATGGCAGGCAGCACTGGTGTTAATTTTAAATTGGTTATTTGTTTGTTTGCTCTATTTTATGAATGTAAGTTAAATTTTTATCTTGTACAGATTTAAAAAAAAAAGTTTAAATTAAGTGTTATGAATTATCCTGCTTCTTGAGATGCATGTTTACTTTTTTTAAAAGTAAGGTGGATGAGCTTTTATATATTTTTTTTTATTTGCAGTAACAAAATCAAAAAGAACAGTGAATGTTATTTCTGAGTTGTGTTTTGGGTTGTATCCATTTATTACAGAAAGATTTAAAATAGCTTTAATATTTATTATTTTTTAATGGTTTTAGAACCATATAGAAGAGATCTGAAATAAACTTGATAAACAGTAACAGTTAAGTCTGTCAGACACTGAAATCACAAATTATACTTGCTTCTGGTGAATTAGTTTCACTGGAAGTAATAATTATTATGATTTTGTTGTACACAAAAAGAGGTTATGAAGAATTACTTCCCCTGAAATGTGCCTTATATTAGATCGAAGACTGTGCTTTCACAGGAAATAGTTGCATTTGTTACTATGAAATGACATCATTAGTGTTTTGAATGATATTATCACTAAGTCTAAGGTTTGAAATTTGAAGGAATGTTTTTTTTTTCATAGAATATAATGAACAGTTGTATAAATACACAATATACATTATATGTAATTATATATTTTAGGTCTTTCACTCACTTTTGGACCAGGGAAAACCTACAAATATACATATGAAACAGTTGTGAATTTTAATGAGGCTGTTTCAACTGGAAAATCTGTTGGATTTCAACTGACAACAGAATTTGAAATCGGAGCAGTATTCAAAGCTGGTGATACTCAGCTTCTAAAAGTGCAGGTGTAGTTTTATACTAGCACAATGTGCGTAATAAATTCTCCCGAAAGTTTAACTAAGGATTTTGACATTTGTTCTCAGCATAAAATGTTTAAATATGTTTTAAGTGTTTGTAAACTGCATTTTAATCTATGATGGTGACTGATAATAGTTCAATATAAATATGTGCATGTTCATGGTCCGCACAGTATACCATAGATTGCATACTATATTTCAATTTGTTTTTTAAATTACAGATTACCACTGCATCAGTCTCAAGTTTTTCCAGACGAGATGTCAAGGGAGAATTAGTGAAGCTTCTTAAGTATCCAATTTATTTTGAATATACTGATGGAGTTGTTGGAAAAATATATGCTTCAGAGGTTGAGTCAGTATTCTGTTCTAACATCAAGAAGGGACTCCTGTCATTGTTTCAACTCCAGGAGACTGAGGGCCAGAGGGATGAGGTACCATGCACAATTGAATGTCACTATATCCATTATCGTGACACAAAAATATTCCTGATTATTTATATAATATATGGAAATTCTTGTAAATTTGACACTTTGAAAAAAAAAAGATAAGAATCCATAGGTATTGATACATAGGCTCACAGAACTTGAAGAATTAAAGTCTTTAATTATGCTTTCAGTTAGTGATCTTTTAGTATTGTAAAAATCTTCGTTTATACCTGTGAATGTTGAAACAAAAGGTGATTCACAATGCAGCCTATCTTCATGTACATTTATTTATACTAATAATCCATTTAAACTCTGGTTGCATGATAGGTTGATGTCTCTGGGGAGTGCAGTGCCTACTATGCAGTGTATGGGGGCAGAATCACAAAAACTAAACAGAACTGTCAGAATGTGGAGATAGCAGGAGAGTTTATAAATGTCAATAAGGTAAAATATCTGGAATACTTCTATCAGGTCATTTTCCAAGTAAAATCCTTCCCACAACCATAGTGTAAAAATGCATAATAGCCAAACATTAAGTTTTAGAGCTCTTGCAGTCTGAGGGGCATACTTATTTGCAGATTGAGCCTTTAGGCTCTGGAGGACTGTTTTCCCTCCCCTTCAGAGGAGCATTCTTCAAAATCTTACTGTAGAAAGGATATTTAAATAAATGATAGTATTTCTCTGACATACACTCCATCTATTGTTTCTACACTGTAGAGTTCAAAACTATACGCTAGCTTTCTCTTTTGTCTTTCAAACATAGGAACCAACTTAACAATTTCATTTTAAAAGTTTGGAGATGATAATTATTGTAGATGTTTGGAGTATCTACAGACAATACATTTGTGACACATTACGACACAGCTGATGGAATCATCAAGTCAGCCACTGGTTCCTCCAGACATTCCATCATTACTAATGCTAGACCACAGCTTAATGCTGCTGTTGTGGCCATGTAGGTCCCAGGGCACCTTTTTATTTCCAATGAAGTTACTTACTTTGCAAAATGCATGTTGCAATTTAGATTGAATATTAAACAATAGGCATGAAACATGCAATAAGTATTTGTTTTCTCTTCTTCCTTCTAAGAATCAGGAAAATTAAGACAATTATTGATATGTAACAGAAATTGACAGTTTAAAAATTCATGTATGACTTGTTGAAATTTTCATTATAGACAGCGGTTAAACTACATTAGTGAAGCAGAAGGTACTGCTGAAGTTGCAGCAAACAGTATTCAGGATGCACTTGAGTTATTATATAAAGGTAATTTTTTCTACACTTCTGATTTTTTAATTCAATTAAGAAGATTTTTTTTTCTCTTTTTCCTTTTTTTTTTGTTGTGAAAAATAAATCCACTTTCAAACATGCTATAGGTGAGCCTAAAAAATATCAAGAGATGTTATTACCAAGTGGACCAGAAGTACAGGAGTGCATAGAAAATTGTGAAAAAGTGAGCAAATAATTTGTAAAGGGTAGTAAATTGATCATGCAAGTGTACAACTATGTTGTTAATCACCTGAAAGTTTATATCAGATGTATCTTTCTATACTTATATAAAATCTATAAAATCTAATGAACAGTGTTTTGTATGAAGGCAGTATGTTCAGTTTTGATTTTTTCTCTTTGCAGCCTGTATCTATTTTACAATCTGTCAAGGAGGACTTGACGAGTGATAAACTATCAAAAATTGTCTCAGGGAAAGCTTTTTTAAAACTTTTGAGGGCATTTAGAAATTCTGGTAAATCAACAATAGAGGAAGTTTTGACACACAAGGACAGCTATTACATCGTGTAAGTAAGATATTTTCTTTTCTTCATATTAAGGTCAGACGACACATTCTTCAAAAATATATAATTTTCCCCAATATTTTGTCATTGAAGTATAGCTACTTAAACAAGTTTCCTCACCAAAAATTGAGGTATCTTACCAGGCATTTGTGCAAGATACCAGAGGGTG
This sequence comes from Saccostrea echinata, assembly GCF_033153115.1. NCBI lineage: Eukaryota > Metazoa > Mollusca > Bivalvia > Ostreida > Ostreidae > Saccostrea > Saccostrea echinata. The sequence continues at coordinate 3,940,591 of NW_026889759.1, forward strand.
ATATTCCTTATATAATCCTTATGTGTATTCTTTTGAATTGCCAGTGTCACAAGTTTTGGTGTACTTATATTTTTAAAACATATTGAAAACAATTAAGAAATCACAAGAGAATGACAATATGAATAATTTCTTATATAACACCAAGGTATACAAAACAGATATTTGAGGAACGTGTCATCTGACCTTAATATTCTTTGCACATGCAGGTATGCTGCATTATATCTTTTCACAAACAGGAAGTTCAGGAAGTTGGAGAGCTCCATTAAGTTATGGATTTCTTTTTATTTAATTCAAGCTTTGGTGAGCTTTCTGGCTGTCTGTTGGTTAAAATTTTCAAAACTTTCAAGATATGTTTAATTATAATTTTAAAAATGAGAAATTTAACCATTTTTTTTTAATTTTAGAAATTTAACCAAAATGCATGCAGTGCATTTTTGGTTCTTCTCATGGACATTCATTTTATTTCAAGTCAGACAATAATAAAGATGATGCATAAATAAAGCACGTATAGAGTGTGCTATTGAAAAAAAAATGTCTTAAGAACTAGATGCACTACTACTAAAAGGACTTTTTTAAATTATCTTTTGCTAGTTCAAGGATACCATCAGGGTTCAAATTTTTACAAAGATGTATTGTACCTTGTAATTCTCTTCTAATGTGCCAGCATCATGCCAAACTTCTTGAATGCTAAAAATCAAAACTATCAAATAAGTTTGCAAGCATCATGCTGTACATGTATGTATTTAAGTTGTTTTTAAACTTTGACTTATGCTTAACATATATCGAAGTAGGGTGTAAAAAATTACATTAAAATATATAGGATTTTTTTTTTCAAAAAATTATCCTCTCAATAAGGATTCAATTGGTCACTCAGATTAAAATGCAAAATGAAATATACAAAAGTGTAGATAAATTTTCTTAATAACCATGCTATTGGGACAGAATGAAGTACCCTGAGAAAACTTCATGGCTTTTGGTTTAGAGCAGACAAGAATAATTGTCCAATATTCATGACATTATTCAATGTGAAGAGAAAGGCAAATTCAGAATATTGTGGCCCATTGACTTCTTGTTTGATATAATTTTTAAAGTTTGTTATGTTTAGGAAACAGCTGATAGATGTTGGAGCAGCTACACAGACTCCAGCAGCCCATGCATCAATGATGCAGTTAATCTCATTTATGGATGAATCTGCCATAGATTACCCAGAGAGGTTCATTTTGGCATCAGCTTTTGCAACTCACCCTGGGGAATATCTACTAAAAGATATGCTGGTAAGACTTTAAAAAAAAACAAACACTGCATCAAATAATTGTACAATATATGTATAATTTGTATCCAAATGTCAGCTGTCCAAATACAGAAGTAGAGTGGACCTCAGATCTTCTTGTGCATATTTTTTTGGTTCTAAGATACAGCTGAATTTTGATACTCAAACTTCGATATTTCGAATACCATGGATATGCCAAAGTGAGGTGGACATCCTAACTTCTTTTTCTTATTGTATACCTCTATATCTTGAATCCTTGGAAATGTCATATTTTTTTCTGTGTCCCATCCATTTTGAGATAACAAGGTTTGATCGTATGTAAGAATTGTGTTGCATGTGAATTATGATCTGCTTTTTGAAATTGAAGTATGCTTACAACTACTCCTTCAAATAATAAAAAGTAATTTGTGAGGTTTGTGCTACTTTCTTAGCTTGGTCAAGCATTCATTTTCACACATTGCATTTAATATTTTTCTCACAGACAAGATGTTAAATTTTCATTATCTAAGAAGTAATATACCTGGAATAATTCCATGTGTTTAATCATATACCATATTACTTTAGGAACTTATGAAGAAGAAGGTGCCCAATGAAAATCTGAGAGAGTCAGTTGCTCTTGGCATGGGGGCAATTGTAAATTCTTTTTGTAAGCCATATGGAAATTGTTTGGATTATCATGTAAGTTCTGGCATTAACTTTGCTCATATGGTCGTAAAATACAGGGCTTAATAACCCTTGCATTCAGGTCCAATAAAAGGACCCTGTTCCAGTTGAAATTTATTTTTTTTTTCTCCAAATTTTAGGTAAAAATTCCCAAATGACAAGTAGATTGAATTTTTCAGCACTTTTTATATTAAAAAAAAAACTTAAAATTTTGAGATTTTAATGATTCATTAAGATGTGCATAGGGGATTAACCTTCAATCTAACACTTTATTCAACAGAAAAGGTTAGTAAAAAACATCAGTATTTACAAATTTTGCCTCTTTTTTGATTTAAAGGCTACAGGACCATGTACCAAAAAGGGTCAATTAGCTCTGAATTAGATTCTTTAATATAATTTATAAAATGCTTTGGATTTCTTGTTTTGCTTTTCATTTGCATATTGCTTTAATCTTTATAAATTTTTGTTAAATAATGCATTTGATACTACATGTAATTTGACTCTTAGATTAATGACTATTTTCTGTTTTTAGATAATTGTAGATTATGTGAATTATTTGGAATCTGAAGTAAAATCTTGTACAGAAGAAGATTGTAAATTACTGTATATTAGATCTGCTGGGAATTCGGGTCTCCCTAAGTTCCTGCCATTATTACTTGATCAAGCACAAAACTCAAAGAGTTCAACTGTGTCATTAACTGCTATCCAAGCCCTAAGGAGGTTACAGATAAATGCATACAGAGAGGAGGTACATTTTACAGAAGAATATTTTAACATTTTTTGGTAAAATTATAGAATACAGTTAGATGTAAGAAACAAGTAATTAAACATATTAATGTTGAGGAAGACTTGTAAAAATTAGATTTGCTGTATATATATCTGATTTCACTCTTAATTTAATTAACAGATAATTCCAGTGCTGAAGTCCATATTTCATCAGAATAAAAGAAATTATGATTCAAGTGTTAGAATTGCTGCTCTTGAAATTCTTCTACAAAATGGACTTTCAACAGGAGAATTGTGTAATATTGTGTTATCAGCAATGTATGATCAAACAGAATTTGAAGTTTCAACTTACCTAATTAAGAGACTGCAAGACCTGTCAGAATCAGATCCAATTTTCAGGTAAAACTATAAATAGAAATTTTATAAAAAGAAAAATAAAGTCGTGAAATATGAGTAGTTCTTTTCTTTTATATTATCATTAATATGTTTGTTGATAAAAATCCAGATAGATTATTAATCTTTCTTATTCATAGGTCAAGATTAAGTGCAGTGCTTGCTGATCCTAGAGTAAATAATTACAATCTCTTTGCCCAAAAAGGAAAATCAAGTGCATTCACTGGATATCTTGCAGGTCAGAATATTTGATGTGAACTACAGTTGAACTTCGATATCTCAAACACTGATATCTCGAATACTATGGATATGATGAACCAATTTGAAAGTCCTAACCACTTATTATTTTGGTATTTTACCTTCGAGATTTTGAATCCTGGGATATCTCGAAGGTTTTTCTTGGTCCCAACAAGTTTGAGATAATGAGGTTTGACTGTATTTCATTTAGATGTATCTACAATATATTCTCTCGGCTTTTTACTTCCTGTTATGGTATTAACCCCCATTTTTGGTATTGATATTTTAAAGATTGGATTTTTTCTTTATGCATGAAAAATATACAGTATACTATCTAATGTGGCATTCTTGAACTTTAGTGGCTGCTGGGACAAACTGTACTTACGGATTATACCAGGAAAATACAAAGACAGGAGTCATGAAGAAAAGTGCAATGGTTGTTAATGTTTTAAACAAACTGGCAACACAACCACTATTAACAGTAATGTATTCTTCAGCATTGTCCTCTGAAAATTTGAATCAATAACTGTTTCACCAAAAATGTATTTGCAAATGAATGTATATATCTACTTCACCTGCATTTATTTATTTGAAACATTTAGTTCGGGATATATGCTGAGGGGATAGAAGCCCTGGTAGGGGATGCAGCGGAGGGAGAGGAATCTGCCGAGGCTACAGCTGGGCTGTCTCTAACCATGATGGATGTTCTACTCCGCCCTGTAGAGTTCTTCCGAGGGATGAGTGGACTAATGTCAGCCGTGTGGAATGCCCCTTCAGAACCAGTCTCTGCTCTCCAGGTACACTTATGTCTCATTGTTAACATGATGAGGCAATATGAATGCTTTCATTTTTGTAGGAAAAAAGTTACATGCATCATGCATTTAAAGCAGGAAGTAATGTGTTTTGTGTAAATTGCATATACATTGTAGTTCTAATTCGATACAAAGTGTGGTTCTTAGATATGTATTTTTATTTTGCATATATCTGCTACTTTCAAGATTAATATTACAAAATAAATTGCACAATTTTTTAGTTATGAGAAGACGACTTCATTTCAGGGAAATTTACTTCTACAAGACTATTCCCATAAGATACATCTATCCAATGGATTGATTGTTGATGCCAGTGTTTTGGGGGTGGCTTCCATCGATCTATCAGGAAGTATCAGCATTAGTTTATGGTACAAAAACTCTCATTCAGTCATCACTAACAGGTAAGTTCTCTATTAAGATATCCTTCTGTATAAACCCTTTTCTCTTTATGTACACTTATTTTTGATTTTTTTTTTTATTATTCTTACGTTGCTTGATGTTATCCATTCTGTAACAGTGGGGCACTGGTTGTAGAAGGATCCCTTCAAATTGACTCCAAGGAACTTAAATCAGGAATTAAATTCTCAACAGAATCAGAGGCTTTTATTGACTTCCAAACTGATGTGGATTTTGCTGAGATGCCAGTCAGAATGTGCTTACAAATGAAAAGGCCTCCTATTTCAGCAAGGTTTTAGAAATATTCTTTTATTGTCTGATAGTAAAAAATAACTATTTTAGAAGATCTTAAGAGTAAGAAAAATTGTGAGAATGACATATCACTGGTCAGCAGGTCCCTTTTGGAGTTCAAATGAATTTGGTAAAGCAACCTTGAGATCTTTGAAATGGAAATAAATTTAGATTTCTAAAATTAAACATAACTAATTTTTTATGAGGATTAAATTCTTGTTTGCCAAAAATATACTTTTAAAATATAAAAGGTTTATGTTTTTATACGGGTTCCCACAGAAAAATATGACCTATACCTATCTAATATATAGTTATTATTGTTAAAATGCCTGGTATATTCATTAAGTAATGGGGACAGTCAAGGATTGTAAGAAGCAAAGTGACACCTTAATTTAATCAAGGAAAGGTGGATATGTCAGATTCTTGCAAATATTAACAAGTACCAAAGAATTGCATGTGTCCTGACACTTATTCTGATAGAAATGCTTCATTTTTCTTCCAGTCAGTTTGTAGAAAAGTTTGAGAAATCAAGATATTTGAAAAAGAGATTTACAATACGAAAGAAGAAGTCTACAGCAACTCCTCCAGTCTCCTACTTTATAAATGAGAAAAATTCTTTTATGTGTACTACCATGGATCCTGACCAATGAGGTTTGTAATTTTGAAATAAAATATCAGAGATTATACAGTAAGAGAAAGTAAAACCATTTAAAGCTAGGAATTTATGTCATGTTCAGTTTTACACTAAATAAATACCAGTCATGAGAAGTTATGAAATATGGTACCTGACGCTTTGGTTGAATCCCATGAATCTTCGTTTGTTTTTCAACCCCTTATTTACAAGGTTGCTTTGTGTATATCCTGTCCGTCCTACAGAGCTTGTCTTAATGACCTTGAATGAGGCTCTTGACTTATTGTAAAAATTATGTTGAAGACATTTTTGACTCCAGGGTAATCTTTTTAATACTTGTTAAAATTTGGGTGGGGGGGGGGGGAATCACCTTGTCAGTCTGCCTGTCCTTCTGTCCATGCAACCATGTATAGAGGCCATAACTTTGTAACAGAGAAACACCATAAACTCATACTAGGTACAAAGATTGTTTATAACATGAAGGTGTGTCATGACCTTAACCAAAGGTCATTCTGGCAAATTCAAGATCACTGGCAGAAAAAATTGTCTGTTATGACCTTGACCCAAGATCATTTGATCAAGTTCAAGGTCTCCTTTTTAAAACATGTTTAATTCCTGTCCATATCTTGTAATGGAGAAATTAGAAGCTCATGCTTATCACAAGCTTGCTTATGATCTGAGGGCATGCACTGACCTTCACCCAAGGTTGTTTCGGCAAGTTCAAGGTCAGTGTCGGAGAAACTGTATTAATTGTGTCTGGTTCATAACTCTTTAATGAAGGCTACTTGGAAATTGGTACTTGTCAAAAAGTTTGCTTACAACTTAACGGTGAATCCTGATCTTGATCCAAGGTCTTTTTGGCAAGTTCAAGGTCACGAGCAGAAAAAAATGTATAGCTTACTAATGGAAAAACATTTGTAATTCATACTTCACACAAACATTACACATGTCCTGAAGGTGCAAGTCCTTGACTCAAAATCATTCTGGCTAGTTGAAGGTTACTGGCAGAAAACATGAAATATTTTTCCAGTTCATAACTATATAATGGATAAGTGTTGGAAGTTGATGCTTCAACCAAAAATAACTTGTGAGCTGAGGTATGTCTTAACATTGAACCAAGGTCATTCTGGCAAGTTCAAGGTCACTGGCCAAAAACAAATGCAAGTCTGGTCCATAACTTTCTAATAGAAAAATATTGGTATCAATTCACCTCAGTATTTTTTTGTCAGTTTGATACACAGACTAACACAGTACAAAATCTCCACATTTTTTGGTAGGGATCATTTTTTCAGTCAAGTTTGGCATTCATTAAAACACACTATACAGCTTGATTAAATTTAAAAAAAAAACATGATTTTTAAGAATAAATAGTTTGTAGCATAATCATTTTCATACAATTCATTCTTATCAATTTCTTTTAGTCAATTTGCACATTTGATACTGTTTTTTGTGGGAAAAAAACCAAAATAACTTTCAATTTGTTTCCCTCTATCAAAATGTATCATATTGAAAATAACCGCAAGTATCCCTTCACCCCTAGAGGATGTGTCATTTTCTTTTACCTAGGTCATTTTGTTAAGGTCAAGGTCACATTTAGAAAACTGCATATGTAAGACGAAATCAGGATAGGATTTATCAAAAAAGCTGGCAAGCCTTTGACTCAGGCAAGCTAAAATAAAAATAAAATTTAAAATAAGATTAAAAGAGCAATCATGTCAGGCATCTAGAATAAATGGCAAATTGGGATTTATTTATAGATGCCAAGTCGGGAATTTGCCTGTACATTTATGATTACCAGATTTCATTTTGCCACAAGATTCACTAAAGATATCAAGTAGTCTAATATACATTTTTGTAATTATGTTTTACAAAAAAAAAAAAATGTAAATGGTGGTTTTTACAAATTTTCATAAGGGGCATCTACTTTGTGAAATATGATAATTAATTTTGTTACCTTAGATAGTTTTACCATTCTGCACATAATCTTGTTGGGGCTGATTTATGTAGTTTCTGAAATAGCAATTAGGACTTGAGTCACTTTATCTGAATAGTTAATTATTGTAAATGTCAAATATATCATATAACCAACACCTTGTACAGCTTTCCTGACTCAAGCAATTTAATTTTAATGTAGATTTTGATTTAAATGGCATTTTATAATTTGTTTTAGGCACACAAGGCCAAGGATCCAGTGAAAGTATGTCAAATGTGTTCAAGTTGACAGCAGACACAATGCAAGACTGATCTCAGTACAATACTCACTAGTCCCAATTAGGAAATACTCTATTTTTTATATTTTGTTTGCAACATCAACATGAGCATCTTCTTATTCTCAGAAGTAAAAGATGAAAATTAGGATTAGTTTTTCTTCATCAAAGGTATTCAATAAGTGGGGTTTATGTATGTTTGCAAATGCACTTCCAAAAATCTGCAGAAAAGTATAAAAATTTGACATTTTTAATGGCAATGAATTCACAACAAATAGCATGCAGAAATTGAAAATGATAAGTACATCTTGTTTGGCACGATAGGACACTGTCTCTGGGCTTACAATTCCCTGCTTTGACTTAGAGAGACACTCACAATTACTTCAATTTATATACATATCATCACATTCTCTTCCTTTGGTAAAAGTAAAAAGATGAAATATGAAAAAAAAACTACACATAACTAAATAAAGAAACTTAAATAATATATTACATTATCTACACCATACACAAATAAACCACAACAATGGAAATGTTTAAAGTATATGAAACCTCAAATAAAAACTATAAAACCCACAGCAAATATATACAAATAGCTCTGGTGTTTAGAAAGCAGATCCTCTATCATATACAAATCAATCTTGTCTTCCTAATATATATAGCTGAAATACCATGTTAAGATCCCAAATTTACATACATGTCCTTCACTATATCACATATAACACTTTGGTTTCCTAAACTACTGACCCAGTAAATTTATTAAAAAAAAAACACCTAGTAAATTTACGCACAGTACTGTTAACCCTTCAAATTTTATTATATGCTTTACATTTGTAAATCATCATAAACAGCCAGACACTTGGTTTCATCACAAAAGATGGATATATGATGCACAGTTTACCAAGTTTCAGCTGCCTTTGGAAGCATCTTCACTATGAATCTTGTATTTTCTGACCATACTAATCAGATTTAAATGTAAATGTTATACATTTACATATTTTCTTTTTATATGGGGTCATGTGCTTCAGGAATGTGCAAAATCCCAGATCTCATCTTTGAAATAGCATATAGTGCATCAAAAGTTTGTTACTATGTCATATGTTGCCTTGAATTGGGATGTAAATTTTAATGGTGGAAAAATGGGTTTTGCTTTAAATTGCAAAATGAAGTAGAAAAAAAAAGTGTACAAAATATCAAAGAGTTGATGTATACTGTAACAAATTCAAAACACAAAAAGTATCGTCTTATCTTCCAAAACTTACGGTACACATAGTAAATTCAGTCACATTATTCAAGTTCTTCTTCAAGAGAAATTTATGAAGTTTGATTTTTTTTCAAAATACATTGAATATGCTAAGACATTTTCAAATAACAAATTAATCATCAAATAAGAACATATAATGCTCATGGTATGCAATTTTTACAAACCATCTGGTGTTGATAATTTGATATGACAGTTGAATCAATTTCTTCACTTCATCTTAATCAGACACTTTTGTATCCTGATTCTAAACATTTATGTCAAAAAGGTATACCAGTAAAAACTATGCATATATATATACTCAACTTACAAAAATCTTTCACAAACAATGACATTGACAGAGGTTGCCTCCCTTTAATGGGATTTTTACTATTAGTATAGTCATGACTATATGGATTATTTTTAAATGGAACATAACATGAGAAAACAAGGAAAATCATAAAAATCATTATTTAATTACTTTTTTTCAAAAGTATTTTTTCAATTTTTTTTTTCACTTTAATACCCGGTATTTCAGTTTTTTTTTTTTTAGAAGATGACTGACACTTTTTGTTTCATGTGTCCTTCTTTTAAATTGGTATTTCTATCAATGTAAATATCAGCTATAAAAAAGTAAATTTTTGAAAAATTATGGGGGGGGGGGGATTACCTTTAAAACATAACACACTATTACTAAGAAGACAACATCTATGCATAGGCTTGGTAATCTTCAAACATTACAGAAATATATTAATACTTTAATGGGTACATTTAACTATGAGAAAAGAAGTTTAGAGGAGATCGAAAGCACATGATTTTTATGTAGTTCTCCTACAGTAGAACCCCAAGCTCTTGCATTTCTCACAAAGATGCTGAGGGTGGACCTTGCTTTGGTCAGAAACGTCCAGTCCATCAGGCATATCCAGGGGTCGCTGGAAAAGGAACAAGATAGACAGGGGTTAGGAACACAGTAACTGCTAACTTTCCCAATGTAAATATCCCCACACTTAAAACAAATCTAAATCTCTACTATTCAACATATGAGTCATCTAAAACATTAATCATTTCATCCCATATGTTGTAAGTGTTTTATACATTTTACTTTTGAGTCACTACATGGCTTCTTTACACCGAGTTATGGATGCCTACCTGTTTGTGTGGGTACACCATGATGTTACATTTGATACATGACTGTCCTGTGTTGGCCCAGCTATTGCCACTCATCCACTTCCTCTTACATTTAGGACACTTGTACTCGCCAAAACATCTCTTCTTTCCTTGGTAGGGTGTCAGTCCTTCCCCTTTTGGTCTGGCCTGTGCACACATAATTTCTGTATTAATTTCTCTGTTAATTTTTTTTAAAAAAATAAGTTCTTATGATTAAGTGTCTATCACAAAATTGAGAAAATTGCATGTTGTATGCTGCACATCATCATACTGTATTTACTCTAAATATATGCAAGATAGCTAGGGTATTGGGGAAAAAAAGAAATAGATATATAAGTGGTCTATATTCTTAGCTTATATTCTTAGCCCTGGAGACCACAAAGCCATCAGATACAGAAGATTTTTGATTTGCTCATTGATGCCATATTAATCCATTAAATACTCCATCCATACAAACAATTTGTGTTGAAAGGTGCATAAAGCCCTCAAAATCCTCTTCCTGAAAACTGGAATGCTTTGAGTATAATGATAAAAGCATATGTTTTGGAAGAAAACATATTTGATGAACACTTATACCATGGATCATTTGAATCACAATAGTTCTTGGGGCACACTTATATACAGTATTACACAATAATAGGTACCTTGCTCATATACAGTATTTCTATTTATTGTGTTATTATTCCAAAAGTAATACATACAGAAATACACACCTTAGAAACACCTGATATAAATATATATTCATATTAACCATGGAACCAAGATTTCTTAGCTATGCTCTACATGCAATTTGTTTATTTACCAATTAAAGGCCCTCAAGAGACAACATGAAAATACAGTGTATATACTCTTATAAGTTCATATACAGGTATATTAAAATATACATAAATACAAGAGAGAAAGAGTTGCATGAATGAAAGGAACAGACATAAAAAAAGGGGGGATACATTTATACAATTCATTATGATATGGTTCAAATGCTCAAAATAGTAACTTAAGGCAATGCCTTTTGTCAGAATCAAAAGAGAGTTTAATATATCCCATTCTTAACAATTTGATAGCCATGATAATTTTTTTTATCGGGCAAATAAGTAAATTGTTTTACCTTAGATGAGGTAAAGTAAAATAGTTGCTCTTTTTCTTTTTTTAAATTTACTACATTTAATAAGAAAATGATCGATTTTCATCTTCAGTTTGGATCAGCATACAATTTAACGTATTTCTTTCATGCAATATGTTTTGGGTTGTTCCAACAATATGTAACAATTTAACATTTATAATTGCATACCCTTCCAAATATCACCCCCGCCCCCTTCCCCCTCAAAACCCACCCATCCAACTACATTTTTATGCATATTCAATTTATCTAGAAATGGTGGATGATTTCAGTTAACAGTATCACAATAGAGGAGCTTCATAATCTTGGTCATTTCTCTCTTAATTCATTGATTTTTCATCATTTTAAGTGATCAGGTTGATACTGGTACACTAAAATACCACAGCATTATGGACCCCAGAAAACTCAAGAATTCCTCTTTAACTTGGATTCCTTAACTATTAACACTTAAAAAATAGTTTTTTCAGGCTATTTACATGCACATAAAATATTTCATCGCTTTGTGCATCAAAAAACGTGATGCTGATGTTGAGCATCAGATAACAATGTGATGATAGGTACTGTACAGTATATGATGAAGGTAACACTGCACTAGGAGAGAGGTACAGCTCTATTTCGGTACCAGTGATAAGGCACACAAACAGCTGATAGGACATGTGTGTTATATACACACACGCTGCTGTGATGGGAAAAACATGGCAGCTCCTGATTCATACCAGCTCAAAAACATTCATATCGATATAAACATCAAAGCACCTGCTTTATCATGGAATGTATACATTTACTAAAACAGTTGGATGACCTGTTGCCTGCAATTGGGGTTATTTGACATTTCAAGCCTTCTATAATACTATGTATTATGGCTTCTTGACCAATTCTTTGTTGAAGTACGTAGATGTTCCCAGAGTGAAACATTACCTTCCATCTGGTTATATTTCGAGTGATTTTCTTTCTTGAGGGGGGTGTCTTTGGTTTAAAACTCATCTTTTTACAGACAACCAAATAAAACCAAAATTTTCAATTTTCTCCAAAATATTGATAATGGGGTTCTTCAGATATCAATGTCGGTTTAGCTCACCTGAGGGCAGTCTCTTATGAAGTGACCTTTGGTAAAACAGAGATGGCAGAGGTAGGTGCTGGGTGGACGTTTATTGGGTTTTCTGTCAGTTACGGATAGCGACAGCTCACAGAACTGATCCGCCAACTCGTTAATGTTATCGTAACCGGCTGCTGGCAGAGCGGCTGTATAGGGGTGCTGAAAAAAAATAAACATTTGACAGGTTGGTTACTGGTGTCAAAAACGCAACATTTATACATTCTTGTAATTTAATACAACATTGCATGAATTCCTTATCCTTTAGGATTTATGTGTTCCAATTTGCAACAGAGACTCGCAGTTGGGGTGAGCTTTTACCATTTCGATTTCATGCTGAGTATCTAGCTGCGCTATTTCTGATATAAACATTCAAAGAGGTTTGACTCGGAAACTCGATATCATTCACTAAACTCCTCACAGGGGATCACCAGCGGGGTATCCCTCTCCCACTATAATTCTGATCTTATCTGTCATACTTCTTCCTTTGCAATTTGTATCTATTGCCTCTTGGATTCTAAACATTCTTCACATTCTAAAATGTTTGAACGACAATAAAAAAAATAGGAAAACAATAAAATTACCACTTACAGTATTATAGCCGTTGATGGGTACTGTATTCCAATCCTGGCCAAATATAGTTTGGCCATTCTTCAGAAGAGATGTAACGGTGTTGACCGTGTTTACTGTCGAAACGGGGTTGGACCAAGGATCAGAGTAGACACCCTGCCCCCCTTGCATGGCTCCTTGGTCAGTCAAATAAACTCCCCAATTCATCAACATTTGGGACGGATACTGTTGGTAAGTATCCATGACTGCCAAAGAGGATCACCCTACCAAACCGAATTTTCTGCTATCAGCTCGACAAGTGATGGATGTTGGGGGAACTATCATTCGTGTGCCCTCGATGGGGTGCCAGTGGAGTTCATCTGTCTGTATTTGGCAAAAGGGGCGGGGCATGTTTACATCGGAAAACGAGGAAGCTGGTTTTGAGAAGGTGTTTTTCAGAGTGGAGGTGCTTTGATGTCTTGCCGTTAATTCATTGAATATCCTGTGAAAATAAATATGCCGTGAGATTATCTGAAACTTACGAGTCATAATACGCTTCACTGATTATGTTAGATGTAACATATACTAACTTTCGTGGAAAAGAGAAATATGTTTAGCTCACACGGAACACCTAATCAAAAAAAATATATATAAAGTATAAAGAATAGTTTTAATCTCTTTGTTTTAGAGACTGGAGAAGATAAGTGTATATTGGGGGGGGGGGGTGTAAGTGCTACCTTGTATCTTTGTGAAATTAAAATGCTCATATTATTACAGACCCCCCCCCCCCCAAAAAGTTCAAGTTATATATCTAACGAAATCCGAGGAGAATCGCATAAAAAAGAATTAACGGCCAATATTATCTTATTATTAGAGAAAAAAAATCGAAAAAAAAATCTCGGAATTACGAGAAAATATATCGCTATTGCAAGGAAAGATCTCATAATAACGAGAAAAAAATCCCATTATTTAAAAAAAAAAAATCTATTTCTAACGAAAAAATCATCTCGTTAATACAAGAAAAGATCTCGTAAATATGAGAAAATATCTCATTATATATATCGGAAAAGATCTCAATATAACGAGGAAAGATCTTATTACACGCACATAGTATCGGGGGGGGGGGGCACTTTTTTCCAAAGATAACTTTTCACTGTTGAAAATGTTTATTGAAAAGGCCCACCCCCCTTGATACAGTACAGTTTAATCAGGGTAATCATCTTCGCTAGCCAAGGGTTTTCGGTCCGCTCTCCCCATAAATGGGAAGCAGAGCGGACCGAAAACCCTTGGCTAGCGAAGATGCAGGGTAATATATTATTAAAATTTGGTTGTAAAAAAAGTTGAACCTTAGTATCCCTATCCTCCCCACTTTTTTTTTTTTTTTTTTGCTTGTCAAAGTTTTTTTCAGGTATGTTGTCATTTTTTTTCTCTTACTGTCACCCCCTTTTCAAAAACGAATATGTGCCTGCATTATAACGAGCAGATATCCCGGTTTAAAGGGAAAAGACTTTGTTTTTTAACGAAAAAAGATCTTATTTTTGAACGAGAAAATGATCTCGTCATTACAAAAAAGAAGATCTCGTATAGCAATTATCAGAGAAGATTTCGTTATGACGAGTTAATACTTTTCCTTATAAGTACACTAGTAAAATGTGCGTATCTACTGATACAATTTTAAAGACAATATAACGAAAAGTTAATCTCGTAATAACCATATATCTTTTACGAGATTTTTTTTCTTCTCCAAAATAATAGGATCGTTTCTCGTAATGACGAGATATTTTCATGTAAATTTTCTTAATTACGATATCTTTTATCATAAATATGAAATATTTTCTCATACTACTAATAAGGACATCTTTTTCATTATAACATGATCATTTCTGATTACGAGATAATTTTCTCTTAATTTCTCTCTTAAGAGGGCCGACTGGGGTTTTCATTGCGCAATACTTCACGCAGCATAGTAAAATAAAGCGTATTTACTCTTTTAAAGCAACTTTTTTAATATATATATATAATTTATATAAATTAACAAATTTACGAAATCTCAGGTTAAAAAATCTAATTACATTTTTAAATAACTTTTTTAAAACAATTTTTCAAATAATGGGTAGATAGACGTCGTAATTGTGTGTTTTTGACGTTATGAATAACTGAAGTTCTTTAAGCGGGGTCATTAATTATGTCATAAAATAAAAAGTATAAAATAGATGCTCTTGAAATTTTAAACATAGGAAATTGAGAATCTCACAATCATTTTTATTATTTTTTATGTAAATCTGTGGTATCTGTCATGTTTTGTTGTACTCCATAAAAACAGTAAAATATCATGAATTTTGACATTTTGAGATGCCCCCTCTGGAAACCAGATGGTAGAATTTTGTGTTTCTTCACAAAATGTACAATGTATTACCCATCAAATAATATAATTTGAGCAAAAAGCCTATAGTAGCATTTGTATACTTTGCTCCGAAGTGCGAAAAAATGGTATTCTCCTATATATATTAATAATCCTATATAGTAAATGTACCTGTATTTTGAGATGGTCCCTAAAAAATAACCAGACGGTAGATTTTCACTAAACTTGGCATGTATACTGAATACATATGGTATGAAATTAAAGAGTTTCTATATAGTAGTTTTCACACAATAAAACCCCAGTCGGCTCCCTTAAATACGAGATCTTTTCTCGCTATAACGAATTCTGTTCACGTTTAGTATTTGGAGATCTGTTCTCGTAAAAACAGAATTTTTCTCTCGTTAGAACGAGGTATTATAATTTTTGTTTTCCCGATGAGATTCATCTGCTTTTGCGTAATACAAGCATAAAGCTTGAATTTATTGGCCAGTGGGTGGTAATAGGTAGAATGTGTCGAGCAGGTCTACCACTTCATATACGTATTCCCTAAAAAGTGTTGCAGTCCAGGGGCAATGATTTCAGTATCTGTTTCTATAGAATGGAATATAATTTATGAATCAGGGTCCTGGTGTGCAACTAAAACATCATTGTCGCAACCACGGCCAAAATGTACGATCCTCTCCCATTCTAGGAGAGAGCTATATGCAGACTCCGGACCGTGGCTTAAGACGATGCTTAAACTCATAAAACACAAATTACTACAGACAATATACAATGTGAAGAGCGGATCGAGGAACTTTTCCTATATAGTATGAGGGAGGAGGGGGTTCATAACCAGGAAAAAAAAAAAACCCCACACACACACACAAAACAAGAGCCCCATGGGCCAAAACGCTCACCTGAGTAACTTTGGCCTTGCTGTTTTTCACCTGATTTCCCCCTTGTAGTACTTATTGTGGCCCCACCCTACCCCCAGGGGTTATGATTTAAACAGTTAGAATCTACACTACCCGAGGATGCTTCCACATAAGTTTCAGCTTTTCTGGCCCAGTGGTTCTTGAGAAGAAGATTTTTAAAGATTTTTTCTACATATTTCAATGTAAAACTTGGATTCCCTATTGTGGCCCCGCCCTACCCCCCGGGGGGGGGGGGGTGTCATGATTTGAACAATTTAGAATCTGCTTCCACATATGTTTCAGCTTTTCTGGCTCAGTGGTTCTTGAGAAGAAGATTTTTAAAGATTTTTACTACATATTTCAATGTAAATCTTGGATTCCCTATTGTGGCCCTGCCCTACCCCGGGGGGGGGGGGGGTGTCATGATTTAAACATTTAGAATCTACACTACCCCAGGATGCTTCCACATAAGTTTCAGCCTTTCTGGCCCAGTGGTTCTTGAAAGGAAGATTTTAAAAGATTTTTTCTACATGTTTTAATGACAAACTTGGATTCCCTATTGTGGCCCCGCCCTACCCCCGGGGGTCATGATTTGAACAATTTAGAATTTACACTACCCCAGGATGCTTTCACATAAGTTTCAGCTTTAATGGCCCAGTGGTTCTTGAGAAGTTTTTGAAAGATTTTTCTACATATTTCAATGTAAAACTTGGATTCCCTATTGTGGCCCCGCCCTACCACCAGGGGTCATGATTTGAACAATTTAGAATTTACACTACCCCAGGATGCTTCCACTTAAGTTTCAGCTTTTCTGGCCCAGTGGTTCTTGAGAAGAAGATTTTTTAATAACCCCACCCTATTTTGTCTTTTCTTGATTATCTCCCCTTCGGAAGGAGCTTGGCCCTTCATTTTAATAATTTAAACTCTCCTTACCCTAAGAATGATTTGTACCAAGTTTGGTTAAAATTGGCTCAGTGGTTCTTGAGAAGAAGTTGAAAATGTGAAAAGTTTACAGACAAGACAGATTGACGACAGACAATGGGTGAACAGAAAAGCTCACTTGAGCTTTCAGCTCAGGTGAGCTAAAAAAGAAAGAAAAAATCTCAAATATAAAACTCTCTCTCTTTCAAAAAAAGGGGAGATTGAAAATTGTTCAAATGTACGAAAGCCCAATGAGCACATTTTTGTAGGTACAAAATTTATTTTTTTCACATTGTATGGAAACGTCAAATCACTAATAAATGCGTATCTTTCTCGATATAGCGCAAAACTTTCGCGAATAAACAAGAAATACTTTATTTGAATAAAGCTAAATTTTTGTCTCTTGTGCTCAAGTTTGGTTGAAACTGACACTGATATTTGAGAAGTCTATAGACTACAAATGATGGGCAAACTTTGATCAAGGAAGGAAGCTCACTTGAGCTTTTGGCTCAGGTGAGCTATCAAAACCCTTTTAATGCTATAAACAAGTGACCCATGGCATCACAACATTAACTCAAGGTGCTTATCTTTTTTTTTTTTCTGGCAAACAAATGTGAACTAAAACCATCTTTTAAATTAGAAAAATGAAGCTATCAATAAATGTACCAATTTGGGAAGTAGGATTTTGTCTTCAGTGACAATATGCACCTACCCTCACGGTACACATCCATCAGCACATACATCACCAGTTGAAATAAATGCATGTATTTATTGTCACCTCCCTGTTAGGGTTACATTAATAAGGATGGTGAGATCAAAATTACGTTATGCTTTGCGTGTAAGTACATATTGTTGGGTTGCCTATGTGGTGCAGTGGTTAGACCTTGATACTCCAATAGTTCTGGAGTAAAGAGACAATCCTCATATTACTGGTTCAAATCCCACTGTGGGACATGGAGACTGGTGCTTTGATGAGACCGTATAAACAGAAGCCCAGTGTAACAGAAGGTGTTGGCATGAAAAAAAAAAGATTCCCAAGTGCTCAATGGCCATAAGTGCCGAGTACAGCCTTTCCATCAGCAATACTGGTGGCATCCCAATATGAGTGAAAAATTCTCAAAGGGACATTAGGCAAAAACCCATACATATTGTTGCCAGTAACAGTATGTACAAAGTGATGTACTGTCACACCCCTCAGATCATTTAAGAAAACCTTGCTGCAACCAGCGATAAAACACTCAGCAGCAAAAAGTTTAAATTGAAATGATTTATAACCAACAATCTTTCAATCTAGTTGAGACAATCCTCAGGTTATGTTTTCCTTTGATCTAATTTTGTTAAGATCAAATCTTGGATATTCAAAGCCTATACTTGCACTCCATCTTGACAAAATCAAAAGAGTATTCAATTCTCATAGGTTTTTATTCACTTTGTGTAAATATTAAACGACAATGGATGATCACTATATTGCTGTCTGGTGAAGTTTCAACAATTTCATAATTATACAAAACGTGTATACATATCTTCTAATAATGACAGTATTTACTGGACAGGTCAACCACTTGTCTTACAAACACTACACAAATCTGAACTATCACAGGGTTTACAAAACAACACTGGCCTGTTCTAGACAAAGGCAAACCTAAGTCTCAAAACAGACGATATCCTGTTAGTGGGTTGTAAAATATCATGTGATTTTTGGTCTGGAGTTTTGATATAAATAATGCCTGGAAAGTAACATAGTAGCTATATATAATGAATAAAATCCAGTCCTAAACGTTTTTTTTTTTTGTCTGAAGCTCAAAATTAGCAGGTCAATTTCCCGACATATTCATAAGAGATTCCTGATGAAGATAAATTTTTGGATATGTACAATTCTACCATAATAAACCTCTAATATTTTTATTGATAATAAAGATAACCAATTATCAAATTGCTATTAAATTCAAATAAAATTAAACATTGGTATTAAAAAATGGTACTGAAATCCTGATATTCTATGATCAAGATAAACATTCAATTTTTGTGTCCAAGTTTCAAAACACTGAAATTGCAAACTTCTAAATGTGAACAGCTGTAAAATACAGTACATGTATCTACAAATCAGGTGACACAATCTTAGAACTGTAAACAAAGCTCAACAGGTCAAAAAAGAAAAAAAATAGGAAGACCTTGAAGAGAATAACAAGTTAATATTATTGATATGAAGAAGGAAAGAACATGACAGATATGACTATCACATAAATCTTCAGAAAATCCTGTTGAAACTTTTCAGTTCCTGCTAATTTTATGACCCCCTGCACTACAATAAATACGACACTGATACAAGAGAGGTAGTGTAGTTATTATTGTACTGAAATGCATTTTTGAATAATTCAAAAAGAACCATACATTTATATCAAAGCAAAGAAAATACTGCCAAGTATGAAGTGTGCAATAAGGAGAATTTTAAAATATAAAGCACTGGGGACCTGATGTAAGGAATTAACAGAATGCTTAAAAAAATAAGAGATTAAAATTCAGCAGTTATGAATCAAAACAAGTTTATGACCATAATAAACACTATTTGGATTGAAGCATGTGTATATAAGCACTTAATCATCTACTAAAGATATGAGATCTTGCACTGTGGTGTACATAAACTACTTACTTTTCAAAGATTCCATTTCAAAAGTCAATTTACAATGTACCAGGTAATTGTCTTTATTAGCAGAACCTAAGTTTCGAGTTTATATTGCACAGTTAAAGAGTCAATCTCGAGATATCTGATAAAAAGTTTCAGAAAATGTTGCAAAATCAGGCTTAAAGAAAGAGAATAAAATATGATTTACAGTGTATGTGACAAACCCTAGTCAATACCATAGGAATGCTTTTGAAAGTTGTTGCAAAAAAAATCTCTTTTTAACACCTACAAGAAATGATCTAATAACTATTATTTGTCCTTGACTAGATAAGTAAATCAATGCTGAAATTAAATTTCCCTTTTTCCCATGCCACTAAAAAATCTTTACTTTCTTGGATTTTGTCTCAGAACTGCCTAGAGACAAATATTTAACCAGTCATGACCCCACAGCTCAACTATGTATAAAATGTCACAGAAAAAAAACAAGACAAAAATGCCATAAAAGGAACATCTTTGGTAATTTCAAAATCAATATGAGTCATAATACAAGAATCGCAGGAATCTCCTACCAGAATAAGTATTTGGCAAGTTTGATATGGATGGACAGTTATAATGTGTATAACAGTGAAAGTCAATCAGGAAACTGTACCTATGTAATTCATGATATGGTCAGATTTTTTGGTACTAAATACAAATACAAACAATTGTAATGTAAGGTGAATATCATGTGATGACTTTGAAATGTATCCAGGAGGGCTTTCTCCAGAATGAACAATCAGGTTAAAAATAGTAACATAGGCTGAAGAGTATACAATGCATGCTAAAAAAAAAATTGTTCTAGTTGTGACAACATTCAATGCATAAGAAACGTAAAACATCAAATTCCCAAATCCAGCTTCAAACCTTGTCAAGCACTGAATTCACTCTCAGAAATACAACTCAATTATACATTTTTCTTCAAGAAAATTTCCACATACACATTCATGAATGTATACCATCCTATTATATCTGTAATTTTGCAATCATTCCCAAAGCACTAGTCCACAGCAAATTTATTCTCTTAGATGCATTTCATGATATTCTAGACTGATATCCAAGATATCTCTAATGATATTCAAGATATCTTATGATATCCAAGATATAATTCATAATATCTAAGATATCACTTATGATATCCTAAACATCTCAAATGATACCCTAGGCATCTCAAATATCCTAGATATCTTTATTGATATCTCTGATGTCTCTAATAATATCCTACATGTCTCTAATATTCAAGTTGATGTCCACAACATCTTTAATTCTCTAATCATATCTAACAAAAATCAACATGTATTCAGTATTTTCTACACATTGCACTGATTGTTTAAACAAGTAACACATGATTTAGAATTAATAAAAGAATTTAGACTCTAATTTTCCTGAGATCTTATTTCTATTTTTCTTTTTCACATTCTAAATATGGCACTCCTCTGAACTTGTTGTGAATATAAGTATTCAAATATCAAAGTTAAAAATTTCTATAAAGGAACCATCTGTGTATTCAAACTACAAAAGTTCCTCTTTGCTAACACTCTACGGAAAACAATTTATTACTCCTTATTTAAGATGCCATACAAATATGTGCAGCAAAAAATGTCCTGCACTTCATTATAATATGAGAGTTGTTCTGAAACTGCAATCAAGAAAGTAGCTTACCAATTATACTCACTGTAATACTAAAATCCATTCAGTTCTACACATATTGGAAACAATGTATAAAAATTCAAAGATACATGTAAATATGTATGGATAAAACTTAACAAGTATATAAGGTTAACAATTCTTTGATAAAACTATAGGATATGACTTGCTGCAGCATCTCAGTGTCGTGATAATCTCGATGAATCCACCAATCTGTTAATAAAGAGAGAAAGGATTTTGTTTACTGTATGAGATTTCTAAATAATGAAAGAAAAAGTGAGCAAGCTCACATACCCCACGCTTCCCCAAAACTCGACAATGCAACACGTAATGAATGGCACAGTGCATTTTAAATACACAGTATAATTCAAAAAAGGGGCATTACTTGCAAAAAATCATCACATCAAAACTTCTTGCATATAAGGACATTCAAATCTTTGTATGTTACAAATTTAACTGGGCTGAAGTTTCTAGATAAATAATGGAATCAAAATTTCTTGGTAATATACAAATCTATACATTATTCTGAAATACCTACAAAGTTTCAGGAAATTCAGTGCTGGAATTATGCTGACAAACTGTTATTCAAATTCCTCAGTGATTTCGATTTGTTAATGAGTGTAAGTCCATGTCTAACACATGACAGTTTACACATTTAAATAATTGATGGAAACAAAATTATGATGTAGTCATATGAATCTGTTTATATACTGTACTTATGAAATTATTTAAGGCATCTCTATATTCAAGATATGGCCAAAAATCTAAGTTGAAAAGTGCTGAAATTCCCAGAAAAATAACGGAATCGGAATTTCCTGGTAATATGCACATCTACACATTGTGTCCTAAATATCTGCAAAGTTTGACCAAATTCTGTGCAGCGGTTTAAGAGGAGTTGTGCTGACAAACTGTTCATCTTTATATTGAAGATATGGCCAAAAATCTAAGTTGAAAAGTGCCGAAATTCCAAGAAAATATTAAGGAATCGGAATTTCCTGGTAATATGCACATCTATACATTGTGTGCTAAATATCTGCAAAGTTTGACCAAATTCTGTGCATTGGTTTATGAGGAGTTGCGCTGACAAACTGTTCATCTCCATATTCAAGATATGGCCAAAAATCTAAGTTGAAAAGTGCCGAAATTCCGAGAAAAAATAAAGGAATCGGAATTTCCTGGTAATATGCACATCTACACATTGTGTCCTAAATATCTGCAAAGTCTGACGAAATTCTGTGCAGCGGTTTATGAGGAGTTGCGCTGACAAAAAAACAGGACTGACGGACTGACTGACTGACTGACTGACACACTGACTGACTGACTGACACACAGACTGACTGACTGACGGACGGGTCAAAAACATTATACCTCACTCAACTTGTTGCGTGGGGTATAATTACAGTGTAGTAACACAAACAAGAGGCTCTTATACCGACTTTACACTTAAAACAAACTCATGAATTATTCAAAACAGATTCCATACATAAGGCATCATGTCATTAAAATTATAGACTTGCTGATGATGGTGAGGGAAAGATAAAGTAAGTGTGGAGAGCCATCAAATTTCTAACACTCTAAATGTACATGTATAAATATATATATTGAGGGAACATATTAAAATGCTTGTTAAAAATCTTGACTGAAGATAAAAAATCTTGAAAATAAAGTGTCTAAAGTGTTGTTATTCAATTTTCCCATAAGTACACAAATAATATCTTTCCAAAGTGCTGACATCAAAATGAAATTTCTGGTTCAAACCATAACAATTCTTTAAAAGTATATCTCCTGTTAATACTAAATGTCCATTTAGAAAGGGGCTGGGTCTTCTAACTGAAGCCTTTACTTCCATTTACTTGGGGATTCTTTATGCTAAATTTTAATAAAATTGTGTTCAAGGTTCTGGAGAATGACAAAGTTTACAAAGTTAACTTAAACAGATGGGAATAAAAACAATTCCATCAGAAAAAGCTTTCTTCAGCCAAACACAGGTAAACTTAAATATCAAAGCCTATATTTTTATTTTATGGATATTTAACCCATTATAGTCTTTTTCTACAAAGGGTTTGTATGTTCAAACAAAATGTGTCCCTATATTATCAGCCAACACATTTATGTAAAAAAAAAAAAAAAAAAAAAAAACCCAACTGAGTCCATTGCATCCCTTCCTAACCATAGGCCCATGACTTGAACAAATTTAATTTACACTAAATAGAGATGCTTGCATATTAATTTGATATGTTGTGATCCTGCTGCTCTTGGAAAAGATTTTTTATAGAATGTTTCCAAAATATTCTTTTATGCGGCAAGTCTGATTGATTTAACTCTAAAAAATTCTTGAGAACAAATCTAAAATTTGAAAATTAACAATCACAAATGTCAGATAAAACATGAAAAAAGACAAACTCTGATCTGAAAAGCTCACTTGAGCAGCACAGGTAAAATGAATAAAAAAAAGGTTCTTAATGACCTTGGATGTTGTATTACCTGTTAGGATTGGATGAGGGCCCGGGACCAGTAAAGGAACCAGTCAGACTACTCTGTGATGCCCGGCTACTGAGTGAACCACTGTGATAGGATTGTAAGCTGCTCATAGAACCCCTATTAAAATAATACCCATTTAGTTAGACAATTTTTTTTATCCTGTTCACACTCATGCACTTATAAACATTGATAAATCTATCAACAATATGTCAACATCTTGATGAAAACAGATATATTCTTTGCATTTCTCTATCATAGCATGCTAACCTGAATGCCTCTGATCTGAGCAGTTCAGTGTGGTACATTACTTTGGATTTATGTGGTGCTAGAGTAAAGTCAAAGGAATTCTTGGCTGAGTCAAAGTACTTCCATTGTAGAATGTAACTTCCAGATTCACTAACAACATGAGATCCCTGAAACAAACAAAACAAAAATTTTACCAGTACATAACAAAGCACAGTTTTTATTAAAAATGTGAGTAAAAACAACTTACTCTAAAGAAATACAAGTAGAAAACAGAATAAACAAGAAGCACATTTTAGACAAAAACATTTCCCTATGGCCCATGGGGATTTCAAAACACCTTCCTCTTTAAATTTGACAGTTACAAGATAGATATTCCAAATATATCAGCACAATCTAAAGACTATTCACCTGTACACTATCACCATCCCTACATATAAGAGGTCGTTCCACAATACTAAGGTCAGGCCCCACTTGCATGCTTTTATCAATATATTGTACAGATCCGATTCCTCCTGTGGCTGTGCTGACATGATGCTGATGAACTGGGTCAGCTGATATCGATCGCTTACAACGCAACACAGTAAAGGTGACATCACCTTTCAGAATGTCAAAGTCCCAAGTTATCACTGATCCTTTCTGAGGAACTTGAATCAATACCTGAAGAAAAGAAAACATTAAAGAAATTTATAGATCATTCAACCCCTTTTTTATGGTCAAATACCATGCATTTCTGAATCTGTATGCATGAAGTCAAACTATGATAGCCAAAAAATTGTTAAGAAGAAAACCAGAAAGTACATGTAAAATCAAATATGTAAATTTTAAGAATATACACAAGAAGTTTCTTACCTTGTGAGGATAATCCTTGACAAGTGTTAACAGCTATCAATACTGGGAGGTTTCTTAACTAGTGAGGATAATCCTTGACTACATGACTAGTGTTTAACAGTATAACAACTATAAATACTCAGAGGTTTCTTACCTCATGAGGATAATCCTTGACTTGACTACATGACTAATGTTACAACAGCTATCCATACTGAGAGATTTCCTACCTCGTGAGGATAATCCTTGACTACATGACTAGTGTTATAATAGCTATCCATACTGAGGGATTTCCTACCTCGTGAGGATAATCCTTGACTACATGACTAATGTTATAATAGCTATCCATACTGAGAGATTTCCTACCTCGTGAGGATAATCCTTGACTACATGACTAATGTTATAATAGCTATCGATACTGAGAGATTTCCTACCTCGTGAGGATAATCCTTGACTACATGACTAATGTTATAATAGCTATCCATACTGAGAGATTTCCTACCTCGTGAGGATAATCCTTGACTACATGACTAGTGTTATAATAGCTATCGATACTGAGAGATTTCCTACCTCGTGAGGATAATCCTTGACTACATGACTAATGTTATAATAGCTATCCATACTGAGAGATTTCCTACCTCGTAAGGATAATCCTTGACTACATGACTAATGTTATAATAGCTATCCATACTGAGAGATTTCCTACCTCGTAAGGATAATCCTTGACTTGACTACATGACTAATGTTATAATAGCTATCCATACTGAGAGATTTCCTACCTCGTGAGGATAATCCTTGACTACATGACTAATGTTATAATAGCTATCGATACTGAGAGATTTCCTACCTCGTGAGGATAATCCTTGACTACATGACTAGTGTTATAACAGCTATCAATACTGAGTGGTGGGCCCTCTGGGGATTTATCCTGAAACTCTTCCTTGTACAGAGACTTGGGAACCAAACCACCATCTGGTACATCACACTGAAAACAAGAAGCCAGATGTCAAACCTGTGTGCAACATTTTCATAAAAATGACTCCATTATAGAACAGTCTCTTTGCAATAAATATGAAAAATGCTTAATGTTCTTTATGTTCATTTCATTTTGTATGCCATACTCACATAACAGTCACCTCCCAAAAAGTCGGGAATATATTTTTCATCGATAAAATCTCTTAGTCCTCCTGGCTCTTGATAATCATTTCCTCCATAGAATGTGAATTTCTGACGAGTATCTTCATCAATAAAAGGGCTTACAAGGGTCCATAACACAGGAAACACTCTGGGAGCTCTGACAATTAAAAGTCTCCCCATGGTTTCTGGGTAATTAGCCTCCACCACCTCGATGATGCGTAGCAGGGCTCGGATTCCTGGCCTCCACAAATGCCTCATACTGAGTCCCTCTAGGTCTACTATACATGTACACGCACTGTGAATAGAAAAAAATTACAATCTAAGCAGTAACAAAATGTACACATATACCGGTATCATAAAATATGGTAAATTAAAACAATTCTTTTAAAATTTACCCGAAAAGCTTATGTATCATTTATGATTCTTATTTTTGATTTGTTTTAGAAAACCATACTACAAGAAAATTGTGGATCAAAGAAAAAAAAAAAGTTGCCACAAAACACCAAACTGTTAAAAAAATGTCCAAGAAAACAGTTTGTGACCAGTTTAAAATCTTGTCCTATTAAAGTATAATAATAATAATTTTAGAGATTTTTATGATTGGTTTTTTTTTTTTTTTTTAAAAAATAAGGTGTCATCTTATATTTTTTTTTGTCAGTGTATGAAATTACTTTGGAATCTCCTAAGTATTACAACAATTTACAAAATCTGTAATTCAGAGAATGAACACACATCCTCCGTGTAATATTTGTAAATGTATTCACAATGATTCTAAAATCCACACATAAAGTCCCCTTCCCTTGCAAGGCAGTTCCAATGGTGGCAAAAACTAGGTCTTAGGACAATTTTAACTTCAGAGATGAGTAATCTTAACTCCATAAATCCCCTTTAGCTATATGGAAAATGATTGACAAGCATGACAAAAATACTGTAGACAGATGTAAGATATAACCCCTTGGCCCCGCCCACATCTACCAACTTAGATATGTCAATCATAGACTAATTAAATGAAGAAAATATTGAAGTTATATTTATTACCAAAAAAGTAAACAATTTCCTTTCTTTAAAAAATCAAAGTAAATAACTGGATGATAATAATATCAAAAACGTATGTGCAACATAAAAACTTTTTCTTAACGCTTACTGCTTCCTATTACTTTGGCAGTGTCAATTAGTGTCTTGAAATAAACTACAAATAGAAAAGATAACCAAATACTAGAATGATGTAGTGGAGACTAGTTGTTTTGCTGGAATCTTACCCGATACACAGATGTCTTCAAAGAAAAATAAAATGTCATTCACAATGAATCTTGTTAATAGCATACATGTACTTATAATATAAATCTGTCTTTTCAAACTTTTTTGTGCTGAAACAAAGATTTACACTTCAAATATAAACCATGTACATGTACCACTAAGGATATATTAATAGGACCAGAATGCCTTAACATGGGTCATACTTTTCTTATGACAAGCCCACATGAGTCTTGGGATGTATTCATTTCAGGATATTTAGTTTAAATATGTACCATTACAGTAAAACTTGGTTATGAAATCTCAGATATAGGGAAACTTTTATGAATCTCCCAGAAGACCCATGCACTTTGTTCCTTGATATAAATAATCATGGTTATATGGAAGCAGTCACTGTAGCTTCCTTACAATTGAGTTTTACTGTATACTGTAAACGTACTTATTTAAGCGATTATCATATTTGCTGCTTGTCTGCTAATTTCAGTACACACTAATATATGATTAAAACGAAATTTTTATGGAAGCTTGGCACCAGATGTACTAGTCATGATTGCACTGATCAGTAGATGAAGAATGCTGTGCTAACTTTTGAGTGTGCTAAATTATGTACATTTATAGTAATTATTCTATTTCACCAAGATGTTCTCATATAAGCTGATTGCAGAAAGGTTAAAAATACCTAGGATAAGACTAGCATTTATCATCCCACACAAATAATATGGTGGGACTTTATCATATAAGGTATTGTTCAATAGAGTCAACCATCTGCAACATACACAATGTCAATACAAGCAGATATCAAAAATTTAAAATGGACAAATTTATAACAATCACAGAGTAACTCTCGTACATGTATCAGGAAAACAAAAGAAATAACGGAAAAAAATTTAGGAAAAACAGGAAAACATCTCCGACTCTTGACATGAATGACCACAGATTTAATAGCAGTTTGAAAATTAAGAACAATTACAGATCATCATTTTCAGCTTACCAGTATTGATTGAGAGACAACCATCGCATGTACCTGATAACCTTCTGTATCTACTTAATATATTGCAACACAACTTCATAAACAACCAAACATACAGAAATGAATTCAGAGACTTAGAAAACAGACATGGGATCTGTTAGCTCCTCTTAAATACAATGTTTTTCTTCGTCCAGCAAATATCTGATGATAGGGATTCTTTAATTAGTGTCCTTCTACATAAATGCAATGCTGTTTCAGAAAATATCAATTAACAACCATTAATCACTGCCAAAGACCATGAGTACACAGACTCCAGGTAGGGTTTTATCTACCAATAATTTTTATTTTCTGTGATGTCTACACTGACTTCATATCTCTGAACTTCTTCGGAAATGAGTACTGGTATTAAAAAAATTAAAAAGTGCCACCTAGTTGTAACCATTTCTATCTGTTTAAAGTCAAGCTAAAACATGTCATACCTATAAATTTAAAAAGTTCTTTTATGGTTATAAATTAAATCTCAAATAATTACATTGAATATACGCTAGTATGCATTATTTTTATATAAATGTTACATATATTCATGCATTGATTAGCTGCCCGTTTAATTATACATACAAATATACATGTATATATCATCTAAGTTGAAACACTCCATTTTATTACTAGGAAAACTCTGCTTAAATACTCCCTAAAAGCAACAATATCAAATCATTCATCCACATCTCCCTCCATTTACGTGTGGATAAAACTAAACTGCAGCACCCTCTATTTCAAGCTTTTCTATTGTACAACAGTAAAATCACACTGCCCTATGGTGAAGCACTTGGAAAGGGGTTTTAATTTTAGTGCCGTATACGCTACAAAAAAAATGCACACTAATCAGTATAGAAAAATTCAAAATGGCTTCACAAAAAACTCTTTGAAGTATGATTTGAATAGAAATGCACAATAGATCTGACCTGGGAATGTATAATTTCTCTTTCTCAATAGGAATACTTTTAAAAAATGCAGCAAGTTTTGTTTGTAAAGAAAACCCAAACAGATCAAACACAATTTCCTCAAATCTTTGATCTCAATAGCAAAAAATCCATCACGCTAGATCCTTACACTTGGTGAGTACATTGAATGAAGAATATACAAATAGCTAGGAACTATATAAGCTGTTGTAAAGATCTGAAAATCAGTCAGTTAGATTGGAATACATAGAACACTTTGTTACATCACTCTTAGTTACCTTGGAAACAGACCATCATCAGACCTGTTTGAAGAAACCCAGCACAATTTTACATCAGTAACAAACACTAAATCATTAATAAAAGTTCACCATTACATCAAGTAATGTCATGGAAAGCAATAATATATACTGCATAAAGGGACATAACTGCAAGCATATTATAAAAAGCCGATCACCAATCGCAGCTGGGCTTGTCCATCTGTTGACCTTTGACCTTGTTACTCACCTGACAGGGTATCCCCGTGACTTGGTGGCCTCATCTGCTCTTCGGAGTCCTTCCTCATTTACATACAGAACCTAACATAGAATCATAAATGCAGGATAATTACTTTAAATTTATCTTCCAATAAATCAATATTCCTTTTTTTAACAGATCTTTACCTGAGATAATAGATACATCCAGAATGGATCAATGCCAACTTACATGTTTCAAAATGGCTTCCTCACCAACCGATTTCATAAGTCCTTTGACATCCATCTGACCAAGTTTCAACACATACAGGGGTCTACCATCTACAATTTGGAACAATTTCTAATGAAATCTCTTTGACAATTACATTGTAAAATTTTTTTGAATAGAAGTGAACTAAATTCTGAAAGATCATAAGATTCTGTACAATTTAGTGAAAAGTCCATACAAATATGTGTAGCAAACTTTGAGAGCTTGTTTTGAATTTTAGCCCATATAATGTCTACCTTTGTCTGAGTAATGCCAGCCCCCGCTGTAATACTGTTGTAATATCTCACTCGGTGAGTAGGTCTCCAGCAGTTTATCAATACTGTGTAGTTTTCTCCACGCCAAGGAATGAACCAGCATCTCCCGAGCCTTCTCAACACTGAACTCTCTGGCTCTGAGGAACCGTAATATATGAGCATCTTTTGGTATCTGTTAGAAGAGAGTCCATTTCATCAGCTTTTAATAACTTTATGTAATTAACTAGAACAGATTAGCTAATGCAAACAAACAAAATTTTATCATAAGATGAGTTAATGGATTTTTAGTTTTTTAATATTTATTTATTATTTTGAAATAACATGTAATTTTTTTTAATTTTTTTTATTAATATGCCATTTCTAATCAAAGTGAAATAAAATGAAGAATATACTTCCTCATACAATTCTTCTGACTTCATGTGTCATAATAGTGACAAATGACAAATAATGAACAATTTTAAAATGTTCATTTATGAACAAACCTTTCCCTTATGAGTTTTCTGTAACCATTGCTGGAGTTGAACAAGAGCACTCTCCTGAACTAAAGATAGATTTCCTAAGTATCTCTCAATATAAACATCCTCCAACTTATCTGGGGAGGAAGGACCTACAACATATTTAGAAAATTTACATTATACCTTTCATTTACCAATCAATGTTATAACTTATCTTAAAGAAGAGAATTTCGTATCAGTTCCTCAAAAGGCAATGCCTTCTCTTGTCAGTGCATAAAGGGTGCACCAGCATTTTCTCCATAACAGGACTGTAGTTTTGATTTTGTAGGCAAATAGAGTATTTTCATCAGAATTCAGGCCTTATTTAAGCTTTTGGCTCAGGTAAAAAATATTGGGCAGGTGAGTGGATTTTTAAAAAATCTATATTATGCTAATTTTATACAAATATATTGCGATACTTTTCACATGACTAATTCCAATATAAGTATACAAACCATTTTTACCATGCTATAATTACAAGTATGTATCTTCTACAATACTTATGCATGTACAGTAAAACTTGGCTAATCTGGATGTTGTGTATTCCCGAAGTTGTGTATTCCCAAATGTTGCCTATTATGATGTAGACTCTGAGTCCCTTTCAGTAAATTCAATGGTTTAAAAATAGTTATCTAATCAGGCCAATATTTATGGAACTAATGGTGTATGGATTAGACACAAATTAAATATGTTTCGACTTTTCTGCCTAAATTTAGCGATATCATCTTTACAAATTTCTGTCTTCTTACCATCAGAGACAGGAGATTTGATTGTGGCCGCTGATGCTCCCAGGACAAGACTGGAAACGCTCCCACGGCTATGCTGACTTGCACTACTGTTGGTTCGACTTCGCAGACCACTGTCCTGGGAAGGAGTATCTTCAGAACTTGGAATCTCAATCTCCTGGGATTTAACTTTCTCTGGTGCCCACGGGGGAATATACGTCACTCCCTCACTGATCAATTCATTGATATAATACTCAATGACTTCTTTACCCTGTAATACAGTAAAACTCCTGCATAAATCTACTAGTATACAATTTTATGTTATATATATGTGTACTTTCACAGATTCTAATTTTAGCACCTTATACAAAGTCTGAAGTACACAAATTCAGAATTACCACCTTCATGTAAATTCACCCATCTGTGGTGAATGTAAACACTGATAGCACTGATTCATGATTGTGTTCGATTAGTTAATGACCAATAGGCACACTAAATTTTGAAGCACTAAAATCAGTATACATTTGAAGTGCTACATGTATTTAATAAATGCTTTTTGGACCTTCTTACGAAAGGGAATTGTGATTTTTATCATGTTCATTTACAACAGAGTACTAAATACATTTATACTTCACTATCAGCTACCCTATAATGTCTTTTGAAATAAATCCTGGTGAGTAATAAATGACAAAGCAGAAGCAATGATTAAAAGCAAATGGCAATTCGATCAAAAAACAATCTTTCATGTAACACAAGAGAGTGTTTTAGGAGCCTATACTACTGATTAATGCATCATCGAGTGACTGACGCTTGTAGTGAAAAATGTTTAATTACCACATTTGTTCCTTCTAAATGCTATGTGTGTCCTATGAGATTTCCCATAAATGAAGTTACCTTTTTGATATTTGCAGCATATTGTTTCATAGCAATCTTTTCCACCATGCTCTCAAAGTTGAAGAATGATTTGATATCAAGACTAGCAGTTTGTTCAAAACATGTCCAATTTGGATTCTCAGGGTGAACCTAAACATAGAAAAAGAAACTAATTACAAAAGGATACCAAATTTAAATTATAAGTCCATTAACATTCAAAAATACCATAAAAGGCTCTTTCAATAATCAAACATGTTATGGGTGTGCCTACATCTAGCTTTAATTTCTTTAATACATATGATTCAATCAGAGGTAAAAAGTACTTTCTATGGCAATGCAGATTCAATTAAGTAAATCTTGTGCAGATATGTCAAAAATACATCTGAAAGAGAAAATCCGCAATCAAGTATGTGTCTGATCAACTTAATGAGAAAATCTGTTATGCATGTGTCTGATCAACTTAATGAGAAAATCTGCTATATATGTGTCTGATCAACTAAAGCAAGTTAAAAAAAAAATGCTGACAAAAATGATAAACAAAATTCATCTACATCCAAGATTATACATAGTGCTCTGCAGTAGCAGTAAATCTCATTTACAGCTAGTCCATGGGGACTCTAAAGATGTAGGCTATATCAATTTTTCATATCCCATTCAAGTTTTTTTTTTAAATCTATACAAAAATTATTGTGCTGAAACCAAAAAAAAAAAAAAAATGCCTACAAACATGTTTGAACTATGGCCTCTTTACTGCTTCGAGGTAATCCTTTGAAATCTAATAAACCACACATAACTTACAATCATTAGATAATTTAAGTTACATACTGCTATTTTAATCAATATATTGATTGCAAAGCCAGGTTTCAGAGAGAAATACAACACCTTCTAAGAGTTTTCTTTTCCCAACAGTTTAAACTTATTTACATGTAATGTAACTTTGTCCCCCTGTTGTTCCTTTTAAAGCAAAATTGTGGAAATTCTTAAATTTCATTCTAATACATGTACTACCTGTGCATACAGGGCTTTTAAAACAGACAATCATTTCATGTGCTACAAAACTAGTAAACCCAGTGTCTTGCTTCAGATCTAAACAAATTGCATACTGATTCTTTGAAAAAATGTAGGCTCTCAATTTATCACATCAAGATTCTATCCATTTTTACACCATGCAGTTTCTTTCCATTGTTTTCTCTGTGTGTGCGTGTGTGTTTGTGCATTTACCTCTATGATAATAATAATTAGGAATACTCATAGTGACCCCTCAGGGAAACAAGATTTCTGCCCATTATAAACCTCTTATAGATTTTTCTCTCTTAGTCTGAAGATAATGACTACGTACAGAGTAAAAGCAGCTCTCCTTAACAATGACCCTGTTAGAGAAACTCTCATTGTGAGCATCTATCCTGAGTGTTCTGGAACGTCTGTCCAATGCATTCACTTGTCTGAAAACCACATGATCAACTCCTGCTATCTACACAACAAAAAGATTCAGATCAAAGAAAGTTTTACCTGTATAAGATACAGATGATTTTGAAATTTAAATACCTTGTCAATTAGGTTAATTTTTTGCAAGAAATTATTCACTGTTGTTAGTAAACTTGTGTATATTTTGAAAATACATTTACTTTAAAATTAGCAGCACATAAATATTTGTTAATAAATAAACATGTAATCCCTCAGGTAATAAAGCTCATTTTTCCTAATAACTGCACTTCATGGCACAAATATTCATGAATTCAAGGTGAACCTTTATTTCCTTTCTGAAGAAAAAAACTTTTTTTGACAATAAATATGGATTGGGTTTAAGGTTTTTCTTATCTGGCACACAATTAACACTGAAATTTATGTTTGTCAACATTTCATGAAGTTCAAGGTGATAATTTTTGCTTATGTGAAGAATGTCTTTGTACAATTCATGGTCCAGTCATTAGATAAAATAAAAATGTCTGGAAGGCAACATGGTGATTATTCAAATGGAAATGCCAAACTTGACAGGGGTCACAATTATGACGTTCATTGTACCAGTGACTAACCTTTTTCAGGATGTACGGAGCATCCACATTGAGTCGACATCTCCTGTCTATAACATGCTCTGCCCCATCCTTACTTTTTGTCTCTGATATTATATCACTCCCAAGAAACACAGGTATCATTTTACAAGTTGGGAAACGTTTCTCGTATGCCTAGAATTAGATGTAATACGTTAAGTAACTAGTCAAGGGAGATAAACAACCTTTCAGTTGTATATAATTGTTGTTGTTTTTTTTTATTTATTTATTTAATAAAATTTCACCAATATATCAACAACAAAAATTTAAAAAAAAAAAGAAACAAAACAAAAAGAACAGTTTTTGTTATTTTTTCAAAGTTTCTGTTATAATGCAAAACTATGTGAAATGCACTTTCTTTCATTTCCAGCATAGCTTAGTGTTCATGATAAAAACTTTGGCAACAGTGGCCACATACGCAATAGACTGTTGAGACATTCTCCACAAGCTTAATTACAGAATGTTTAACTGCATCTGATCCCATCCATCGTACAAGTAGGATAAACGGGGGTTATACTCAGCTGTGTCCGTGAATCACCAGCTGATTCAAGTGCATTTGCTGTGATTTGCGCTTTCTTTTTCTTTTCTTTTTTTAATATAATGAACTAAGGAAAAGGATTTTCTTATAAATATTGCAATAAACGCCGAGAAAATCTAACAGTATATAAAAGAGCATGTCTATCTATTAGTTCTGTATTGCTATTGATTGCTATCGAACCGAAAAGGGAAAAGGTAAACAAATAGAAACTTTTAGCAGGAGAGCTGGACGATACAAAAATGACAATAGACTTACCGCCATCACAAGCTCAAACGGGTGTTTGTACACCCTCACGGGTGACTGGTACTTCTGTACCATGATGAGCCTGTGTTATAATTTTGTTATACTTTCTGATCCATCCATTCCACCATTTCACTCTCGCCTAATTGACATCCGGAAGTTGGCCAACAGTAAATATAGTTCTGTCATTAATATACTTTTATGATTCTTATGAATTTTGGACATGAAAAACTTGGCTTGTATTACAAATAATATATAGCTGTAGAGTGAATGATTTTATTTAAAACACAAAAAGATAAGACCTACACAATTACAAAGTGCTTGATATATCCCTCCGCGATTCGACACACTGACCCATAGTAGTATGCCGCACCAGACTTTAAATGACAGAATGATTTAATACAATGTAAAATCACTGAAGTATTGACTAATGAAGTGATAAATTGTACTCTTTGATTTATTGTTTCAATTGAAATAGTTGATTTATTGCTTTAAATCTTATAGGGTGCTTTAAATATTGTTCAACAATAAAGGCAATATAATAATCTTCATACTTATAAATTTTAAAAATAAATTGTGGAAAAAAGTTGGTGTGTAAAGGAAAACAAAGCTTATTGATGATTAAAGAACGTAATAAAAGGTTTCATTCAATTGGAGGAATGTCATGTATCAGTGCAGAGGTGAAAAAATCTCAATAAAATGCAACTAGACCTAATTTGAATAAAAGGCATCTTGATCTAATTTTTCATGTGATCTTTTTGAAGTGTCCTCAAATTTGGACAAATTAAATCTTTTGATAAATTCATCATCAGAAGCTAAGAAGCACATGCTGTCAGCATTCATTTAAAGTTTGTTAATTGGCCTTAAATCATGGACATAGGTCTATGCCTTTATTTAATTAGTAATTATACAGTTAAACATGTTTATAGCAAACACTCTTTAAATGAATTGATGCTTATAGCGAAGTAATTTTCATTCCCTTGACTTTAAAATATACTCCAAACTTAACCACTGTTAACGGACACAACTTGTTACATATTTAACGAAGCAAAATTGTCTGTCCCTGGCACTTCATTAAGATAGTGTTTTACTGTCAGTAGTCATTAATCTGGTCATACGTATAATAAATGAAGTATGTTTGCATCTCAAGTCACATCATTCCTTCTCAATGCTAACTTCATATCACGAGGTTTGATCCTAGATTTGGTTTTATCTATTGATTCATGTTGACTAGACTTTGTACTTAATGTTAAAAAAATTATAAAACTGTCACCCTTGAATAACAACATATGACAATCTATGCCAATATTCCTGACACATACTTTGGACACTGGCACACAATTTAATGGAAACAATAATATATGCCTGGATTGCTACATCAGATCAATTTTCCAATATAAAGTGCAAGCATTGATATATAATTTGTTACTACCCCCCCCCCCCCCCCAATAACAAATTGCCACCAAAGAGGGAAAAGGAGACATTCCCTTCCCCACACATTGTTAATGTTTTGTTGTCAGCATTGATTTCATTGGGAAAAACAATAAATATTCATGCATTTTATTGCATGCATGTAAACTTGACACTGGAAAATCTAAATGCATTATTGACTTTAAAATATTATTAAATATTTACAAAAATCTTTCTAGCATTAAAACTACACGTAAAATTGAAAATCTAAATTCAAATCCAAGTAACATATGTGTATTAAGAAACTGATGCTCCTGCTTGATTAAAAATAACATGTAAAAGGTTATTTTATTCACCAATAGATTTTCCAGATTTGTCTCCCTTATCACATTTTTTTTCCCCAAGTTCAAAAGAAATTGAGACAATTCCAAACAGGTCTGGTATTTGTAAAGCCTGTACTTTGCATTGTGCTTTTATTTTTTATTTTTGATATGACTTTCTGAATAAAAAATATTTATAAATTGAACTTCAAATGAAAATAAGATTAACAAGACTTTACAAATTTACAATGATCATACAACAAGAAAACCTAACTTCCCCAACCCAAATAGTCTAACTTAAAGTAACTGAATTTGAAAGACGATCAACAGATGAACCATGGGAAAATTCCAGCATATTGAGAAAGTGTAGCTAGTGAGGCTAGCTGTCTCCCTCCCTGATCTGTACGTCACATAGATTTATGTAGAAACGAGAACAAAAGGAACTGTCATAGAACTTATCGGCCGAAAGATAAAAAGATGGCATTACCAAATATAGGAAGGATAATTTACATCAGGATCCAAATGAAATAATTTAGAAAACATAATTAAAACTGATCTGCCACACAACTGATAAAAATTGAAAAAGTCCTGTTGTGAAAGTTACTCTGTACCCTTATTCTTGTACTTACCGTATATACTCGCCTATGTCGGTTTTTTGGGAGTTAAACTTGGGTCCAAAACTCTTCATCCGACTTATACGCGAGATATAAAAAAGAATGGTATTTAAGCAGGTCAATCCCTCTAATTGAAGCTTAAAAATACAACCGACTTATAGGCGGACCGACTTATAGGCAAGTATATACGGTAACAAGAAATGTTATGTTTATAGTGTCCAAGTGTGTTGTGTTTGGTGGATAATCTTTGATAATATTTGAGGTTATCCTTTTCAGGATATTTAGCATACATTTACAACAACAATTTAAAAAAAATAATTAAACAAGAGAAAAAGATTCAATAGATCCTGCTTCAAAATAATTTCGGAATGAACATGTTCAATGAATTAGGGATATCAACAATTCCTCAATTCATAAATTATCTGATGATTACATCAGTGTTATGATCCAAACTCCAATTCAGATCTTGCTACTATGACATTCTGATAGTTTCAGCACAAGAAATAGCAAAGAAATTCATTTTTTATTATTATTTATTTTTCCCCCCATTATTAATAATTAAAATGACATTTTTCCATTATTAATTCTTCATAAAATAAATAAAATACAGGGACATTATAATAACAATATCCTATTAGGTGAATGACTATTATTGCACAAAACATCAATTTAAATTATCCATTGAATAATTCCAATAAATCCTAGATAAAAATTTAAAAAAAAAAAAATACATGTGAGAACAATACTGAAATGGATTAAAATTTTCTTCATCTCCAAACAATACCACAAGGTTTACTTCATTAACTTCATCAGTGGATCAATGTTTGCTTGTAAATGACAATTGAAAATCTCTGACTGTTAACTAAATATATAATGCTGTATAAGTTCATTTAAATAAAAAAAGAAGTTTTGACTGAAGTGATTTAGTAGACATAGAGACTAGGGAACTGCATTTCAAACACAGGCACAGCATTCTGGTTTCCCTTCACGTGGTCTGGACTTTCTGGTGGAGTCATCTCCAAAATCTCGTACAACTTTTCATGGAAGTGATTTGACTGGAACAGAAAAGATTTATGGTGCTTATATGATGTGCATGAAATATGACATAGAGAATCATGTATGCAGGAGGCAGAAGCATTTTGAGATGAATGGGCAATATACATTTTAGCTAAGTAGATTTTTTTTCTGGTCTAAGACCAATAGAGCTAAACATTGTAATGTGACTTTAAATCTTCATAATTAGGACTAACATGTGTATTATGTTGTCTATTGATCAATACATGTGTACTTATACAAATAATTGGCACTTTAAGTTATCAAGAATAAAATAAATGAGGGATTTTACATGATGCAACTTTCTTTAAGATGAGAAATCAAAGTTCAACCCACTGAGAAGTCATATGATTTCTATTGTGGCTACTTTCTTCTTAAATCTTGACAGGGCTTGAAGTCATGATCTTTATCATTGTATCACAGATTGACTAGAGAAAATGCATTCCTACCTTGGCTTCAGCTCTAGCTACAATTTCCTCAAAGGGTGCATTCTGGAATGTTTCAAATATTTCCTGTCTTTTCTTGGCCTCTTCTTCCCTTTTCTGAGATGGGTCTTCAGCTGTAATGCAGTATTGTCGTAAATAGTTACACACAAGAGTATATACATACTATTTCAACTACTGACTTTAAAATTTATTTTTTTATAATGTATGATGTTTGTACACCTCACTATTTTGGTTGTCTAACATCACAGGTTTTAACATTAAACTGGCTTTTCATACCTACCAGTAGTTTTTATGCCTTTTTTTGGTAAAAATTACTAGTATTTTATTGGATGAGTATTTTTTAGAACTCGAAACAGCTACAGGAGTACATTATGGTATAATTAAAATAGTCTGAGGTAGACCTGGGAGAACTTGGTCAGAACTCAACCTAGAACCTCCATACCTAACATCTTCTTTAATGATTCAACTGTTATCTCTTCAACCTTTTTCTGAAAAACAAAAGGAAAAAAGAAAATTAAGATTACATTTAACAGAGTTCTGTTAAATCAGAATTCCGTTGTAATTGAGATTCCAGTCTCAGGTTGGTACTCACACGAGCTAGCAATGGCGAGTTCTCAAGGCTGTCAAGTTCTATATTAATGGAACCTAGGTCACTTATACTGCTGGCCATGGCAGAGTCTAGAAAACACAAGTATTAACAACTTATTACTATACACTTACCTTAGATATAAAATCAAATAAATTCTAAACCTTAAAATTCAATAATCAACAAAGAATGTCTCAGAAGAAGTTCTTGTTTATTTCACATCCATGAAGCAAACTGTAATGCTAATTACTGCAGAAAAAGCAGTGTGTTGACTTTGATGAATTGGGTATTGTTAACGTGGAAATTTATATGTTAAGTTGATTTATGCTACATAGTGAAAAGTTGTTTTTTTTTTTTTTTTTTTTTTTTTTTTAATGAATATTTCCCCACTTGTCAACTTCATTAAACTGTATACCTTTTGGAAATTTATTGTAAACAATATCAATTGTCAATTCCATAGATTCTCTTCTTTTACATCACATGAAAATTTCCACATTTATAGGTATAGTAGAAGGGAATAGGAAGATTGTGTAGCTTAAAGTTATACTTAAGAAATCATTAGATAATTACATCATCTCGCATATTTCTTACTGCTAAAAAAAAATGTCAGAAACACTATAGTCAGGAACACTAGAACAAACTGACCAAACACTTAAAAAAAAAAAACAAACAAAAACAGAGTATGATTCTTTCATCCTCAGAGAAAACACAAAGTAAATCTACATAATAAATGTAGGTAATTAAAGATTGCAAAGCTCACCTCGACGAACGTTATCTATAAGTAAGGTAAAGTCTCATATCATTCAAATGAAAGTTCAGTATGATCCATTAGTTAGATGCAAGTTCATCACTATACGTTAATTTTACAACAACAAAAAAAGGCATGTCACTTGCAGTATCTTTGTATGTATCCCTATATTCAACATGCATGCATGTATGGTCCAGGTAGTTACTTGGAAATGAATCTTGACCAAAACCTCTAACTGGCTAATCATCCAAAAAATATATGTCAGATGCAACATCCAAAGTTAGTCTGGTAGTGTACATCCCTAGATGTATCATCCACAAAAGACTTGGTCAAAGTAGGGTTTTTAGTTAATTGGAAGTAGACCTGCTCATAAGAACTAAGACCTTGTCACTCTTCTAGAAAATATAGATCAGATGAAGGATGCAAAGCAGGATTGGTAGAAAAACCTTTAAATGCCTCATCAATGCAAGTTTGGTTCAGGTAGGGCTTTTAATTACCGTACCATAAATGTATTACCAGAGTGTACGATACTTAGCAGAAATTATTTTTGATTAAGTTAGTGTAGATTTGATTTAGCACATTTCTTAATGTTCTTAATTACGTGTGTATATACAAGACATTTAGTATAGTACTTGAATTAGCAGAAGTCACTTTCCGCCAAAGGCACTGGGGATAAAAACAACACTTTTACAGTTCCTGCTTAATGGGATGCAAAAACAAACTCCAGGGTAATAGAGAAAGCTCCCTCTCAACTCTCTGAGGTGAGCTTAAAATTACTGCAAAACAATACATTTGACTTAAGCATGCTTTTCTTCAATTAATCAATTAACTGCAAACATGTATACAGCAGTAGCATAATGCACTTAAAGATAACTGTTCAAATCAAATACTGTGTTATTTAGCTCATGTTAATGTGCTAACAAGGTGCATTTTTTTAC
Organism: Saccostrea echinata; assembly: GCF_033153115.1. Taxonomy (NCBI): domain Eukaryota; kingdom Metazoa; phylum Mollusca; class Bivalvia; order Ostreida; family Ostreidae; genus Saccostrea; species Saccostrea echinata. The sequence goes on from NW_026889759.1 coordinate 3,981,765, forward strand.
CATGTATCACAGCACCTGTGAATAAACATAATGAGAAATAGTATTCATATGCAACCAAGTTGTGTCTCTTTCAGTCATTTTGAAATACTAATGAATTTCTGACATTACCCATGGAGCTGTGGGGTCTAAGAGCGAGGGGCGAGCTAAGACGGGAGGCATCGTGACCACAATCTGTTAGGATTTCCTGTAATGTTGTTTGATCCAACAACCATCTCTCCTCGACCTTGTCATTTGTAGGATAGCTACCAAAAAAAAAATTATAAAAATATACCTGGTAACATTCATTTTTCCTGCTTCATATAACATCTTACATGATTTTAGATGACAATAAATGGAGAATTTGTTTCCTTCTAGTGAATATGTAGCAGTATCCAGAATACAGGAATTGTACTGAGGTGAATATTGATATTTTACTAAAATGATAATACCCTGTGTTAATCATTAAGAGTATCTATGACACAAATGTTTATTGATATATAACATTATAAAAGATTTTAAATATTGCATAAAGGGACTCTTGTTATTTAACCGGTAATACAGACTGTAACGGCCCACTCAAACATGCATGTTTCACAAAGTTACAATTTACATGTTTGTTTAATGTTATATCAATGACAAAATTTTATTTGAACAAACAAGAGAAGGAAATTTGAAAAATCATGCTCTGGCTCAAGATAAAATTTTTTCTAAAGCATATATTTCAAAATTTTAAAACAAGAGGTAATAAATTTGTATACCTGATACATGTACTAAAATACATATACGGAAACCTGCATAAAATTGGCATTTTGAGAACTCTTTTCAACAAGCAGCAAAACAAAAAACAAAAACCTTAATACAAACTTTGTAATACTGTCCACAATGCACAAAGTTTTTGGTGAAAAGAAAAGACAATCATGCTTTCAGAACATAAACAACTCTGTGTAGTAGCTGCTTTCAACACTGTCCAGAATATATACCGGTAGTATCATGTGCTCCTCAAATCTAAAGAATTCTTATCCATAGAAGCAAGAAAACCAACAAAGATTCTCAAAAATTTTGTTTTCAGTTGTGTTTAGTTTGATGACACAGTCCATTTGCATCCACTACATGTAAAATGGTAAATCCCAATCATTCATAAATTATATATACATGTACTGGTATGTACCAGTACAAGGTTTTAGCTTGAATGTCTTGAACTTCTGGTCTACAAAAGGATAACATGAAGCCAATGCACAGGCTTTAAACTACTTACCAGTCATTTAATTCATTCCTTATCTCAAAAAATAGGGGTATCAAAATTCCCTGATGTAATTTGTATTGAAATGAATATTTCAAGTTTTAATTAATGGGGCCAAATACAAAATAGAACATCAATGCCCAGTAGAAATATATATTCATTAATGTTTCCTACACTGGTATGTGGTATTTACGATTACAGAACATACACATCTATTGTAATTGACAACTTCGGATGCTGGTTTCTTAATATTAATGCTTTAAGTATAAATTGTTAAAAGCTATGTATAACGTTACAATGTTGCATTCCGATTTGAGATCTAACAATGCTGGGTTAGTAATGGGAATCAAAGTTACTTACTCGTCGTCTTCATTTCTGTTAAATTGCGGAAGTGAATTAATGCTCAAGGAAAGTCACAGCAAACAAATGAATGACACATGCCAAATAATAAGGTATTATAAAAATTTTGGGATATTTCAAGTTATATACACTTGAAATCATTCTTAGCATTAAAAAATTAAACTTGAGAGAGACAGCTTGTCCAGAAATGACAAACACTAAATGAATAATGCAAAAAAATTGAAAATATTGTACTGATATTTAAAATTAATAAGCATTAGCAATAAAAATTGATAAAATTAAAACATATGACGAATTTTAAATAAATTTCAAGTAAAATATATGAATTTGAATATTCAATAAGGAATGAAATGTTTTCTTCAGAAATCAGATAACAGAAATTTTGATAAATTATCTACATATTTTGAACATTTACGGCAATGAAAATGAATGAAAAATAAATAGCTACAATTAATTTGTTTGTAACACAACAAAGTTTAATAAGTGAAACACATAAAAATCCCCATTTTAATTACAGCTGAATTAACTCTGTTACCTTGTGGGTCTATTGGCTCTGTTGAAAGCAAAATCTGGCAGTAAGTGACTGGCTTCCTTCTTCCTCACCTCTACCAACTATATAATACAAAATTAGCTCTGAAGAAAACTTCATATAAAACATTTCATGAAAGGAAAAATAAGATTTTAATAAACAGTGATTATAATTGGTGTGAAGTAAAAATTAAATTAAAAAAAAATCATAGCATGTTACCATTCATAGTAAATGGCTACAAGTCATAATGAATTTAAAAGTACTTTATTTCGAAAATAACAATGAGAAACAAACATACAAATGAAGATACTCACATCTGACAGGTACTGTACTAATGGTGACATGTTGGTGATATGTGCCACTATGTTGAGGTAGGCAGCCACAATAGCATGATTACAACATTTGTGAGTACTGGGTAGATTGGATTCCAAGGTCGTTTGCTATAGTACAAGATCAGAACAATGAAAGGGAGAATCGTCAATTATCTGATTCTCTGTGTTTATGTGTGAAAAATTCATGTCTTAATTTTTTTCCAAAGAACTTCCAATAGACACTTTTAGTCCTAGAACTGATGAAATTAAACAAAGCATATATGATGAATGAAAATGCTGTGTGACTGACCTGAATATCAAGAGCTAATCTAATAAGCTCTACTAAAATGTCATCCCCTCCCATCTCAATAGATATGAGACACATTGTGCAGTAAATGGCTTCAAAATTAGCTACTCTGTTGGATTCCATCTGTAAATTCTCTAAGATATGCCAATAAAACTGTATTCCATTCTGCAAGAAATAATTATACATTACATAACACAATAAGAAGAGCCCACTTCACAATTTGGTAAAGAAGCAATCGTTTATTTGCATCACATATACAGTTTACTCAAGGTAAATGTTGAAATTTAAATAACATTTTATTAGAAACATTGTTTAATACATTTGAATATACATGTATACATGTACAACCAACTTAGTCCCACATCCTTGATCCAAGGGACATGAATTTCATATTTTCAATGGTGTGCTGCATTATCAACCATAACAACTTTAGTTCCACCCTGGGGGCTAGACCCTGGACCCATACAAGAACTCAAGATTTTATAGAGATTGCATAATTTGGATGATTTGAGACCCACTCCTCATGCCCTTGGGAAGTTTGACCATGAAGTCCAAAATTTTTGCTCCCTATCATCCAAGGATGCTATGTTATCAAAATTGGTTTCAAGTTGATAAATCAACCACAGAGGCTAAAAATGTTCAAAATTTACAAATGACGCAAAACAATAGACAGGACTCTTTAAGAATAGGCCATCTGAGTAAATTAAGGTGGCCTAAAAATAGAGAATAAAACTTACAAGGCATAATTTTTCAAATTGTATTTTGGGTCCGATGGATGGGACATTAATACTGTGCTCCCTGTCAAGGATTACAACCCCCTTGGCATGCAAAAGATTGATTCGCTGGTTTTTGAAAGAGAAGGCCCACAACGGGCCACCAGGAAAACCCAAAAACTTTCAGAAACCCGTCATAAGAAATAAATTTTACCGCCGATATGTGGTTGAAATACTGCTGATTCAGTGTTAAGCAATATACAATCAATCAATCAAATTGTACTTTGAATTTTATAATTTCAATAAATTTTGTACCTTCTTCATGAATAAACTGTCCTGCCTTGGAACTTTATCCACAGTCAAGTCCAGCTCTGCGACAACATCTTTAGGAATACTTTAAAAGGAAACAACAAGTAATTTTCAGCAAATATGCCATAACCCAGGAACATCCATCCCAAATAGATTTATTCTCTACTTTAACGTAGCCTGACTAAAATAATGAAGCCTACCAGACTTTTCTGAGTTTCTTTGCATTATCATGTCTGTCTAACAGAGTGTGTAATATCTCCTGCACCACGACTCGTAATCCAGGCTCCTCTAACAGAGAGATTCTTAATAATGGCTGAAGGAACTCGGGAGGAAATGCATTGTTCATTATCACAGTCTTGTATTTAGTGGCAACCTTTTAGGATGAAAAAGAAAATAAGGAATCTATTTACCTATATATGTATTTGTATGATAAAAAATCTAAAATGATAGTTTGGTAAAATGAAAAAAAATAAAAATAAAACTTTGTAGGTTTATTTCACAAACCTTAAGTAAAGTTTTAAGAAGCATGGTTTGTAGGTAGTTGTCCACAGAAGATCTGTAAAGGGAGAGAACTCCAATCAGCCATTTTTATAAATTTTACTTCTTTCTTATATAAGAACACTTATTTCTTGTTATAAAATTTCCTTACCCCATCTCATCATTTTGACCAAACTGGGGGAATTTTCCCATGATAAACATCATAATTTCTATCTTCTGGTAATCTGGTAAATTGTTGGCAAATTCACCTGTTAAGAGAATGTATGTGTGCCCTTAAAACTCAAACCCAAACACCCCTAATTTTTAATAAAAATATAATATACCGCAAAGACATCATATGACAATTATCTAAAATTAAATATAACATGAAAAAAATAAATGCATTGTCTGATAATGTACCTATAGTACTAATGATGGCCTCTTCAAACTTTTCCTCCATTGCTCTTTTCTTGCTGTCAGAACTTTTATTGTCCACAGATGTTTTCAGGTGTCTCAGAAGAGTGTTAAACACATCCAGTACAGAAGGCCCTGTTATAGAGTGGAAAGGATATCACAATTGTAATTAATACAAACAAATAAAAAAAATCTTTGCTCCCCCCCCCCCCCCTTTGCACCACTACCCAAAATAATAAACTGTTACCAATACCAAATCTCATTACTTTACAGGACCTCCCATTGCCTATAGAACAATACAATCATTCAGTAAAACATGTTTAACATAGGCATGGGGTAGGTTAGCAGTTTTCATTTAACAATTCGAATAAGTAGATATGATATGACAGTCTTTCCCTTCAATAGTGCATCAAACAACAACATTCATTAAAATATTCAGAACAATGAGCATCTTCTGCCCAATGCAGCCACTGTTTTTCAAGAGTAGTATCAGATTAAAGCCATGGCTTTGGATGATGTGCTGGTATCAGTAGGACCAGAAGATGATACTGACCTATAGATCCTCCAGCGGAGATAAGAACAGACTCATACAGAACCTCTATAATACTGGCTTTGATGCTGGGGTCACTGTTTGTATGTGTGTCAAGGTGTGACATTAACATCTGGATAACCAGGTAACCATACTGTTGCTGCAATTTAAAATAGAAATACGAAAATTGCTGGTGATGCACAAAATTCACAGTGTATAAAATTACATCAACTCTATTCAATCACTTGTCACTTGAGCACATGATAAAATAAAAATAGAAAAAGAGGGTTACTAGAAATATTAATATTTCTGATGAGTAAATGAAAAAGGAAGCTGTTGAATAAAAAGCTGCTGATAACATTAATTTGGATGAAAAAGTTTTCTTGTAAATTGCAATGCTTTCTTAATGGCAAATGTCTGAAGGCAAATTTATCTGACCTCTGTATGACCTAGAATTAGACAGACAAACAGAAAGAAGCGATTTGTGTTGAATAACATTTTTGAAGCTTAAGATGTGCAATGTTCACATGGGTTTGGAATAAGGTAAGTCCTTATACATGTTTGACTTGTAAAAAGGAAAAAAAGTTACTTTACCAAAGAAACAAAAATATATAAAAATAAATAAATATGTGAAAATTATGTATCCATTATCAGATTAATATTTCATTGCAGAAATCAAGAAAATTCATAAATAACAGATGTATTGATAAGCTATGCATATCATTATTCAAAGTTCATGCAACAGAAAAAACAAGAGGCCCAGGGGCCACATTGCTCACCTGAGCACTGTGGCTAGGAAAAGAGGAAAAATCTGTTTAGTATTGAAAAGCTTAAATGCATAAGTGGTCCCAACCTACCCCTAAAAGGGAGGGGGTATGATTTGAACAAAATTAAATCTACACTAACTAAGGATGCTTACATGATTTTTTGACTAACTGTGACTTTTTTCTCTACAAGTTTGAACTTTTATTGTGGCCCCACCCTATCCCTGGAGGTCATGATTTGAACAAACTTGAATCTACACCACCTGAGGATGCTTCCATATAAATATGACCAATCATAGCTTTGCTGTTCTTGAGAAGAAGATTTTTCCTATATATTCCTACATAAAACTTTGATCGTCCTTGTGGCCCCACCCTACCCCCAGGGGTCATGATTTGAACAAACTTACATGTAAATCTTCATCACCTGAGGATGCTTCCAAATAAATATGACCAATAATAAGATTGCTGTTCTCGAGAAGAAGATTTTTGAAGATTTTTCCTATATACTCCTATGTTAAACTTTGATCATCCATTGTGGCCCCACCCAACCCCCGGGGGTCATGATTTGAACAAACTTAAATCTACACTACCTGAGGATGCTTCCATATAAATATGACTCATCATGGCTTTGGTATTCTTGAGAAGAAGATTTTTGACGATTTTTCCTATATACTCCTATGTTAATTAAAACTTTAATCTTCCATTGTGGCCCCACCCTATCCCCTGGGGTCATGATTTGAACAAACTTGAACCCACATCACCTGAGAATGCTTCCATATAAATATGACCAATCATAGCTTTGCTGTTCTTGAGAAGAAGATTTTTGAAGATTTTTCCTATACACACCTATGTTAAACTTTGATCGTCCATTGTGACCCCACCCTACCCCTGGGGGTCATGATTTGAACAAATTTGAATCTACACCACCTGAGGATGCATCTATTTAAATATTACCAATCATTGCTTTGCTGTTCTTGAGAAGAAGATTTTTGAAGATTTTTCCTATATATTCCTAAGTAAAACTTTGATCGTCCATTGTTGCCCCACCCTACCCCCGGGGGTCATGATTTGAACAAACTTGAATCTACACCACCTGAGGATGCTTCCATATAAATATGACCAATCATAGCTTTGCTGTTCTTGAGAAGAAGATTTTTCCTATATATACCTACGTAAAACTTTGATTGTCCATTGTGGCCCCACCCTACCCCCAGGGGTCATGATTTGAACAAACTTGAATCTACACCACCTGAGGATGCTTCCATATAAATATGACCAATCACAGCTTTGCTGTTCTTGAGAAGAAGATTTTTGAAGATTTTTCCTATATATCCCTATGTAAAACTTTGATTGTCTATTGTGGCCCCACCCTACCCCCGGGGTCATGATTTGAACAAATCTGAGTCTACACTACCTGACAATAATTCCACATGAATTTCATCTTTCCTGGCCCATTGGTTCTTGAGAAGAAGATTTTTCAATAATGCCATTAATTTTTTTGCTATTTCGTAATTATCTCCCCTTGGAGGGGGGCGTGGTCCTTCATTTGAACAAACTTGAATCCCCTTCACCCAAGGATACTTTGTGCCAAGTTTGATTGAAATTGGCCCAGTAGTTCTGGAGAAGAAGATGAAAATGTGAAAAGTTAACGACAACGCCAACGACAACAACGACAGACAACGGACAAATTTCGATCAGAAAAGCTCACTTGAGCCTTCGGCTCAGGTGAGCTAAAAAGATCAGATTCAATGTCTACTAGTACCAGTGCTTCCTACAGTACAGAGGAAGGCTGTACATAAGTACTTGAAATTTACCGGGAATATATACTGCCACATTATGCAACCTTGACCTTTGTCCAAACATGATCAATCTGAAGCTATGACACATCGAAACTTTGTATAAGCTTCATCAAACCTCTAAATTCTGTGTTACTAAGTTTGTGCACATGAAGGAATCTTATACTTTATTCTCTGAGACCTTGACCTTGCCTAAGTGACCTTAGTCCAGAGTTGCAACACACTCTCACACCATAAGCAAACACTCTGCCAACATTTAGTCTCTAAGTGACAAAGTTATGTCAAAAAGAATACTGCAGTCTTTTCCATTGACAATGGCTCATAAACACTCAGTAAACTTGGCTCCAAGTATAAACTTCTTAACATGTTTTATTAAGTAAAATTATAGTCCAGAAACAAAGAAGAAGGGACAGACAAACTCACATAGTGATTCCTGCATATTCCATTTTATCAACAGGTTCTCAGAAAATGTCTACTGATAGTCAGTATGTTCATATGTATTGCAGAATTACAGGGATAGACATTAACAATTGTCTAGGGCAAATCAAATCTCAGTTTGAGCAACATTGTTTTGCATTTGATTTTGAATCCCTCACTAGCATTTTTTGATAAGTCATTTCATATCAACATTCATTCTATAATCAATTATTTCTGTTTTCTGTCATGCTTGCTTAAAAAAAAATGATGCTCTGTCTAACAATTTTGCTATTCTTGTTATGGAAATTAGATACTATGATGTACATGTAGTTTATTTCCTTACTTTTATTAGGAATTAGACCAAATATACCTAGCCTATCCTGATCAGGCTGTCTATGTTTTGAGATCCATGTAGCTGCACAGCTGCATTGTCATCTCTTATAAAGTATTTTTTGGGAGAAACATTCGAAATAAAACCAAAGGATTCTATATAAATAAAAATATGACAAATGGGACAATGTTTAGAACTAGTTCTTTTATAATGATAACAAATATAAATCATCTTTCAGTGTTCCGATTATTAAAAACTTTTAAAAAATAATAAACTGACTTATCACTTCCTTCCTTCTACATTTCGGGCACTTAAGATTTACATTTGGACAGGTCAAAGATGGTGTTCACTTGCCTGATTGGCAAGTTGATCTGAAAGTTAATGTCTATCCCTGAATTATCCATTTGCATCAATAACTAATCTACACACTCCACAAACGAACAAAATTTATCAAACTAGCAAATGTCTAACACATATCTTAAAATCAATATTTTTTTTCTTTGGTTTAGTAAATTCACAAAATCAGGTCCAAAGAAAATGTAAAACCTTTTTTTTACTGGGCATGCAACAAAAATACACAATTTCTTTTAATACAAGTAAACAAATCTGTCAATAACTCAACAGATATTTATCATTATTATAATGTAACAAAACCCAGTCAAGAGGAATGCTTCTCTTGTCATCAAAAGTACAACATAATGCAATAATACCTTCATGTGCTATAATTAATAAAAATTAATAATTAATAAAGTCAGTAGACATAAAAGTGTTTTATCAATAAAATTATCACTTTGAGACAGATGCCAGTTCAACCCCCAAAATTTCATAATTATGATAAAACTGGATGTTTGACTTGCTTCATATTGTGCGAGCTAAAATCTTTCCAGAGGGTGTCATACAAAAATCATCTACTGTATGCAGGTTAAAACTGGGTGAATTCAAAGAACACAGCATTATCTCCTGAACAAATAGCTTCTGGGTGAATTTAAGATAGGGCAAAATTGTTATGTGTGAAAGGGCAAAAATAACATGTGGCATACAGTATCTATATTTAAGTATCTTTGTTCACTTTGTATTTGCTGCATAAATACTAACTCACATCTTGTAAGATGTAGCTTTTGTAAGCCACACTGAGCTTTGTGTGTTCCATTTGTTTGAATGTTTCAATATTTACAAACGATGGATCAACAGACAAACATTAATGGTATGTTTTATGAAACTTAACAGTTTTTCCTAGAAAGATATATTCCCAGAACATAAAGCATAAATATTACCTATCACAGGCAGCTATTATAGGTTTGAAGGAAATAGTTAATTTGACATGCCAACTCACTCACGACATGAAAGGTTCAGAAAACTTACTTCCCGCTGGATCTGTTGATGGTGGAATTAAAAGAAGTACACCACATACTATTATCATCTATGTTACACTTTCTTTTATGTTAGTTCAAATATTCCATTTCATAATAAAATAGTTCAGGGGAGGAAAATGACACGATGCTTGAAAAAAATTAAATGGAGAATTACTATCAGGTATTCAAAATTCTCAGACACCTACCTCGAGTGGGAACATAATTATCTAATATTTACCTGTACGGAGTACATTATTATCTTGAAACACTTCACAGCAAAATCGTTTGGCACCCACAATTCATGATTGTCAATATGACTGTAAAAAAGAAATAAACTTCAAATTCCAGTAGAATAGAAAATGAGCTTAATTGAAAAGAAAATGAATTTTCAGTTTTGATTTACAACCAACTGCTGATCATTAATTGTTCAATGTACAAGCCATTTCCTAGAACATTAACACTACTCACCGTAGGACAGGCTGTAGGACAGATTTGACATTCCCATAGGAAGCCCTGCACACAAGATCTCTGAACACCATTTCAGCAATGTATGTAGGGTGTTCTTCATCTCTTGGGCTTTCTAAGTTTACCGACATAAACCTACAGAGAGTCCACAGAAAACTTTAAGACCATCTCAATCACAGACATTTATTCTCAAAAATGAATGTACAAATATCTTGTAAATTCCTTGTTTCAAAGAAACAATTGCTAATAATTGATCTTTAAAATTCATAACGAAATGTATACTTCATTTTTAAATGTTTCCTTTTTTTTTTTTCAAAAATATTAAACTTACTCAGGTGTATGCATGTTGTACAAAAGTGATGGAACAATTTTGTCCATATGTACTGGATCCCAGATATTGACCTGTAGGTCATCACTGACTGTCTTTCTGACCACTCCCTGTAAACCCAAAAGTCCAGCACCTCTAAACCTGAAATAAATACAGCTTGTATTACTGATGTATCATAGAAAACAATCTCCGTTGCTTTTTATCTTAACTGCCCATATACATGTAATTAAGAACACGATTACTGTTAATTTGACATACATAAATAATCTATATGAATGAAAGGAATTTTAGTTTAATTTTCAAAGCAACAACAGTGATCATACTTACTTTGCCCTAATAACTTCATCTCTATCATTATTGTGGCTCATGGCACTGAACTTGGACACAAAGAAGTCATATCTTCTGTGATAAGATGGAGTATCTTCTTCAATGTTAGCAAACTTTATAAACTGAAGAGAAAATAAAACTACCTGGTACTCATACATTTCATGGTATACTAGATGGACACCTTCAGCCTTCAAAAACTTTACCTAAATTCTAAACAGCCCAAATTTCAGATTTTTTTTTCATGTTAGCCACTGAAATACCTTTTAAATTGTTGAATCTGCTGAAAAGTCACTCAGGTTAGCAGGCTCTTATATATTTTCTACATTACTGTGTTGTTAATAAAATTTATTGAAATAAATGTGTAAATCCTTTTTTTGATATTTTTTTCACTGCTTACCGATTGGGTAGCCAGGATTTGAAGCTCAGGCTCTTCACATTCTAACAGTTTCTGCACCATCTTCAGAAAACTCTCCACAAACAGATTCAGAGAGTGAGCATGACAAGCCACCAAGAGCTGATCAAGGGCATCCATAGCCACAAAAACAAATCTGAAGATAAAAATGTTAACATTCTTAGATTTATTGACAGTAACTTTCTCTTTTTCTCCATAAATGCATGGTTATTTTCTCATATGTCCTAACAATAAATTTAGTTGTGCAGTTTAACTTTAAACTTATAGAACTAGACACCATTTATATTTTGGTGTAATCTGCAGCATACCATATCTGGATTTAAATCTATAAGTCTAACATTTTGCCAATTTTTCATTAGCACAAGTAATACGAATGTTAAATAATAAAATTAAATAATATTAAGTAAGTTTTCAGCATGTATATCTTCACCATTATCCTTTGGCTTTACTGAGTGTGAATATATCAAAAATTTCCACCACAGGTTAAGTACATGTTTTCCATTTTTAATTTTTTTTTTTTTTTACATGATGAATTGAGAGTACACAGAAAAAACCTCTTGGTTAATGCTTTATCACAGGGCTATCTTATCTTATTGTTATCATGCTTTGCAAGTAGCTGCAATCTAATGGTATACCCAATCCTATGCCTGTTGATGCTTCTACTAAGCTTCTGTTCCAAATACATTCCAATCCTGTCCAACTTTTCAGATGTAGTCATGGCATAAAATATCAATTTGTCCATATTGTTTTTCACCAAGCCATCCTGAGACCAAAGAAAAGATTGTTTAAAAAAAAAAAAAGCAAATTAAACTGGAATTTAATAATACACACGTTTATGAAAAGAAAATTTTATAAATATATTATCTACTTAGAAACATATGTTCTAGATTAATTTTTCTGTAATCCTGTAAATAAATACAACAGTGCTTATTTATTTTAGAAAATAGATGTTTTATAGTAAATCTAAAGGTTTTTGGTGGTATGAATGCAACTGATTTGGTGAGATTAAAAAATATCCAGTTCATGATAATTTAGAAAATTATGGATGCACAAATTAGAAGACTGTGTCCTAAATTAATAGCACTGAACACATTTCTTATGATCATACCTGTGGGTTTGCAGGGAAGATGCTATCAACCAAACGCTTGTATCTTGGTGGTCTAAGGACCTCCCAGCACCCACAGCAACCTGAAAAATATACGTATATTCAATAAAATGAAATATACATTTTTTATTTCAAAAAATCTAACTCTGAAAACAGTCATTATGGCTTGTTCCTTTCTTACATAGTTTCTTGGGGAAGTCATACTATAACAGTTGGCCTCTAACTTAGTTGACTGACCTATGGGCTTATAGAGATATCGTATCACCACAGAGTACCAAAAACAGAATATTCTAAGTTTTAAATAATTTAAATCTATTTTCATAACAATAACAGTGTAATATTTTATATCTATTACTAGTAAAGTATGACTTCTTTTAGATAGAACATTTATTTTTAAATGATACTGTCCTGAGGACCCCTACGGACCAAGTTTAATGATAGAATCCATTGCAAGTATTGGCAATGTAGGAAGAAAAAATTCCTTTATAAATTTACATTTAGCAGAAGCACCAAATCAAACCAAAGACCCTGAATATAATAACCAAACATGCACAAAATTACAGCAGAGTACTGGCCATACCAACTACCAATACGCCTCAATACCAACCACCTCCCATAGTGAGACTCAGTTGTGCAAGCACTGAAGAGAGATTCAAGACCCTCCAACAAGAGCACCACCAATAACACCTGGCGCTCTCTCTCCCATTGTAAAAAAAAAAAAAAAAAAAAACAATTGGTGTATATGTTACAGATAGACAAACAGACCGAAAGACATCGAGGATTCTCAGATTAAGAAATTCATAACAGAGAGAACCCTAGATAGAACGTTCTATCATTAAAATGATATTGTCCTACGGACCCGGTTTAACGATAGAATACGTTCCGTGTATTGGCAATGTAGCAAAATAAACACAGGCGATAACTTGAACTCTGTATATTTTCTATGAACAAACCAGAGTGTTCTGAATGTCAACATGGCGTTTAAATTTGAAGCGAGGAAAATCAATGAGAAAATGAATTGAATTTTCGTATTTATATGGATTATTTTTTAGGTTAAAAGGCATATAAAATTTCAAAAAGGTTTGTTCTATTAATTTGGTAGTTATTTTCAGTGCAACTCCTTTGCATTCTTCAAAATCATTTTGGAGCGGATCCACTCCGATTTGTTACATTGCAAGCATATGGGACGTATTGTAACTGTGGTGAGGGCTTGTCCCGAGACACAGTTAGATTATTCTAACTAAGAGTACCCTAGAGCAAAAGCTCATAATGACAATATCATTTTAACGATAGAACATTATATCCAGGGTTCTCTCTGTTAAGAATTTCTTAATCCGAGAATCCTCTATCTCTTTTTCTCGGTTATTCCTCTCACAGAGTAAATTGTACCTTTGAAAAGGGAAACGCTTACCTGGCATTTTTTGTTGTTTTAAAGGTTAAATGTGAAGTGTTTCTTTAATTTTTTGCAGAAATTAACATTTTTTACGGTCTGAAACAGTGAAGATCCTCCATCTTGATACAGAGCGCCACCTAACGACTCTCAAATAAGTCGTTCCACTCTGTTTCGTAATATCTTTTATATTGTAAATGATCTCGTTTTAGGCTACTTGAAAAAATTCTTAATATACTTCAAGAACTGAACATTGGAAACATCTCTTAGGGCGCGTAGCATCGTTTCTTTAAGTGGGGGTAGGGGTCTCTTAACTCTAAATTCTCAAACGGGGGTGGAGGCCCCACTCATTATTTTCGACAGTAATAAATTTGGAGGTTGGAGGACACAGTCATTGAGGGAACGGAGTACAACCGGTCTTTCATAGAAAATACTCATTAAAAATTATATTAATTCAAAAGACTCTTCTCACTGAGAAAAAGAAAGTTTGGTTCCCCTCCCTCCCCATCGTCGGAAACCCACGGCTGATTACGCTTCGTTCCTCTCTCCATCACGGAGAGAGGAACGAAGCGTAATCAACCGTGGGTTTCCGACGATGCTCCCTCCCTTCGTACTACGGGCCTGTGATGAATCTTCATGAAAAGATTTTTATGCCCCCGTAATCGAAGATTCGGGGGCATATAGTTTTTGCCTTGTCCGTCTGTCTGTCTGTCTAGCTGTATGTTTGTCCGCAAAAACTTTAACCTTGCCAATAACTTTTGATTGGTTGAAGCTATGGCTTTCATATTTCACATGTGTATTCCTTGTGACAAGACCTTTCTTTGGGTACCATCATATTTGACCTCTAGACCTCGACCTTGGAGTTTGACTACTTAAATTTTGAAAAACTTTAATTTTGGCCGTAACTTTTGAACAGTGCTAGGATTTTCATACTTCACTTGTGTATTCTTTGTGATAAGACCTTCCTTTGGACACAACAACTCTGACTCTTTGACCTTGACCTTGGAGTTTGACCTACTGTTGACAAAACTTTTACCTTGACCATAACTTTTGAACAGTTGGTGTTAGGGTTTTCATACTTCACATGTATATTCCTTGTGACAAGACCTTCCTTTGGATACCAACAATTTTGGCATTGACCTTGACCTTGGAGTTTGACCTACTTTTTAAAAAAATTAACCTTGGCCATAACATTTGAACTTTGGTTCTAGGGCTTTCACATTTCAGGATATTATGTGTATCACTTGTGACAAGATGGAGTTTGAATTGCATTTGAGAAACTTTAACCTTCGCCACAAGCTGCCATACGGGGGCATCAGTGTTTCACAATCACATCTTGTTCTTTGTCACATTTACACCAAAGTCATACCTGAGGTATTATATATATATATATATATATATATATATATATATATATATATATATATATATATATATATATATATATATATATATATATATATATATATATATATTAGGGATGTCAAATCGGTCAATTTTTGATAATCGGTCGGATGTTTTTCCGATCGAGTACCCGGGTACTTGGTAAATATGTAAACACAAGTTTGTTAATTTTTAATTGTTAATTTGTTAAACCCCAAAGCTGTTTTTTCACGTTTTATGAATGTATATAAACATGGAGTCCAAAGGAAATGATTTTTGGTACTAAATTTATTTATTAAATAAACACAAAAGACGCAATTAATACATCAAAATTACAAATTAATGGTTTACAGTTCTTGTTTAGGATCTATTTCATCAAAAGGAGGACAATCTGTTACGCAGGTTTGTGATGAGCAAAAGAGAAGGAACGGACGTTGTTTGGATCGCTAGTCTAATTTTTTTCTTCAGATGTTGGTTGTTTCCCCCGTATACACTAAACTTACTATGGAAACTGACTTTAAACATTTTTTGGAATCTTCACTTATTTTGAAGTGGGTAGCGGCATATCTATGCATGTCCGATTTCGCTGCCGTATATTAACTAAATAATTTAAAAATGATTTGAAGATAATGGACCATATTAAACGATGTTCACTGAAAAACAATCATTGAAGCCATCAAAAAATTAAGGGCCACAGTAGGTGTACACAGCTGTGTACCAGGTGATTGGTCACTAATTACTGTAAATACATAGCCATAGGCGATAACGGGTGTTTTACGGGTGTAAATGACGACACTCTAATTACCCGTATGCATATTTTTTAAGTTATTTTTTGATAAGTTTTTGATAAAAAAAATATGACTTTGAAATAAGAAAAAATACACATCCGAATAACCGAGTACCATTTTTAGTATTCGATACTCGGACGTTCGATCGAGTAACGGGTACTCGTTGACATCCCTAATATATATATATATATTCTGCGTTATTTTTTACGAAAGCCCATTGAGCTCATTTTCGTAAGTTTAAAAAATATTTTTCGCGTTATAACGCGAAACTTTCGCGAATAAACACGTAACTTTCGCAAATAATCACGTAATTTTCGCGTTATAACGAGAAACTTTCGCGAATAAACGCGTAACTTTTGCGTTATAACGAGAAACTTTCGCGTTATAACGCGAAATTATACATATATAGTCATGTTACTCAGGAAACTGTGATCTTGTGCTCAATGGCCCTGAGTGCCGAGTATAGGTCAAAATTTGTAGCCCTCCATCGCCAATTGGTGGCGTCTCCATACGAGTGAAAAATTCTCGAGAGGGACGTTTAACAATAAACAAACAAACAAACAAACCTCGGCAAAATACTATACTTAAAAAAAGCCCCCCCCCCCGGCGTTCTAGGGGTCTGTTAACCGAGAGTTTCCACTATATAAAATCTAAATTTATGCAGGTCATGCCCAATAGTAATAAATATTAACCAGCCATAGAGTAGGATAAGGAAATATAGATTCGTTTTAAAAAGATCTCTTTATGTCTTAACCCCCTCCCCCTTCGGACCCTTCTTCCTCCTGCGATAAATCTATTTAGCAAAGCAACCCAAGAACAATTTTGTTTTGGAACCTCCCGTTGGAAATTGACCCTCCTAAGCTTATAGGAAGTTGTATACAAATAACCTTTGTGTACATGAGAAGGAAAGCGGCTTGAGATAAGAGTTTTTCGACCCCCTCCCCCTCAAATGAAATAGTTGTTTGTGTGTTTTTTACTTTATTATAAATATTTTTCGAAAGGAAAATTTTCTGGATCCACTCTTGGTGTATATACAATCATGGCGATACAAAATCTATTTTAGCTGTCCTTTTTTTGGGGTAAATCTAATCACCTGGGTAAATCTAATCGCCATCACTAAATGAATTTTGTATTGACTATCTCTCTCTAAAAATCCTTTGTAAACATTATATTAAACGGCGCAGTGCAGATTTTAATTGTTTGATCAGTCAGATGGATCGATTTGGATGTCGTCTCGGTGGAGAGTAGAATGTTGACGTTATGCATGATTTCCAAGATTTGTCAACAACAAAGATTTGCGAGGTACAGTATGTGACCGTAACTGAGTTTAACACTGTATATTTCATTGGGAAAAAAACCCAACTTATTGTTAGGTCAATTTTAGCCCAATTTCCATGATTTTTCCACTGAATCAAAACCTTCTTGTCTTAAAATGCTAAACAAAATGATACGTACACAAATCATTGAGAATAATTTATGAAATAGTCAAGACAGAAATTTCAAACCTTAAAGTACTATGATTTCTTAACAAATTACAGTCATAATTTCTTTTTTTATTTCACATTTGACATGTGATATCACCGCAATGCCTACAGATAAAATTCTTTTGAAATTATGTGAAGAAACTGGAAAGAATTCTACATTTTATGTTGTTTTAGTCATAAAAAATGAGCAATTAATAACATTGCAACAATATTTTAGAAAAATGCATTTTTTCAATGAAATATATACAACTGTAGTGTAAAATAACATTACGACTCACTTATGGCCAGGTACTGTATATGGTCGACAGGGGATGCTTACTCCTTCATGGCACCTGATCCCAACTCTGATGTTTTTTTTAGAGGTTCGTGTTTGCTCTGTTCCCGATTTGTATTGTTTCAATGGACTTATGAGCTTGATTAATGTTCGTTATCTCCTTATTTCATTCAATTTGGGTGGCTTTTACGCAACCCTTGAAAGTAAAAAATGGTAAATGATTGATTTTAATTTGTACATACAAATATATTGCAAGACTTAGGTTCCTCTCTAACTCAAATCATGCAAAAATCGTTGTTTCTCATGTTAAAAGTAGACACGTTCGATCCGAGTCTCCTTGGCCATCTACTTGCACGAACGCATTTGCAAACTGAACATGCTGAAGTACGAATATTGAAAAAAAAAGGTCTTCGGAAACCGTTTGTGAGAGATGCCCGAGGGCGTGGTATTTAAAGTGCTAATTATAAAAGACGGTTGAGAATAGTTTCAAATGTAATTCCTCTTTTCATGAAAATAGCTAGAAAAAGATTACATGGGTCGTTTTATGTTAACATTACAAATAAATGTAATTTTTGATTTGATTAAAAAAAACTGCGTCGAAACTTCCAAATAAATGCGCACGCGCTCTTTCCCTTTCGTATTGAATAGGAACACAAGTCATAACCAAACATCTTATAAAGACAAAGGAATAGTCTCTCGGTAAGATTTATCAGTATTTGATAGTCACTAATAATGAAAGAAGAGTGAAACATGTAGAGTGCATGTTCAAAAAATTATAGGCTACAAAAATATTTCTCCTGTCGTGGAGTCCAAATTTTAAAACAGGCCCGTAGGCGTAGGAAGCAATTTTAGTTTGGGAGCACTATCAACTACCAAAATTTCCTTGACAAGCAAAAAAAAAAAAAAAAGGTTATCAGACGTTTTTATTGAGGGGGCACAAGCATATAGAAGTCATGTTTTCTATAGTAATCTACATATCGGCAAAATTAAGGGGGGGGGGCACCCCCCTCCGTGCCCTCCGGTTCCTACGGCCATGATTAATACTAACTCAAATATATGTTCGGAACAATTCAGCTAATTGACAGGCCCAAGATCTCTTCAAATGAATAATGGTATCTGTATTATTGCATGTATAAATTCAAATGATAACATTTATAACTTAATTTGCTGATTTAATGTGCATAAAAATTGAATTGTTGCTCTCTTCAGTTGGATTATGGTGCACATCATTTCAATGATTGCATTCAATAATTGACTTATTGCTCAGTCAGTGGCATAGCTGCCATTAGAAAATTATAAAACCCAATTTGTAAGAAAAAAAAAAAATATATATATATATATATTATATATATATATATATATATATATATATATATATATATATATATATATATATATATATACACGTGTATATATATATAAATCTGCTGTTTCGTTGTAGTATTCCTTTTAATCTGTCTTTAGAATTTCTACATGCAATTAATTAAATAGGTATAATTGTATATTAAACATCATTCAATATCAATATATAATACTTATTAAAAATTGCAGCCTAAAAAATGCTGTCTTTTCTTATGGCCATCCACCTGAATTTACTTGATAACTTCGTAGACAAGCTAGCTTAAATTTGTTCATTATTGTTGTAAAACATTGATTTGTGTCTGATTATTTTTAAAATCCTTTTTAAATATATTTCTTCTTCATGTTCTGAATTTGAGTACAATGAAAAAACTCTCCTAACTAAAGACCTCTGGTACTTCTCTACTTACGAAATTTCATTTTATAGTTACATAGAATTTTGGATTTTATTTGCCAAGAATTTGTCACCAAGGGGTCTCAAAATCGTGAACTCTTTTTTTTATATGGGGGGCCTTGCCCCCCTGAACCCCCTACCAGGACCTGCTCCGGACCTTGAGCGCCCCCCAGAGCCTTCGCTGTAATTTGTGCCTATACTTCATCATAGGCCTAGCTATGCCCCTGGCTCTCTTCAATTAACTTAATTAATTATATAATAAATCCAATTAATGTGTGCAATATTTCTTTCAGAGAGAGAAAAAGCAACTATTTAAGGTAGTCTGATCCTCAAAATATCCACAAATATAAGATGATCCCTTTGAATTGTTCTCATTAAAAGAATTGATCTGGCATTAATTCTTTTGACAAATGTGTTATGATTAAAGTTATCTTCAACTAAATTAAAAAGATCAACAAGTCATTTATAGCAAGCTCTAAATTGATTTTTGCAAGCAATGATTCGATCACAACATTGAATTGATGCATACATCAAATGAAATGATGAGAGCAAAAATTCATTTGATAAATGCATCAATTCAATTATTGCTCTCATTAATTCAATTGAAGCACTTGAATTTACTTGAGGAGAGTCGTACATGTAATTGATTTGATGCTCACAATAATTGAATAAATTATATCTTCAAATAATTAAAGATGCAACGTCAATTATTGTGTTTATGTTTTTCGTACAAGTAGTTCTTATTTCAAGTATTGAATTTAAAATCATGTTTAGTGATAAGATTAATATACAATGCACTAATTTTTCAGAAGTTTAATGAGCAGTAAATGACACCCCACTCACCCACACAAAACAAGTGGGAGTGGGAAAATTACCAAATTTGAACATGACAGAACTTTCTACATTTTCCCAGCAAATAGAATTTGAAGTAATGATTTGATAAGCCTTTGTAGAAATGTCATGAGAAAGCCATTGTAGAAACGTCAGATGTTACAGACCAATTTTGCTTCTTCTTTCAACATTTCAAAATACGCTTTTGTCCATATAATGTGCCCAAAGTTAGAACTTTGTTTTATCAGTGATCTTAGTGTTTAAAAAGTTGATTTGAACAGTTTAAAGCATTAAAAATCATTGATGAAGAATGAGGAATTAAAGTACGCTGCAAAACTCCCACACTTCAAGAATTTCTTCGCTATTATGTACATCAGTGGAAGCATTTACAAGTAAGTGATTTTTTAAAACCATGCATTAATATTTTTTTTTCTATCTTTTGGTTTATAATGAAGGTCAGGGGACATCAGGATGATAGGGAAATGACAACAGGAAAAGGAGTAGGATTGTGGGAAAAAAGAATTTGTAGGAGGATTGTGGGTGAAAGAATGGCATGTGACTGGAATTAAAAAAAAACTCACCTTTCAGTTTAAGGTGCAGTTGCAGCCAGTTTTGAAACTATCTACAGTTGAACTTTGGTATATCAAACACTGATATCTCCAAGTGATTTTAAGGTCCCAACCAACTTTTTCTTTAAGTACTTTACCCATCTTGAACCCTTGGATATCTCTCAGTTTTTTGCTTTGTCCCACTGAGTTCAAGATAAAGAGGTTTGACTGTAATTTGTTAGTTCTGTTTCTTGCTTATTGTGATAACAGGTATTTGATTAAATTTAAGGATATCTAGAGGAATCAGTGTCTGTTATAACTCTTATTTAGTTTAATTTGTATGTTAAAAAACCTATATGTTTTCTTTTTTAAATTCTGATAGAGGTCAATCAGCTTTAAAAATTCATTACATTCTCAACAGATTATGTCTCATACTTCTTCCAATAACACATTAGTAAGATCCATAATATAATTTATAGATTGTTCAGATATCAAGTGACAGCAATAAAACAAAAAAACTGAGAAAAAAATATTGATAAATCTTATTTCAATTGAAGTCAGGCATGATTAATAAAGATTATAACGTTAGAAACTTCTTTTAATACACTCTCCCACCCAGTGCAGAATATAAAAGTTGAATTCAATCATTGTGGTTGAATTCCAGGCAGGAGAAATTTCCTCTGATAATCATTATTGGGTCTTTTGAACCATGTAAAGAAATGCCACGGGATGAGATGTCCCAGGACTTGACGGAATCTTCGGAGAAGTGATAAATTTCTGGACATTTTTTCCAGTCAGAAGAACAAGATGCCTGTTTAATGTTCCTGTACATATTGTCATTTCACTCTGTTAAGTATTGATCTGCTACGGAATTGATAAGCAGGATAATCCAATTGTGACAAATGAATAGATCAGAATCGGTTTTCTCAAATTAGTTGTAACTACGGGGATAATTACAGGTGATACACCAGGAATTGAGATAAATATGAATCTGCCACTCATCAAAAGTTGTGGAAGAATAATTTAAGATGAGATCAAGGACACGGATTCTTTTCCAAAGGTTTCTGATCAATACCATATTCTGTGATGAAACATGCTCCCAGCATTAAATGCATGCATTACTCTCAATAGTTAATAAGCTTTCCTCAGTATTTCTATTTTTCTATTAGTGATTACTGGACCATCAAATCATCAAAATAAACTCTATCTTTCATATTGAATTCATGCAGTGTCAAGTGTATCTGTTCCAGGTTGAATAAGCTGATATTTGAATAGGATTATAGATCTTTTTTTTTAATTGAGATATCTTCTTACTATCATAATATTACATTATCTTATTTTATCAATATATTATAATTGGATAGTTTTTCTAAAATGCACCTTTCATACAAAATATTAATAAGTTAAATTTATAATTGAGTTTTCTTTTATTAGGTGTAAGTCCACAAGATTGGCCCATGGCTATATATGGTCTACATTTATAAGTATAGCTCACATTTCCCCTTTATAAGAGAGACTGAGTGTATATGATATGTGATCAGTGTTGATGCCACTGTATATATAGTCAAAACCAATAGTCAAGCTCGCTATCGGAATAGAGTGTTTAAATATTTAACAGTAGCAATGCAGAAGCTACACGGTATCGTCACAGTGAACCGGTGAATAGATTGTATTTAAATATCCTTCTGAGCAAGTTGTCATTCATTGTGGACTCAACAAAGATTTGTAAATACAATCATGTGAAATGTGGAGGTAAAAAAATGAACTCAATATGTGACTTGGTGTTCATTGAAAATGACAGGAGAAATATGTATTAGTGTTATTCTGGATACAGGCTGCTGCCAAAGGTTCCAACTTCTTCATCTGTGAAGAGAACTTTTTTGGGATCTCTTTATTTTGGATACTTAATACCCAGTGCTTTTTTTTTTATTAATAGTAGCCCACGTAAGTATTGCACGAAGATTCACATTGGATAATAGACTTCCGAGCAGTAACCGTATATCTGTTTTTGTGAATTGCAAAATCAGTCTTAGTACTGGAGAGGAATTTTTGCCAGGAATGGACAGTTGATACGTATTCTGATGTTAAGTTTGACCTTTGTAATAATTAATCCTTGTTTTAATTGTTAGTGTTTCCTTTGGATCATGGCATTAATTCTGCATCTGAAATATGCTGAAAACTTGAAGGGAAAATCTGATCGGTTGGCTAAGGTGTCTTTTAGAGGTATGTATTTATCTTGATCTACCATGTAGAAGTTTTTAAATAGGATAATACGTGTCCCTTTCATAATTTGGGAATAATTCATGGCTGAGAGAACACTAGCCAAAACACTCTATTGTGATAATGTACGATGTTTTTACCTAAAGGAGGACCATTAAAACCCAAATTTTTTTCAGGTTGGCATGCAAACAAATTTATAGATTTTTAAAGTTATAATTATTCTCTCTAAGTGTATACTTCTTTGCATAACATTTGTAAAGTGGAAATTGTCCATCAGGTTGTGTTACTAATTCATTTTCTCTAGAAAAAGATGGTCCATTGAGTTGCTGGAAATAGTTTGATAATTGAGTTACCATGTACCTGTAATTGTCTAGAAAAGTCACCATTGTGTTAAAAGAGCCTTCAAAACCAATATTTGTGATAAGTGACATAAAACTTTAATGAATGGCATTTTGTGTAACATTATTTTTACAGAATATATTACCTCATTTATGTCAATGGTCAGCTTTATTTTGAAGTGCTGTCCGAGATTTCTTATATATAATATATTGAATAGAAGACATTGGTTCAATTGGTTTTGTTTAGAACATAATATTCCTCAGTCAGAATTATTTTGTACCACAGGATTTAATTGTTCATCATCAAAGTTTCCAATCCCCCCCCCCCCCCCCCAAAATAATTTAAATTATCTTCATCTTGAGAAACAATCATCCAATTGTGAAAAAAAATTATGATCTTCAACCTGTAACCTGTAATTTGTTCATTTTTGTCATCCAGGAACACTTTAGAGGTATCCTGATCAGTACAAGTGACACTGTTTTATAATATGTAGCAATGAGCTTTTAAAAAAGTGAAATTCAGTTTTTATACTTCCCTGGGTGAATTTCTTATTGTGTGACGGGATTGTTTTATGGTCTACGTGGTAGCTGTTTTGGAGCTAGAAATGAGAATCTTTCCCGATAAGTAGTAAGCAAGAGTTTCCCTGGAGACATTCTGTGACAGCGGAACATCAGCCATCACAGGAAGGAGAAATTTACATTTGTCAATAATAGTTTACTTATTCACTGTTGGTAAAAAAAATGGAGGGAAAGGGGGTCACTTCTTATATTTACTCTAATGTCAGATCTTCATTGAATGTAGAACAGGCCCCCATTTGTGACGACACAGAATAAGTAACATATACCCAGTAACCCTTGAAATACGATTGAAACTGTATTTGTTTAGGTTACGTAATTGTAATCATCGCAGCACCGCAATCAAGACGAGTAATTGGGATGATTTTTCAATGTCTTCAAAGATTTAGAGTGGTTTTGTAAGAAGTACTTTTGGTTTTCAATTACAAGAGATCCAGTAAGGTTTCATAATATTCCTTATAAGATAAAGGAAGAGAGAAAATGGGAGCTGTGTGGTATACATTTAACTGAGAATTTAAAGGATTTGTGAAATGTGAAATACCAAAAAAAGGGGGAATTTCTATAAAGTTGAAAAAAAAACAAATTCAGAATGTTTAAACTCAGATTATAGTGATACTTTTTCAATATTTACTAAATATTGATCAAAGTGTGGCAAACTAAGAATAGGAATTTCTATATAAAGTCAGAAATAGACAGAAAACAAATTTAGAATGTTTAACTTGGATCAAAATGATGCTTTCTCAACATTTTCTAGGTAATTGATCAGTTTTGCATATATTTTTTTCATTGTCCTATTCTGAGCTTAATATATTTCTGTCTCTCATAGCTGTTTTCATTCATTGTAAAATACTCTCAAGGTACAAAAATAAAATTGTCGTGATGTGGATTAATGAAAATATTTCCATTTTGGTCATTAAATATTGATCATCCTGCAGGCAAAATAGGAAGCATTTAAATTCAGAATGTCAAATTCTTAAAAAAGTTAGAGGTTAAAAATTACAATATTTTTTTTATTTTCTCATGGTTTGGAGAATTTGAGGACTTGGGAAAATTTAGGTATGAACAAAAAAAAAGGCAATTGCAGTTGAATACTATGAATAACTTAGAATACACTTTTAAACCCCTCCCCCCCCCCCAAATAACCCCCCCCCTCAAAAAAAAAACAAAAAAAAACAACAAAACAAAACTGGAAGGAAATGGTCATGATGATGATGATGCAAGGCATTCATATGTATAACTGTCTTTATCATATACAGAAGATTGACTTGATCTCTTTCAGAGATGGATATTTTCATTGTATACCATTTGATTTATTGGATCTGTGATCAACTGTGGTACTACAGTCACCATTATCTTTGTCATGCATGCAATCCAGGTTTCAATGTATTGTGACATATTCACTGTCTTCCTTGCGGAGCAGCTGAATGTCTTCAAAAATATGACAGGAAAATGCCACTTGGGTGAACTTATTTGTGTTGGTTAAGAATTAAGTACTGACCATTCAAAGGACATTGTACCCTCATATTGGCAGAAATATGGCTAACGAGCAACCAGGGGAAAAATTTCATATTCAGCATATTTTGGTCTCTCCACCATTTATAGATATATTAGTTTAATATATCTAAATAGCATTTCTATCTTAATTACATATAAATGTCAATCATGAATTTGACTGGAGTGGCAATTGTAGAATCATGTATTGTGAAAACCTTTTCTTTCTTTCTTAACATTCATTTTTGGACTTGTCAATTCTCTTGAGTATATTTATAGACTCAGTTGAGTTTAAGTTTACAAATTGATTTTTTCCATTGTCTCATATGCTACATGAATTTCTGAGTATCTTGACACTTGGTTTTCAATGAACTGACAGCTATATGGACTATAGACTGGATGAAGTTCCATTAAGGTTTCTATAACATTTTTGTCCCCATTCTGAAATTTTTCATCCATTATTAGCGATCCATACTGGGTTGTTTGATTTTTTTGGAAAGAGAAGTTAAGACCATTTTTTCTACTGAATGATGTTTATTGTTTTTATTTTATTATTTGTATGAAATGAAGTGGATTTGATAAAATGTTGATACATGCATACAGTTAAACTTCATCATATCTCAAACTTGATGGGACTGAAAAACTTTGAGATAATTCCAAGAGTTAAAAATATTGGGTTTCAATAAAAAAAATACAACTCACTTTGATGTATTGATGGCCTTTGAGATAACAGTGTAAGATGCAGAAGTTCAACTGCATATTTAAACTGAGTTTCACAAAGTCAGCACCACTTTTTTTTTAGCATAAGTTTTAAATTTTATTAAAAATAATTACATGTAATTACAAAACAAAAAAACAAAAGAACCGAACAAAAAATACCGATGTAAAACAAAATTTCTTTTAAATAAGAAAAGATATTATGAGTTTTAGATGAAGAATTTCTATATTACCAAACTGACTGGTCTTTTTACAAAGTTTCAAGTTTACTATACTTTGACTTGAAATTAAAAATTGTCCTATAAGAACTAAATATCCTGTATTGTTGTGTTCTTCAATTTGATTGCTTAAAATTTAAGAGGAAATGAGGAATTATAAATTACCATGCGCTTTCAAAGCATAACATGAATCTCATAAATATTAACATATTAATACTGTATATTGTCACTGCACAAGATAATTGTGCACATTTTGATAATAAGAGAGCATGTAAAACATATAACAGCTGATTCAGAAATTAATGTTTGTGTTGCAGGCCCTGTGTGGCCATAAACAATTCAAGTTTGCTTTAGTTCCTAGAAACACAGAACACAGGTTTCATTCATCCGAGTTTACAATGATATCAAAAAAATGTTTAATAATACACTAATGGATGAAGAAGGTGACAAATATTCGTGGTTATTGAAATAAGGCTAGTGTGTTTGTATTTGGAAACATTACAAGCATCACAAAACCCGAGGAAAATCAATCCGGGCCATTGTCATATGCCGCTTCATATTTATTGTAAATTGCAATATGTTTATCATTGATCCATGTCATGATTACGTTTATTGATTCTAGTTTTGAAAAATAATGAGGAAGAACTCTGTGATGGAAAACTCATTTGTTAATTCCCTAAATTTATGAGTTTTTTTGTAATTACAAAGGCTGAAAGCTTTCAGCTTTTGTCCTTATGTATTTGTTACTAATCACCAGAAAATATTGATTACATGGAAGTATGTATTTAAAATTGAATTTTCAAAAGAATTAATCAGTAAAACTATATAATTATTTATTGAATAATTTATGAATTAATCAATATAAGATAAGTTTATACAAGATTTATATCTTTCAGCTTACCATGATATTGGTCTGGAAAGTCTTTGTATTGTCAAGGGCATCTGTGGGCACTAGGATAAAAGTTTTTCAAATAAAAATTACCTCTGTTTCTTTTTGAGGAGGGGCTGTTATATTTGTTGTTTGATTGCTTTTTGTCCGTTTGAGAATATTTTACTTGCTGGGACTCCACCAATTGTTGGAAGGCTGCAAATGTAAACCAATATTGGCCTTTGAGTAGTGAGGGATCTTTTTTATGGGCAGTATTTACTGCAACGCTAGTCCTTGTCTGAAGGAACAGTCTCAAAGCTGCCACATAAGAATCAACTCTGTACTGGATACCTTTAGAACAAAACATTTGTTTTAGACACTGCACCACTCAAGCAAGCTTCTTTACTAGATAACTGAGGATTTAGCACTCATGTCCATCAGTTCGACCTCTCAATGCCAGAAGAGCTAAACAAAAGAACTCTAAGGACCTTAAAGATTTTAGGACAGTTTTTGAAGTTTCTTCAAATGTATGTATGGTATTCAGAGGGCAGATCCAGGATTTTAAACTAGAGGGAATGACATTGATTAGGCAAGGGGACTTAGGGATGCCTTGAGGCCCCAATGGGTCCAGAATGAAGCCCTAGTGGGGGCCCGGGGGGGGGGGGGGGGAGCCTCCCCCCGGGGGAGGTGAAGTCCCTGGAAGCTGCAGGATGCCAAGAGATTTTTTTTTTAGGGCAAATGAAGTCTTCTAATTAGACATTTTTATATTTCTTGTCATCATGAATAATGATGAACATTTATAGAACTCCTGTCTTACAAGAATATAGAAATAGTCTTTTATTTACACCCCATTATCAGATAAATCATATCTTTTCAAAGAAGGAACCATGATTAATCTTAAATTTGACAATTTCAGGAGGAGGGGGGGGGGGGCATACGGGTGAACCCTTTTAATCCACCAGTGGTTTTTATATTTAAAAGGTAACCATAATGTTGGAATATCATATTCCAATACAAATGTACTTTGGGATGGGCATTCATATCCTTTGGACATATTTCTAGTTCTAAAATATTTTTTGATGTTTTTGAAGCATAGCTTTCTAATTGAACGGGAGCTTTTTTAAAATTAGAATTGAACTTCTTGACCATCATGTTGATCTTATGTCTAAGTGAAGTTTATAAAAATAACATTTAAAATTTTTGGTTTAAGTATTTATGATTTTAATATGTAATGTCTTTGGAAAAAAGCTTTTTTAACTGGTTGGTACAATTTTGAGAGGAATACTGTAGATTCCCAAATATACATGAGGAATTAATTATCGCTTATAAACTTCACGAAAAGCACCACTCACTAAATTAATAAAATTGCTCGCTTTTTTTTCTATGGTGCTGAAATAATGTAAAATCTCTAAATGAAACTTATACTCGTGAATTATTGTTCTAGATTTGATGTCTCTGTGCCATTTCGCGATATAATTAACACAACCACCCATCATGTTTTATCCTGGGTCAAGGTTGAGATAATACATGAAAGACTTCAACTACTGGTATTTGATTCAAAATTTCCAGTTATTATTATTTGCTTCTGATCATTTGCTGGAACACCTCGCTTACTATGCCTTATCTTTCCACCTGACAACTCTTGTTTACAAAATTTACATGAAGTTTTGGAGTAAGTTAATTTTCACAAATTATGAAGTATTCAGCAAATTCCTACATCTAACTAAAATATGGAAATGTATCCATTGAACTTGAGTACTAAACAAATAAATAAATGTGAATTGGGTACAAATACACACAGAGTATGTCATTTTATACTGTATACATATACTTCAGAGACAAATAGAGCAGCATTTCCAATAATATCTCAGATCAGTTCCACTTAATGCAGTGAACTATTGATTCACGTTTGTAGAATCATTTGTCTTATGCAGAAATTTGGGATTATTCCAACGATAAATTGCATCAAAATTTGGTGGTATTGAGGGTGGATTGCAGAAGAAATCAATTGGATCAAGAACCTTTTCTGTGTCTATCCCCACTTTGTGAGCTATAGTGCCCAGTCCCAGTGGGGGCTACAGACAAACAGTACAATTGCCACATTTGGCAATTCCAGTGGGCCATTAAGATATAATGCCCACACCTACTGAGAGAATAATGGAAGGAGTTTCACAAGAAATTGATCTACATTGTCGGCTATTAGATGTTGTGATTATACACTTCAGACTAGTTTGATATGCCTTTATGTAGCCTGTGTACCACTCTTAATTACGGGTCCGTTGTAATATGGCAACATCTAATTCCAAATAAGACTGCCACTGTTTGCGTAAGAGCATTTATATCTTCCTTAATTTATAGTACATACCCTTTAATTATTTAGTAAGTGAGAATGGAAGCTTTCAATGTATCAATATTTTATACGGTTAAGTATACTCCAGGCATGCACATGGATTCATATATGAATATTTTAACAAATTCTGAGCTCATAATGCTTCTAAATAAACTCTATGCCATTGCTATATATGCATGCATGTATACTGTTAGTGGGAAAGAGATAAAATTGTGTGCATTTGCAATTAATTTTGATAAATCAATTAGTCTAGCTATTATTTTCCGCCTACAATTCTTGCTATGAACTAGAATTGTACCCTTGAGAAAATAAATTATTTGCCCAGTATATGAACACCCAAAACAACAAATTGTATGCATTCTTCACAACTTCAAGCTTGCTTAGTTAATTTTGAAAATAAATTTCATTTCAATTTAACAAATACCTTCTACAGTAGTCAATAATTGACAGTTGGAAAAGTAGAAATCTTGGAACACAATTCAGAGAAATAAGCTTCTTATCCATTTTATTTTAAAATTATAAATGTCTTTCAATCATTACACATAATTAAGTTGTAGAAGTTGCAGAAGGAAGTGCTTTCTTTGATCAATGCAGTGACATTGTGGCTTTTTTTCATAGTAATTATTTATCTAGCTTTATTTTAAAATTTCAGGTGTCTTTCATTACACAGAAGTTGTAGAAGATGCAGAAGGAAGTGCTTTCTTTGATCAGGTAGGTCATCAGTACAGTTGAACCTCAGTATCTTGAACATCAATATCTGCAAAATCATAGATATGTCAAAGAAAGTTGTAACAACCACTTTTTCTTCAGATATTTTCACCTCAGTATCTAGAATCCTCAGATATCTTGAAGTTTTTCCTCTTGTTGGTCTATCAAGTTCAAAATAGCAAGGTTTGGCTTTATGTCAGTTTTTGTACTTTCCTTTCAATCAAATCAAGGCTTAAGATGCATTAAGTAGACCATTTTATAGACAGTATCTGCAGGTTATGCAGAATTATGCAACTCTTATTACATTGGAATTATCTTCATCCAGTCTTGGTTCTGTCTTGAACTTAATTAAGCTGATGAACTGCAACTGAATTCATGTTATTTGTTCAAGGGTCAAACTGTTCTATTATAGCAAATGGACATTATATTGTTATGCCTCCTGAATACAATGTGCAGGTTTCAGTATTCATGTATGTTTTGTAATGCTTCAAGCATTTGAATAAGTTCAGAGGTTTGTTTATTCTCATATTCCCAAAAGCAAACCTTTAGAATAATCTCACTAAATAAAAAATGTTATTGGGAGAGGGAGAGTGCTATTGGGGGACAGAGAGTGCTATAGGGGACAGAGTGTTATTGGAAGCAAGAGTGCTATTGGGGGGCTAAAAGTCCTAATGGGGGACAGAGAGTGCTATCTGGGAGAAGAAAAGTGCTATTGAGAGATGGAGAGTGCTATGGGGGAGGGGTAGAGAGTGCTAGGGAGAGCAAATTCTATTTGAAAAAGAGTGCTATTGGGAGAAGAAGACTGCTAATGGGGGAGGAAGATTACAATTGGCAGAGGGAGACTGCTATTGGGGAAGGAGAGTGCTATTGGAGAGGGGTAGAGAGTGCTTTGGGGAAGAAGAGGGAGCAAGAGAATTTTATTTGAAGAAGAGTGCTACTGGGAGAAGAAAAGTGCTGTTGTTGGAGGAAGACCGCTATTGGCAGAAGGAGACTTCTATTGGCAGAGGGAGACTGCTGTTGGGGAAGGAAAGTGCTATTGGAGAGTGATAGTGCTATTAGAAAAAGAGTGCTGTTTGAGGAGAGAGTGTACTGTTTGAGGATACTTTTGGGAAAGAGAGTGAGAGAGAGAGGAAAGAGTGCTAGAAGGGGGGCTATTAGAGGAGAGTGCTTTTAGGAGAGTGCTATTGAGGAAGAGAAAGTGCTACTGGGAGAAAGAAAGTACTTTTAGGGGAGGAAGAGTGCTACTTGGAGAAGGAGAGTGTTCTTGGGAAAGAATGCTATGGGGGGGGGTGCTATTGGAAGAGGGAGAGTACTACTGGGAGAGGGAGGGTGCTATGGGGGAAGGAAAGTGTTAGTCTTTATATAAAAGTCACTATGACCTTATAAAATGAAAATTAGATTTCATATACTAGAGTGAACTTTCTTAGAAAAAGTAAATGCTTTAAGAATTTAATATTATTGTCAGCTGTCCCTAGTATTTTTCCCTGCTGCAAGCTTTCATCAAGCTAAGCATTCTATTGAGAAATGAGAATGCCAGTCTATAAAATTGTTTTGTCTGAACTCATAAAGGCATGAAATAGTGTTATAGAGAGATGATTTTCTCTTTATAGAAAATGGAAAATGTGAAAAAAGAAGACTTTAGTTTTTGAAAAATGTGACAGTACAACTTAGAAAAATTAGAAAGAAAAAATGAATGATTTTGAAAAGAATCAGGAAGGCTGTTTATGAGATAATTGTCCCAATCTCAAAACGAAATTTTTCTGTAATATATCATCAATTTTTTTTACTCCTAAAATATGTACAAATTTATTTCATTTAGGTGTTGCAGTTGAATACATGTATTAATTATGTATTAAATGAGGAATTGCAAACTACCAGTACTTGTAATGGAATAATGATCTCCATTTAGAGATAATGAAATAGCCGCAGATTAATTTGTCAGAAACTGTAAAAATAAGATTCAAAGCAAAACACATGTATTGTTCATGAGCATCCAATACATGTTATTCCCAGCATTAATACAAGTACTATCTACGAAAGGGCAGTATGTACTCATGTCCCCAGTGTACCCTAGAAATAGTGGTAAAGTTCACAGCCAAATGTTTATTTTTTTTTTTTTTGCAGACTTTCCAGTGGCCTGTGGCTAGACCCATTGAAAAAGATGAGGTCATTGAGATTCAGCTTTTCAACTACAATAGATACCTGTCCAACAGGTAGGTATAAATGCAGCTAAATCCATTGACTGAATCAACTGACAACCCCATTATAAATTCCTTCTAGCAAGATACCATACACCCAGTCTATGTTTAGACATTGGATCTATATGTAAGGGGTCTCCAGAGGTTTTTTTTCATGTAGATTGATGGTTACCATTGAGATCTTGATATGTTGATTTCTTGTTTTCATGTAATGCTGAATTGATACATATTTTATCAGCATCTGAATAAGTTTGCAGGTGTGTCTCATTTTGGGAAAATCTGAGAAAAATGTTATATTTGTGTGTAAACATGCGAATTGATAATCATTGTTTTTCATAAGGGAAAGTAATACTTTCATTATTGATCAAGGATTTGGGTGCACTATAGTAATCATTGTGTCCTTGTATGCTAATTAAGACTTTCGTAACTCAACAATTTTAGTACATTACAACGTACAGATCACCTTGAATTTAACTGCAGCAGCAAGTGTATTTGGATGGTAAAATAGTTAAAAAAAAAACCCACCTATACAATTTCTTGGGTAACCTGGTCAAAGGTCAAAATCTATTCATATTAAACTCAGACATTTTTTAACCTACAGACTTTTTATTTAGAATTAAGGTGGAGAATGCCTTGAAAAAGATATGCCTATTTACTTTATGAACGGCAAGGTTATTTATATGACCACTGTGATGCAATAACTTGAATATCTGAATGATCAACATGCAATCTTTGAATTCAAAACAAAGATAAAGAATGATTAAAAGTCATCATTTGTCAAATTAAAGTCAAGGCCAGTGAGTCACAGTATTGATATAGCTAGTACATATTTAGTTACCAGTAAAACAGAAAGACTGGTATTTTTTTTAAACATAAAAAGTATGTTTCATAATTTTTACAGTTAGAGGAAGATTAGGACTAAGAGAGTAATAGATTGTGAGGCCACTTGCTCAAAGGTCAAGGTCAAATGGTCAAAATATTGACAGAATAAAAATACACTGCAAGGCTGTATATTACTTTTTCAGTTTTCTATTCTCTTTTATTAAAATTTATAGGTGTATTTTGCTGTTCGATATTCTTTTTTTTTTCTTTTTTTTTTTTATAATTTTGCATTAAAAAACCAGATCATGTATGGTCTTACAATGCTCAAATCAGTCTATGCAAAGTGTCTGTGTATATTTTTATAAAGTAGAGTTTGACAATAAATTGTGTCACAATACTGGTATTTAAGATTAAAGTTGTAAAGTCCATAAGCAACCATAGCCGATGATTATCTATTGATCATTCATAATATTGCTAGAATTTTTCTTTGAATTTGTTATGAGCATATAATATTAACTTGTACTGTAATTACTCAAAATCTAGAGTTAATAATATTGCCATCTAAAGTTGAATATCTAGAAAAATTGCCTCTTTTATTGAACCTGCCTGTATTTGATTCCAGGTTGATTGGAATGTTCCGGATGTTCCTACAGGAACTGGTGGAGGTGGGAAATGTCAAGATTTGCGACTCTCTGTTGGACAGCCATAATGTGGTCATGAAGGTGGGTGTCATTGTACATAATGAATAACTGATCTACAGAGCCACCTTAAGTTTCTAAGAAGTGTGTATTTTAATTGGCCAGAGATGACACTCTAAAGGGGAATCTGAAGATATTAATTAGTTAGCAATATTGGAAGCCCATTGAAATCTTAAGTGGTTCTATGGACTCCAATTAAAGCTGCTAATGATGTCACAGCTCTTTCGCAGCCTAAAAATGTATATCTTACTGGGGAAAAAATCTGATGAAGTGTCAAAATTATCTTGACACAATACACATACATACAACTAGTACAGAATAACTTTGCTATTTGAGTTTCGTCACACAAGAATTTATACATTAGTTCATCATTTAAGATAGGGCATAATGAAATTTTGACCAAAAGTACCAATACTATTTACCTCAATGCACGATTCAGGTACTGAATATTGTATTGAAGTTTAAATAGCGTTTAAGATGAGCAAACACACAGTTAGATACACAGAAGCCTCATGCACTTAAGGGCATTGGAAGCTATATCATACATGTATTTAAAGGTTTCTTATCATCTGGCTTCTATATAAAGTCATAGTCATGTAATGCTGAAAAGCATCTGTTGGGATTCATTTCCAGAATTAACTGTTCTAAACCTCAAACAGTTTCACACGGAGAGCACTCTTTTGGATGACGTGGGTAGTTATGCCAATATAGAGAAACTGTGCCGTGACAGTCCAATCAGTTGCGTCACTATTTTGTATATTCCAAGCCATCTGAAGCTAATCAAGGAGATCATTACTTTAAAAAAAAAGGCAACACTCATATGTAGAAAAACAATTTGTTCTTTCTCGGGCATCAGAGAAACTTCTGAATACATTGGAAATGGACCCAAGTGAATTAAACAAAAAAGACCAAATAAGAATAAGAAAATGCTGAATGATTTATACGAGTGGGGGGAATTGTAGATTGGAGTTGACATGCTGGTCGTTTTTGATGACTTGACGCACATCTTGTTCCGTGAATGAAGAGAGGGTGTTATATCAACTCAAAGTCAGGAGCATTAATTGACGTGATGACCAGAAAATCGTAGTTGTCACCTGATGAGGACAATCTGTGGATGTCACGAGTTTTTATTATGATAACATTACATGAATACTTTTGGACTGATATGGGTATAATCCTTTATGGACTGATCAATACTAACTTGGCAGTCCCATCCAGACACTGTAGATTATGATGGCCACTGAAACGCAAAACAATTAGCTAAAATCCCTACAGATAATGAGGATTGTCAAGCATATTCTGTTTTCCTTCACACACCATAATCCGGGTTTCTTAGAATTTCTTTCCGAGATGATAGAATGGACTAAGAAATCTATCGCCCACGTCTCACATAAGAAAAATCTTCAAATGTTTTCCAAATGGCATTAATACATGTATCTTTCAGCAAGTTTAAACTCAAACAGTAGTTTTTATTTCCATTTTTTATTATCCTCTACATTCTTTTTCAATGTCTCCTCTTTATTGCTTCATTCCACAATAATTCCTGTTACACATGGTGATGTCCTTCTGCTTTATTTTGACTTGATTTTATTGATAATTTAATTGCTGCTCTATCATTAGGAGTGATTGTTTATTTGAATGTCAAGTCAAAGTATTTCAGAAATTCAATCACAATTACCCTTCAATACGTGCAAAAAGACTTTTCATTGCCGTTTTGCATCAACATCAAATTGAATGGATTATTGTGGCAACTGGCTACATAAGTAAAATGTAAAAAAAAAATCAAATGAAATCTACCATGTATTACTCAATTTGGAATCAGTTCAAGCATTCCCAATGTATTGGGCCAAGATAAAGTAACTTGCATGTATTTTGCCCATTTCAGTAAGCAACAGTGATATCTGTTCATCACTCTGGTACCTTTGAACATTTTCACTCTGGGGTAAAATGAAAGAAATAAACTCTACATCTGCACATTCAAACAATATAATTGTCTCAGTCTTAAGAAAACATACTTCATTAGAGTGGTTCATTAACTTTGTTGTTGGCCTCTCTGACCACTCATTGTTGACCTCTCTAAGCACTCATTGTTGACCTCTGACCACTCATTGTTGACCTCTGACCACTCATTGTTGACCTCTCAGACCATTTGTTGTTGATCTCTCAGACCATTTGTTGTTGACCTCTCAGACCACTCATTGTTGACCTCTCTGACCACTAGGTCTTTGGTCATTATAGATTATCAAATGGTACTACTGTTTTAATTTCATGCATGTTTAACTCCATTGTTTCAAATACTGCCATATATGAAAGGAATGCCTTTGAAATTGATTTGAATTGATGAAATTTTCTGACAAAGGGAGTACATTTTATGTTAGGATCAATCCAGCTAAAATTGAATCATGCATAATAGTGTTATGCTTCTTATCACCTATAGATGAACTGTTACTTACATATATAAAATTAATTTAAATGCCAAGTCATAGTCGTTATTATTATTAGTCAAGAATGATGTTAGGTTTTTATATGAATTCTCTGGAAGCAATGAGTAACTGTTTTAGAACCATTTGTGGTAGGTTATCCTCAAAATTCATTAATCATGCTGCAATATCTTTGTTGTTTGGATATATAGTAATGCATTGGATAAGGTGACCAAGTTTGATGAATTTATCATGAGTATAAAACAAATACCAGTGACTGAGTGTTCTGAAGATTTTGTTAGGATACTAAACGAAGCTGAATCATTTTCCTTGACACTACTGTATTTGATGAATTGGGTTCTCCACACTAATGCCCGTATTCACACCTGTGTTTAAACCAGGTTTACCACTAAGAACAGCTTACATTTTTTAAATCCGTTTCATACCTGTTTCTCAGAAGTGAGCTAAGCTCACAAATTAAGCTGAGCCTAAACCTGGTCTAGGGTAGGTTTAAATGTTGATTTATTGTTCTTCTAACACTGGAGGACTGCAAAGATTAGATGAAGAGGCTGGATCTCATTGGAAAAAGATAGAAGACAACCGAAAATTATCTGTGACAGATTGATGATCTTGCACAAATTCTCTAATGCAAAAATGCTATTCTGCTTATTATGGACATGCTGAAGTGTGTTACATCAATGTTCAATGCCATTCCCAGGTGGAAATTTAAAGGTGATTTTACATTGTCTCCGATTTGCAACTTCGCACCCTATTGTGTATAATTGCAAAGGCAAGCTGTGTGTGTGTGTGTGTGGGGGGGGGGGGGGGGGGGAGAGATTTGAACCCATGCATACGTGTACAAGTAGAATGAAAGTGACCAAATAAGTATTGGTGCTTTTTATTCCTTTAAAAAAAATAATGAATTTTATTTGGAAGATGTTTCTTTTTTTTTTGAGTGGGTATGCCCGTGCCCCTAAAGGAGAAAAATTCCTGAATCTGAATTGTGTCTTTTGCTCGCTTAGAAAATTTAATTATAGAGTAAGTGGAGGTCTTTCTTATATTGAATTAATTAATTTATTGATAGTAATGGTGAGAACATTGTCTCTTCTCAAA
Source organism: Saccostrea echinata (assembly GCF_033153115.1). Classification (NCBI taxonomy): domain Eukaryota; kingdom Metazoa; phylum Mollusca; class Bivalvia; order Ostreida; family Ostreidae; genus Saccostrea; species Saccostrea echinata. The sequence goes on from NW_026889759.1 coordinate 4,019,418, forward strand.
ATAGGAGGTCGCTCCTAGTAAAACATTTTCCATGAAGGAATGAAAGATTTTCTATGAAGATATATGTTGTCTTTTCATTTTCCTGTGTCTTCGTTTCTTTCTCTGGTTAATATTATACCAAATGCTGTCAAAACAAGAGATTGTCTGCAGTTTAGGTAAAACCAGTTTTATTTTCAGTGTGAAACACAAGTGAGGTTTACGTGAGCTCAGCTCAAGTGGGATTTAAACCCAGTTTACTTGACTCTGGCTTACTTAATAAACCTAGCTTACCTGAGCCATAGGTATGAATACGGGCATAAAACCTTTACCATTTCATCATAGTTTGCACAGCATTTTCCTGGAGGGAATATAAACTTTGTTCATTCTAATTATTTTCAAAGAATGTGGGTGGATATAAATTATGCTCCTTTCCCATTCAGAAAAAAAAAAAACATCCAAGTTTTCAAAAGAATAGTTGAGATTTTCCCTGAAAAAAGATTAGAAATACAGAAGTAAATGTTGGACAATCACATGGTTATTAAATACAGGATAGGATCCAAAATGCAACAATTTCCATCAGTGATACTATGCATTATAAGAGCAGTATGTAAGAGGTTGGTGGTCATGGCCATTTTAATAGACTACTGTATGTGTACTTAAGAAAGCGGGCTTCATATTTTAGCGGCTTTGGCACAGACAACAATGCGCTAATTTATGAATACCGCTAAGAAATAATTTATAAATACAATATATGGCACGGACATATGTAGCGCTAATTCATGATTACGCCAGCAACTCCATACCCAGAGACTGGGCTAAATTTTGAATACGCCAAATTATGTACATGTACAGTATTTTAAATCTCCTGGAAAAGAAGAGGACTTTTTAAAATTCACTTGTGACGTCACTCTTTTGTTTGAGCACTCCATTATTTTTCAGGAATGGAGAGTTGCAAATCACATTGAAAACGACCGGTATTTGCTATGGTCAAACTCTCCTTTCCTTTATTCTAGCAAAGAAAGAACTTAGAAAATTTCATTAACTAAAGTTTATTTTCATATTAAGAAAAGGTCATACTGGTACCGCTTAGAATCGATCCCGGTACCCTCACCCTGATAGTCAGACACTCATCTTACTACACTATTGAAGCTGTTGACGGATGATGGATTTAAGGGGGCCGACTGGGGTTTTCATTGCGCAATACTTCGCGCAGCATAGTAAAATAAAGCGTATTTACTATTTTAAAGCAACTATTTTTACATAATTTATAAAAAATTAACAATTTTAGGAAATCCCAGGTTAAAAAATCTAATTACGTTTTTAAATAACCGATTTTTTTAACGATTTTTCAAATGATGGGTAGATAGACGTCGTAATAGTGTGTTTTTTGACGTAATGAATAACTGAAGTTCTTTAAGCGGGGTCATTAATTATGCCATAAAATAAAAAGTATAAAATATAGGCTCTTGAAATTTTAAATATAGGAAATTGAGAATCTCACAATCATTTTGATTATTTTTTATGTAAATCTGTGGTATCTGCCATGTTTTGTTGTACTCCATAAAAACAGGAAAATATCATGAATTTTGACATTTTGAGATGTCCCCTCTGGAAACCAGACGGTAGAATTTTGTGCTTCTTGCATAAAATGTACAATATAGTATTACCTATCAAATAATATAATTTGAGCAAAAAGTCTATAGTAGCATTTGTATAATTTGCTCCGAAGTGCGAAAAAATGGTATTTTCCTATATAATCCTATAATAAATGCACCTGTATTTTGAGATGGTCCCTAGAATATAACCAGATGGTAGATTTTCACTAAACTTGACATGTGTACTGAAGTCAATGTAAGGTACATATGGTATAAAATTAAAGAGTTTCTCTATAGTAGTTTTCACACAATAAAACCCCAGTCGGCTCCCTTAAATAACTTTGTAACTCTTTACTCGCCTTACTCTCACTATATATATATTAAATACTACTAATTTGATAAATATAAATATATTTACTGTGTATCTTTTATATATTTTTTATTATATACTAATAAACAATAATTACAATCATTTAAAACAGTGGATTTTAAGCGGGTTAATGTACTTGTAGCGCTCCATTTCTTAAAAGCAATGGGCCTTGGTCCCTTTGATTCCTTGGCTCCATTACTTTTAAGGAATGAAGCGCTACTCGTATATTAACCCAGCTAACATAAAAACAGTGGAAATGCATTACGGTAAATATTATAGCTGGGACATGCGTTTTTTTTTCTTTACTAAATACTATTAACTTATGGTTAAAAAAAACTTAATTCATATTTTAAGAATCTGTTGGATAATTTGTTGACCACCCAGCCACCTTAAGATCATTCTATTAATTTGAATTCTTTCAATCTGATTCTGTCATTTTGTTGCTGTTTTTCACAGTTAGGTCTACAAATGCCGAATTCACTGAATACATTCAAAGTTACAATTTATGAAGAGGCAGCTACGTCATTTATAGTGTGTTAGTAAAAGTTACCTAGTACATAATTAACAAGTATTGATCAACAGTTGTTGATGATTTGACAGGTATTTTTCGTTATTTCTCAGAGTCTCCTTATAGGGGTTATTTTTGTGGTTGTCCACTTTTTGATGAATTTTGTATGATTTTCAGTCATAATTGAAAGAAATTATCGCAAAACATGCCAATCCTATCAGTATTTGCAGAATTAATAGAAAAAGTTATCTTTTTGAAAAGATCAGATAGCAAAGAATTTATAAATTGGTATTGACCCTGCTATTGCATATCTGTCAACACCTGTGTGAGAAATGATTGGAAAAAAGCTAATAAATATTTTATAAGTTTTGCTTGATGTAATCATTCAGTTTCTCTTTTCCTCCATTGACTTCTGAAGGTTATTTAAAATCTCAAGGTTATAGGTTTCCAGGAGTGCTACCTATTAGAATTTGTCTAATATTAGATCTTGTACTGCTCTTGATTAATGATTAATTCATATTGACAATAAGCATGTCATGAAACAAGCTTAGCTTAGTTCTGGAGTTGCTGGCGCAAATGTATTTTAGCTGTGAACATAATGATTATTTTTACTTTAGTACTACTCAGCATGTCTGTAAAAATTGGGGAGGTGGGGGGGTGGGGGGGGTCTATACATGTTTACACTACATATAGTATATTATAGAAAACATAGCTACTTTTTGCCTTTGCCCCCTCAATAGTAAACATCTGATGATCCCTTTTTTTGGCTTGTCGAGGAATTTTTGCTTGTTAGTGTCCTCCCCCAACTGAAAATGTTTGGTTGTACTAGTGGTTGTACTAGTTTTAACTTACTCAGAGTATATATTCTGAGTATTTTATTCTTGGAACTACATGTATAATGCTAAATATTTGAAATGCTGATAATTGCTAAGTATTATTTTATAAAACTAGTGAAGTTAAAGAAAGAAAAAAAAACTTCATTATATGAAAGCAATGTAGATAAATAATACATTTTAAAATTTTAGCTAAGAGTATTAATTGGCTGTCATTGAATTTTTGTTGGGGTACCAATTAGTGTGTTATTTGCCATAAAGATGTAAATGCGTAGAATTTCCTTCCCATATTATCATTGCCATAAATTGCCTCCATCCTTTGAACTGAATGCACACCAGCTTCTCTATTTGTGTTATAATTAGCAATTAATTTCATTAGCTTAAGTACTGTTATGAGAAAGTCCTCACTTCCAGATGGGACTTTGTAACGTTTACGTCAATGCCCTTTACAGACATAAGATGCCGACTTGACAATGTAGGAATTCTATTATTGATTCATAAGAGAGCTCTTTGCAGCACCTTGCTTCTGGTGAATTCTGTCAACTGCATTTTGGATTCCATAATGTATTACATTAATAACTAAGATTCAATAATTAATACCTAAATTTGTTGGATAGAACATGTCACAATGCAATATAGACCAAACAACCTTGATACTATTTGAATATGTGATTCTCATGTTGACTCAGAGTTTGGATTGAGAAGCATTTCTAATAAATTTTTGCTTAAATATTACAGATGTCCAAATACTCAAACATGAAAAAGAAAATGGGAGTTTGACATATTGCTTAGTTTTTGGCATCATTTGTTAATCCTATCTGAACCTATGTAAATAAGCTCTAGTCCTTGGAATTGATTAGCACTGGGTCAGTCATAATGTTCAGGCAGTAGTATACAGCTTCAAAGCTTAAAGGTTTAGTACCATAGTTCCTAATAATAATAGGTTGAACCAGCCAGATATTTATAAATTATATCTACATTAGAGTTTGATGGCCTTCAGCTTTGCTGAATCTATAAGATTCCAGTCTTCTGATAGAAAATGTTGGTTATAATTTTTTTCCCCAGGATGATATTACAGTCATTACTTTTTGTTTCAAAGATAATCATTTGTAACTTAATTTATACCAACTATTTTGAGTTGCTAAGTTACCAAGATGCTTAAACATGAAGTGTTGTCCTAAATACACTATGTTTGTAACACGGTTGCATATAAGGCTGTCATTATAGTAAGTGGCTTCTTTGACAGAGTAAATTCCCCTGTGTGGGAACCTTCAGGAAGAGGAAGTTTTCTTTCTCTAATAGCACAATTTTGTATAATCTCTTGGGAGTGAACACACCAAATGGTCAGGTCTGAAATCTCTATAAATTTCATTGCCATTGAATTTATTTTCCAATGAAGCAGCACAAATCAGCAGTTTGAGAGAGAGAGAGAGAGAGGAAGAGAGAGGTGGAGGGGGACCAGCTATTATTGGATCATGACAACTTTTATTCACAATTTGTCAGTTTGAAATCTATCCATGCATGGTGACTTATTTTCAAAACTAAAGAATTATTCTACATAAATACACAATAAAGTAAACAGTTCACAGCAAGAAATAAATACTTGTGAGTAAAAGACATCATAAAACTTACAAATATTTCTTGCAAGCTATTATAAATATAAGTTGCAAAAAATCCCTTTCTTTTATACATAAAACTCTTTACCAATTCAAGTTTCACATGTTTTTCAGACAACTGTGACCTTTGAACTGGTGTACAATGCCCCAGATGGGTCTGTGGGTATGTGGCAGAAAGGAGGCTTTGACAAACTCACCTCTGAAGAACTTAGATCCCCCCTCACAGAAGAAGACCAGAACCTCAGAAATCTGGAACAAAGCAGTCTGGATTCACAGTCTATCATCTCCACAGGTAGTCCCTCCAAATCAATCCATGGATCTAAACTCAGCCTGGAGTCCAAGAGGTCCGGAGGAAGGTCACCAAGACAGTAAGTTTACAAGTTATGAAAAAAGAATCTAGGGATTGGTTCTGTTTTGTTATTTCCACATGTGAATCCAGATGTCTTTAAGGATGAGTGAAACCCCAATTCACTTCATAAATCTATGACCATCAGCAACAAAATATTTCTGCCTTTCACAAAGTGCAAATTTTACAAAATTGAACTCAAATTGACACTTTTTTTTTTAACTTGCAAAACTGTTTTTGCATTTTCAAATTTTTTAAATGAAGAGTGAGTTCACTATTCAGAAGGCTTAATATGCTACAGTTGAACATATAAAATTCCATCACTTTGTTATAATATTTTCAGTTTTGAATTTTTTGCATTTCATAAATGCTTGCAAAACTAGGGAAAATAAGATCATTGCAAGTTAAACAGTAGTGTCTTTCTGATGTATATATTTAAAATATCTCAGGTTTTGCAGTCATATAAAATTTGTGTATAAAAATCTGCATAAAATTGAGGGAGAAAAATCAAAGAAATATAAAATATAAGCTGCGAAACACTGAAATACACAGCAAAGTGATCTTCAATTAGTAAGGCAAACTTTCCATAGAAATGGCAGACACTGCATGACAAGCAGCAATAAGTCAACAATTGCGACTGTCACAGAGCTGTTTTTGAGGTGTCCAAAAGTACTGGATGCTGCAGGGTGATTGCTTTGTGCATATGCTGAATGACGATCAAGTACATACTCAAGACATGCAAATAGAGTTTTATACCCATTGCTTTATAGCAATATTCACTGTCATATAATACAACATGCTGGTCTTGAAATACCCCTGAATGGGTTATAATCTTGAGACAACAGAATTATTGCTTGGCATTCATGCTAGTCATGATCCTACTTATATTATTTTCTATTTTTATAAAAGGAAAATTATTTTAGGAAAATTATTTTAAGAGAGATTTTCATGTCATTTACAATGTAACATATTATAAAAAGATGTAAATTTTCAGTCTAAATTTGGATGAAATACGTTCAAATTGTTGTGCAAAGCTAAGTCTACAATTTTATTGTTGGAATAGTATCTCTTTTTATTATACTTTCATGTTAAATACTAAAATCTGATTGGTTTAGAAGCATTTAACAATCCGTAATGTTACCCTCAGCGTTAGCAACATACTTGACAACGGGTAACATTACGAAAATATCACATGCGTTCAAATCATGCGCGTACGGTTCACCGTAGAATTCTCAAAACGTCGGTTGTGCGTTTGAAAGAAGCCAAATAAACGACGTCAATTAAAGCTTGCGTCCGATGTAGCTTACTTGAAAACAACAAACGACAGACGAAACATCCTTCCGAGTGCAAACTTTAGACGATATTAAAGGACTTTTTGAGTAGCAAACAAACAATAAAGAGGTTGGCAAATCTTTTCCGAAGCTTTCTTATTGAGAAAAATAGAAGCGGGGAGTTTGAAAGCTTTCTAAGCGTGAACTTAACGACGATCTCCGAATTTTTTTTTATGACATCCGAAATCAATAAGACATTCAGTATAATAAAATAAATAGTGCACGTTTTTGAGGGTAACAGTTGAAATTGACACCCCTCGGAAAACCATTGTCAACCTCCGCTGACGCGTCGGTTGACAATGGTTTTCCTTGGGGTGTCAATTTCAACTGTTACCCTCAAAAACGTGCACTATTTATATATTAACGGTTCAAGAGGCAAAGGTATAGTATAGTCTTGAACTCCCTAACCAGACCCAAGCATTTTTGCACCAGACAGAAACTTAAATTTTTTATGAAGTGAAAGTTGTGTTGAACTTTCAATCTGAGAAGGAAGTACTATTTAGCCTTGTGTCTGATTTCCAAGCACCATTTTTATTTTGACGAGAAGTGTTCCTTGCCAGATGTCAATATTTTTTTGGTTTTAAATAACTAGAATTTAGAAAGAATAGTTTTACAAAATGTGTAAAGAATACTGGTATATGTCTTCAGAAATTTATTTTTGAATTAATAGTGTGTCTTTCTAAAGTTGTGCAATTTAGTAAGAATATATAGGAAAAATTAATTCTGTAGTGCATTAAAAAGGCTAGAATGCATCAATCACCATGCCATGAAAAAGAGAACAATGAAACCTTATGATATAACTGTAAATAAATATGCTTTATTCAGTGGTGAAGAAATATAATTTAATCAGAATATTGGATGGGACAGTAATGAAATACTGTATGTGTACTTAAAAAAGCAGGCTTTATATTTTAGCGGCTTTGGCGCAGAAAACGATGCGCTAATTCATGAATGCAGCAAAGAAATCATTTATAAACACAATATACGACACGGACATGTGTAGCGCTAATTCATGATTTCGCCAACAACTCCATACACAGTAATTGCGCTATATTTTGAATACGCCAATTTATGTACACGTACAGTATTCTTTTCAGACAGCAATTTCACAAGGTTTTTGACATTAATTGACATTAATTTGGAATTAAGAACTGTTCAATTGGTGCTCGCAAATGGAAATTTAACACGTTTTTCAAGACCAAAGCAAGTTTCCTTTTCCTCTTGTCATGTCTTGTTCTTTTAATATCAGATGATTCACATATATGGCATATCATCAATGGAACTTTAGTTGTTATAACACTACACTGAGGGATAGTCGTGTTCTTGTAGGTGTATCTAATGCCTCCCACATAGAAGTTTGAAGTATCAGTATTGTCCGTTCATCCCTCTTTTCAACTCTCTGTTGACTATTTTTCAGCAACATGTGAAATAATGCATTGCATTTAAAAATAAAGGTTTAGATGTTCTTGCTTGGATTGGGATTCAATGGACATATAAAATATTTATTGTTAATGAAATGTTATGGTTGTTTGAGTTTACCAGTGTCTTGAAGAAATTCACACAGCTCTGATATTTAATTGTTTTGGTGTTAGAAAATAATAAAAGTCAATTTGGAGACCTTAGATGCTCTTCTCTTCTATTTGAAAAAAAAAAAAACTATGAAATTCACTTGACTAATGCTATCTCTTGAATGGTTGAAAAGGAGGGTTTGATCATGCGTGTGCTTTGTATTGTATGATATGAGCACAGGTTGCGTCAGGTAGCTCTCTCATCAATACAGAAACAATACATTGATTGATAGACCTGTCCTGGACTGCAGTTCTGCATTCAGAAATTTTTCAGATCATTATTAGAAATATTTTGATAGATGTCTTTCAATGGCTAACTTTCCTAATGGATAAATATTGCATGTGGAAACCAAACATTACAGGGATAAATATTACGTTTTTTTTCTCTCCAGCATATCAATTTAAGATAGCTTGGTGAGAAAAATAAATTATTGGGGGGTATTATATCAATTGTGATGCAATTTTACACTTAGCTTTAATAGATTCCAGTGAAACTATTGACACATAATGATGCATCATGAAAAGTTGAAGAAAAATGAATCTCATAAGGCCAAATCTTTCTCATGTATCTTTGTACAGTAAACTTTTATTTCATGGATTCAAAACTAGATTAACATCCATATTTGTGTAACAACAGGAACCCTTAAAAAAACAAATTGCCTCATCATTTCCACTAATCACATCACATCAGTAGATTCTGAGGTTTGAATTATGTTGGTCAGTATATATGTATGCAGAATTCTTTGATCAATTATTTTGATGGTGCTTTTGTTAATCTTGGGGGAAGAATCAGGGAAAAGTTTATAGTCTTTCCAAATTTTCACTGCAATAAAAGAATTACATGAACTGATCGACATTTAAAAAGTTTGAGTTGAAAATAACATTGAATTCTTCTGATTTACTTTTTCACCCTGTTTAAAGTAGGACATTTGTGAAAAAAAATGATGACCAGTTTTATCTATTTCAATTCCCTTGTAAAGTCATAAAATCAATATAACCTGTTTATCAGGCTTTTATTGTACATTTATTGTGTAGCATTGGGGTTACTACAATGTTGATATTGTTTCTTTGTCAGCATTTACTGATTCTAGAAATATGTCCAAAGGACATGAATGCCCAATGGTATACACATTTGTAACAGGAAAAGAAATTCCATCCATCCACCTCTGAGCTATTATAGTAAAATATGGTGAAAGAAAGGATGATTTTTTTTTTTGTATATACAGATCTCTGTAAAGTACGTTGCTTTAAATAATCCTTTACAGAGTTCAATATTTTAACATAAAAAAGAGGAATATATGTGGTCAAAGGGAAGGTCATGCAAAGTTAAAAATTATAAAATGATTGAATTGCTGTTTCTAGTTTGTATCAATAAAGAAAATTTGATAAAAATATTTTGAATAGTTTCTTTGAAACTAAGGTAAATGCAGAATGAGGATTAGTGAATGCAATGAAGGGCCCCAAGTTGTGATTAATTAACTTGCAAACTGCAGCTGACTCAATCATAAGCTTTTTAGCATTATTAATGACTTGTCTTTAAAGTTCATTACTGTATACTCTTGCATCATACTTAATAACTTGTATGTTGACATAATTTCCCAGTATTTCTCATTCATATCATACCCAAATAACTGTGATGCTTCAAAACTTTTCATCACTTTTTTCCCTTGAAACATCAGATTCTTTTTTTTTTCAGCACCAAAAATTTGTCCTCTGTGGTTAAACTTATGATGAACGTATCCAAGCAACGAGCAGGTGGGGGACTTCTAGATGGCGATGACAAACAATCACTTATAGATGACATAGAGACAGGTTCGCTGCTTAGAATTAAACCTTGTCTTACATTTATAGATGAAAATGATCATAACTATTTGTTTTTGAGAATTTTTTCTTCCTTTGTTTTCTTTTTTTTCATGAAAAATTTAGAAAACTCAATAATTATAGTGAATTAAGCCTTGACAAAGTTAGAAATTTAATGGGCAATGTATGCACAAACTATATATGGTTTACTGAACATTTTATTCATTCATTCTTAAAAATACTCTGCACCTTTTTTTCTAGATCCAAGTTTAGATGCCAAAGCAGCAGAAATTGCTTCTATGGTGGGCGGCAAGGATAGTAACCTTGAAGATGATCAGCAGAGTGAAGGTCACGGGTCATTATCAGCTGGACCTATCAGCTTCAAAAGGTCAGTATCCAAAATAACACATTATAAATGAATAAAGATTATTGCATCAAAAGCACTAAAGTTTGAAATTGCGACAAATCTGTGGCTTCTAGCATGCAGTTGAATGGAGAAGTGAAGCCTGATGAAGATTGTTTAAAACTGTGTAAAGCTTTATTTTTCATGGCTGTATTAGTGTCACTGTTTCAGGTAATACACCACTGTGAAAATTAACTTTTTGATGAATTAAGATATGGTTAGAAAACTATGAATACGAAACTTAACTAAAGTATAATTTGTTTAGAAAATCCAGATCATGATTAAAATTTAAGTCATATGACACCAGATTGTGTTTTTTCTTAGTTGACATGTATCTCAGATGCAACAAAGAAATGGGTACTTGAAGCAAGATTCCACTTTCTACATACTAGTATCAAATTTAATGAGCTCAAGTTCTGTTTGATGTTTCCATCCATTATTTTTTTTGCATTCATCAGAGAACTGCAATGACTGATAATGGAAGGAGAACAGTGAGCATGGATGTCAAAATAATAACTGTAATTTGAAGAGTATTATAAAAATCAATACAACCCACTCATATGATGTCCAAGACGAATCTGCACAAACAGAAGAAAACAATATCAATAAAAAAAATCCTACTAATACATGTACCCCCCCCCCCAACCCCCTCACCCACACACCACCACCCAAAATCATTCTACTGTTCATTAGTTACTGTAATTGTCCTGTCTGTCAAACCTTTTCTTTTATCTTCTGTCTTCAAGGTTAAATTTCTTTTTAGATAATTGTTACCTCAATGTCATGAAGATGAAAATTTCATACTAAAAAATGCAATTTTTGGATAGTAGGAATAAAGCACTTTATAGGGCAGATCTTAAGAAAATCATAGAGTTACATTTGCTTTGGCTTGTAGTTGCATACTGGTTTACAAACATTTGTGTGTGAGGGTGTGTGTGTGTGTATAAGTATAAAATGCTCTTGAATTTGAAATTCAAGTAGGATATCATTGAGAAATATTTTGTTATTAGCTCTACATTTGTAATCTTTAGGTCTAAAGACAAAGTTCCACGAGTAGAACAGGCATCCATGAAAGCTCAGGATTTTCAGGTTTGTGAGCAAAAACCAAAGCCACAGAATTACTCGTAAAAAATCATTATTTTTCAACGTGTTCATATTTTTTGGATTTCATGGAATCAAAATGCATATCTACCTAGATGTTTGTCAAAACATAACTTAAATTTCTGCAAGCCAAGAAAATGGGCCACCATAGAAATAATTGATTTAACAGTGCCACATTTAGATATCTGTTAATGGTTAATGTAATGAAAATCTCATTGGAATTTTAGGGAAAAAACACTTTGAATTCGATCATTTTCAACCTGGTAATTATTTTGGTTGATATAACTTAAGTTTCCATCAGTCAAGTGATATTACACATTTATTGCATGATTGTGAGGGAAATATGAAGATTTATTCAGCCAAGAAAAATCATATTCCCCGAGGGCTTCGCCTGAGGGGAAATATGATATTTCTTGGCTGAATAAATCTTTATGTTTCCCGAACATTCATGCAATAAATTGTTTATTATACCGAAACAAGCAAAAACTTAAAAAATAAACATAAACTTTCACATTCGGCACCACTCTTAAATTCACTCTCAATTTAAAAGAATTTAGAGAAGTTGTGACGTGAACCAGCCTATTGTGACGTCAACTACTCTCGGGAGTTTTCATTAAACAAACGATAACTATTGTGGGAAAATGCACTAGGTCTCCGAAGAGGTTGAATATGATGAAAAGCATGACGACGACAGGGAAATATGAAGTTTTATGGCCCCGTCACGTGATAGTCTAGAACCAATCAGATAACGCGTTGTATAGAATAATTATAATGAGGTATAATAAAATGCTATAGATAATGTAAAATATTAAGCAAGTGTAAAGAAGAAAGATTATACTTTTTTTGTCATACATATTAAAGATATCTATGTAAAGCAAAGTAAAGAATGTTAATTTATAAGAAATTCACCCTGCACATTGAAGGTCTGTATAACAGTGATAGAGGCCAGACAGTTGGCGGGATTAAACATGGACCCAGTAGTCTGTGTTCAGGTTGGGGACCAGAAAAAATACACCAGCGTCAAGGAATCCACAAACTGTCCTTACTACAATGAGGTATGCTTATGAAACAGTCAGTTAACCTGATGCTCTGAGGAATCACACATTCTTATCATTAGATTAATTTTTATGTTCTCTCAGAAAATATTCTTGCTATCAAATATAGGACATTTTCAATCAAATTCGTGTTATTCCGTGTGTGATTGGTAATGGTATAAAATCTTGATGCTTATTAATGTAATTACATGTATGTTGTCAATGTCTGATAATTATGGTACAATTTGTGTGTCTCCTGAATAGCTATAGTTCAAGTTTTAGCAATAATTATTCCAATTTTCTGATATTTTCCAGTACTTCGTGTTTGACTTTCACATGGCTCCTGCAATGCTGTTTGACAAGATAGTGACCTTAACTGTAAGTCATTACCCAGGTTTAAGATTGTAAAATCAATGCAGTTTTTTTTTTAAGCTAATGGAGACAAACCCATTTAGATTCCAAATGAGCACTTTATTTCTTGTAATAATACCAAAATGTTTTATGTTAATTTGTTTTCTTGTTCTGGAATTTGATTATGATTAAGATAAGTGATTCTGGGTAAATCTGTCTGACCGTGTTTTTTAGGTCACCTGAGTCACTCAGGTGACCTATTGCTATCCGTTCTCGTCCGTCAGCGTGCGTCGTGCGGTGTGCGTCGTGTGTTAACATTTGAACATTTTTAGCTTCTTCTCTGAAACCGCTTAACCAATTTCAACCAAATTTAGCATATAGCATCTATGGGTAAAGGGGAACAAAAATTGTGAATTTCATGGTCCCTGCCCCCCTGGGGCCTGAGGGGTGGGGCTAAAACCACCAAAAATAATGCAATCTTTAAAAATTTTCTTCTTTACTCCAGGACATCAAGCAGTCAAACTGTTGGCATCATTGTAATAAGCATTGAGCCCTCTACCAAAATTGTGAAATTCATGGCCCCAGGGTCAGGGGTTCTGGTGTTAGGGTGGGGCTCTATTGATTATATAGTGAAGATGCATTAATTCTTTGAAAATCTTCTTCTCTGCTCCTGGGTATTAAATAAACTAACTTAGTACATAGTTATGATGAGCAAGAGTGCCTCTTCCAGAATTGTGAATTTCATGGCCCCTGGGTCAGGGGTTCTGGTGTTAGGGCAGGGCTCTATTGATTATATAGTAGAATTGCATTAATTTTTTTGAAAATCTTTTTCTCTGCTCCTGGGTATTAAATAAACTAACTAAGAACATAGTTATTGTGAGCATGGCTGCCTTTTCAGAAATTGTGAGTTATATGGCCCTTGGGTCAGGGGTTCTGGTGTTAGGCTGGGGCTCTATTGATTATATAGTAAAATTGCATTAATTCTTTGAAAATCTTCTTCTCTGCTCCTGGATATTAAATAAACTAAGTACATAGTTATGATGAGCATGACTGCCTCCTCAGAAATTATGAATTTAATGGCCCCTGGGTCAGGGGTTCTGGTGTTAGGGTGGGGCTCTATTGATTATATAGGGAAAAGGCATGAATTCTTTCAAAATCATCTTCTCTGCTCCTGAGTATTTTTCAAACAAAGGAAGTGCATGGTTATGATAAGGAAGAATGCCTCTTCCAAAATTGTGAAATTCATGGCCCCTGGGTCAGGGGTTCTGGTGAGGGGGGGGGGAGCTCTATTGATTATATAGTGAAAATGCATTATTTCTTTCCAAATATTTTTTTCTACTACTGGTTATAAAGTAAAGAAACAAGTGTATAGTTATGATGAGAAAGGGTGCTTCTTCCAGAATTGTGAGTTCGTGGCCAATGGGTCAGATGTTCTGGTGTAAGGATGGGGCTTTATTTATTTAATAATATGGTGAAAATGCATTTCTTTGAAAATCTTTTATGCTTCTGGGGATGTTCAAGGCAAACAGAGTAAAACTTTAAATATGCAAGGGTATTTTTACCAGAATTTTGAACACCTGGACCATTTAGTCAAGTGTTCTGGTCCTGGCCAGGGCTCTATTAACTTGTATTCTGCTGAGCAAAGTTATTCCCCTATGCCATTCACCTTTGATAATTAATCCATGTAAATAATGTAATTGAAAGCTTAATAGAATAAGAGAATTATGCAAGACAATTTATTGTATAATAGAAAAAAGTACTTTCATAGTTTTAATGACTTGGAAATAATAGATGAATAAAAATGAGACAAAAATAACTTATCTTTTTAAATGTTCTTCAAAGGCCAAGAGAGGCCATTGTGAGAAGTAATAATATGGGGTTAAATAATAGACATTTTGTTAATAGTCTGCATGGCAGATAGATACTAGACCAATTATTTTGTTGATGCTAATCAGACTATTTTTCTTGCTTTTGGGCAACAAAGCTTCATTTATCAGTTTATGGATCCTCTAAATTGTTGTATTGTACTCAGGTGACCGTTAAGGCCCTTGGGCCTCTTGTTTTTATTGAAATTCAATTCTATATATAGTTTAAAAGTGAATATAAAAAAATAGAAGTAATTTTAAAGTGACTTACATATATTTCATGACATTTTAGCAGACATAATCAATATTTTTCTTTAGATTTTGAAGTTTTGAAGAAAAATAAACAAGTATTTTTTCAAAAAAGAAACAGAGAAATTCATGTTTCTCTGTGGAAATTGTTTCTTTGCACTTTTGAAGAATGTTAATGTGTCAAAATTGCCAGAAATGAAAGTAAAGAAATTGATACTATCAGAGAAGACATTCTTCTATTAACGATTTATATCAGAGTGAGATTCTCGATGTATAACAAAATGATGAAAATATGTATTATATCAATTAACAGTACATTTTGTCAGCTTATAGTTTATCAAAAAATAAATTTCTCATCTTTAGACTGATCGACATTTAAACTTTTCGGGGGCAATCATATATTAAATCTTTGATTGATTCTTATGATGTAAAAGTATACATATGAAATGAATGCTATTTGTACACTAGGTCCTACATTCACGTAACTTCTTGCGTGCCGGCACAATTGTGGGATTTTTCAAGATAGATGTTGCAACTGTTTATCTACAGAATGGTAGAGCGTTATTTTTTTCAATTAAGTTTCCCATTAGCATGTTTCTTTGGGAGCATGATGGCTCGCTGTGGATAAAGATCCTCATGTTTCAGAGTCTTAAAAGATTAAGGAAGCTTGTTTTTTGTTTATTATTTAAAAGTGCATGAGCATGAACAATGATCAATACTTTGTTAACATTAATGAGAATTTCCTGGAGATTTGAGGATGGAAAATATGAGGATTTTTACGATTTTGCTCATGTTGTGTATGTTATGTGTAATCCTATATTGATTTGCCAATTCATCTTCTTTTAGGGCAGTAAATCATGCAATGTGGGAACAAAAAAGGAATAGTTTTAGAAATTGCAAGCATTTATAATCAAGCTACTCCTTTTTATATTGGATTTTACTCTCCTTCATATTTTTGAACCAGAAATTTTTAGCAAAATTGCAAAAATTTAGAATGTTCATTTCCATGTAAATTATTTGTTTAAGATCTAACTGTTAATGACATGTGGATATGGTAAAATGACATGGAGATATACAGATCTAATTAATATGTCATTTGCAAAATGAAAAACTTTCAAACAGTATCTACACAACATGATGTATTATATTCTGGGTTTCATAGGTTCTTAGCTAGCATACCTCTTCTACTGATGTAAAATAATTAGTTAATAGAAAATGTGCATAACATTTGACATTCTCTCAATATATAGCCTGTCAAAGTCTCTAATTCACTAATTAATTGGTTCTTTCAGTACCATTAACTAGGAAATTGCCAGTAAAGCTTCATCATTAAGAAGAATATAATCGACCATTTCCTAATTACGAAATGATGGAATGCACTATGCATACTTGTAAAAAAAACCCTCCCTTTACCAAAAAGGAAAAGAAAATCATTTGTACATATAAGGCAGCTAGTCTGATTAAAAGCATACTTGTATGAATAAGCATGGTGATTTTAAGAGATGAAATTAATTTATTTCATCTAAAAAAAAAACCCGATAATTTACATGTAGTGCATTATAGAACAAGCATTCAAAATTATTTTTTTCTCTTCTTTTTTTATTGAGTTAAATGCACTTTTCAAAAATTTATTTCTTTACAGATGATTTTGTAGTGTAATTACAATATTCCTATAATACTTTCTTGCCAATTGTATTCATATTTGTCAGTGTTGCTCTGTTTGTTTTATCTCTTCCAACAAAGAACGTCCTACCACATTACCTCCACGCCTCTGATGATTCCAGATGTAGTGGACCCTTTATGCATGAATGGCTTTAACTGTATGGTGGCGCCACCATACCATTTTGTATGTGGTGGCTGCTTTTTCTCTTACTTATGTGTCCATGCTGTCTGTAGGTTTGTCAGTCTGGACGTCTCCTAAGATCCAACAAGCCTCTAGGAAACTACAAACTGGATGTAGGCACTGTGTATGCTGCAACAGGTACCGCATCTACTCCACCATTGTTGTCAAGCATGGTTGTCATAGAAATATAAATGCCCCCCTCCATGTTGTATATAGCCAGCAAAAACAAATGTTTAATTTTTTACAAGCTAGGTAAAAAAAGAACAAAAACAAACAGACAAACAAAAAAAGAAACACATGTTACAGTAACAAAAATATTTTTGGTAATCTATTAGACTGCTTGCATATGCATATTGCTTATTTCTTATTTACAGACAGATTAATGTGAAAAAGTATTAATAGACCATTTTATCCATAAGCTAATAGTCTAACATGTATAGTACTGAGGTAACCATTATTAGTGCATTAGAAATCTGAGGAAATGATGTCAAAGTACTTAGACATTTCATGAATAAATATTATTTTTATTAACCATATTAGTGCATTTGAAATCTGAGAAAACAATGTCAAAGCACTTAATATTTTAAGATATTTCATGAATAAATGTAGTTTTTATTGTGTGATTTAAATACATTTTCCTCTATAATAGAATCTCAACTAGAATCGAGAATGATGCAGTGTTAATCTTAGTCTTTCATCTGCAATTACTAATCCTAAAACTTTAGATTGATTTTTGACTTGCCCTTAGATCGTGAAGCCAAAGATAATCATCTTGACCTTGACTTTTGAGTAATCCTCTTATTTATATATAAAAAAAAGACAGTAACTCTCTGCATTCTGGTCGACTTTATATGAGATTTGTCAATTAAGGTACAAGGCAATTGTGGCATAATAGAGGTCTGTAGACTTCTGTTGACAGTTCTTCAGTGTTATTCAGTCTCTGGAGGTTTCATCTGAGATTGTGAATTGACATGCTATATTTTAACTCCATCATTGGTTGTTTGTCTTTGAACCTTGACAAATAGCTTTAAAAAAAATAATTTCTTTGAAATATGGCAGCTGACAGAATCCTTGCAATATTATGCCAATTTATCCCAATGTAATAATATCTTTTATATCATAATGATTGATTCAGAGTTATTAATGAAAAAAAAAAGTAACAGATAACTTCATTGACTCAGTGCTTGAAATTATATTTCCTATCCATAAAAATTGTACATCTTGCTTCAAGGAGGTAAAATTGTCTCTGTAGTGAGTCTCTTTATTTCAGATGAATGGCAAACTTAGAAAATAACTGATTCAGAGAAAAAATGCTTTTCTTACACTAAGGTTTAGGACCCAACAATTACAAGTTTTGCCTTTTTGTTTTCTGTGCTTTATTTTCTCTCCATTATACATACCTGTCTTGAACAGTCACATGTTACATATGTCCTCTTCAGCACTACAAGAATGAAAAAATATTAGTCACAGTTGGTCAAATTGCTAAGTAGTGTATCACAAAAAGCAGAAGAAGTTGAGAAAATTAAGTTATCACCTAGAGCAATTGGATTATTTTCTTGTAGGTAATTTGTCTTGGGATACATTACTTGTATCTACTGTCAGACACCCAGAGTTCAGCGTGATCAATCCAGATAGTCTTTCCTTGGGACAGTGAAAGTACATCCATTTTCTTCTATTGTCTAGGGGTTCTGAGGTTGATTCTACTTGACAATAAATACTCTGATTTCATTTCCAGTTCATTTTCTTAACTTGGGTAATTGGTTTTGTGAATGAACCAGGCTCATTCAGATGATAATTGTATGAGTTTAACTTCAGTTCATGACTTCCATGTCAATTAGGCTCAGGTGTCATTTGATGTAAATCTTGTGATCTGAAATATGTTAGTTTGATTTGAGGCCTTGTCCCCAAATTAAGGTTACTATTGACATGTGATTGGATGTTGCAACAATGTCAAACTTATTCAGATTCCATGAATATTCTGTCTACTTTTTAGTTTATGACCTTGATTCAAAGGTCATGTGCTCAGGGTCACAAGGTATTCGTTAGGATTTATGTGGAACAGAGAGAAAAAGACATTTAGGTCTTGAGATTTTTGTTTTGTTCCTTTCTTTATTTGGTTTAAAAAAAGAAGTTGTTTTATGAAGTTGAGTCTAGTCAGAGTAATTGGAATTTTATGTATAAGCATATAAGGAGATTGCCACACAGTCATCAAGGTATAACTTTCTCAGGATTTCATCAATCAGTATTACTGGTGACTAATGTTATACTTGTACCAATTTCCATTACTAGTATTTTTTTTTATTTGAATACTTTCAATATTCCATATGCAAATGCTGGCTTTTGGACATATACTTTTTGCCCTTTTCTCATATTGTAATCAAATAAATCTTGCAGTCTTATAGCAATAACTTATATAATACATGTACATGTATCTTTATAGGTTTTTGAATCTTTTACATATTTATCTCTTGGGTCACATGTGGATTTTTTCTTCTTCATCACCTTAAATATTTTTTTTTTTTTATATATTCCTGACACAATATTCATGTATTTCTATACGTCAAATATTTATTGATTGTAGAACTTTCTTTCTAAATATTGCACCATATATTATTATATTGATCAGCTTATCACTTAAAAATTTCCTGTCTTTAATATTTCGTGATTATATTCATCTGTAGCTACAATTCCCTACAAAATCAATGTTAATTGTCACAGATTTGACAACTTAGCAATGAAAGATAAGAAAAAAGTCTTTGATCATCAATGTTTTAAAGGGCATTGCAATAAGAATAAAAAGATGTTTCCATGAAATATTTATAAAGCAGCAAATTGAGTGTCTGTTAATAATGTCTTCTTTTTTATATAAGATTGAGAAAAATACATTTTCTTTAATGGAAATTTTAGAAAATATAAATATATATATTTTTTTTTTATTGATTTTGAAAAAGTAAAAAAATTATTGATTAACATAAAATTTTTTAATAGATCACCAATTTTATCACAAGTGGGCAATGCTAACTGACCCAGATGACATTAATGGAGGGGTCAAAGGTTACCTGAAATGTGACATTGCTGTGGTGGGCAAAGGTGATTCAGTCAAGGTAACATGATTAACAAATTAAACAAAAATAGTTGATAGATTTGATAGAATGTGAAATTTTTAAAAAGCTGGCAGAAAAATGAGCTGAAAGTCTAAAACAACAGATTTTTTTTTTGAAGGTTCCACCAAAAATGGAGCAAGATGATGATGATATTGAAGGGTAATTAAATATTGAAATAAAATGTAACAAGTTAACACAAAGTAAACTTCTTTTAGGAAACTTCCTTGCTGTATTCCTTTGGAATTATTGCAAATTGATTATATAATACCAAGGTTTGTGAGCCAATGTCACACAAAATATAAGTATTAAGTTGTATATTACAGGAACCTACTTTTACCTGAGGGTGTGCCAGCAGACAGACAGAGAGCCAAGTTCTGCATCAATGTATACAAAGCAGAGGGTCTGCCAAAGATGAACACTGGTATTATGGCAAATGTCAAAAAAGCCTTCACAGGAGAAAGCAAAGATCTAGTGGATCCATATGTCAATGTATCCTTTGCTGGGCATCAGGTATGCACTTTATTTTGCTTGAAATTTGGATGAACAATAATTTCTAGAGAGTTTAGAGAGTGCAGAGATGCTTAGATTTTCAAAGAAAAAGATATTAAAGCATATATTTTTTGTCTTGGAGATGGATTTTTTCTGTCCTAGAAATTGTAAGCTCAAAACATTATCCAATACATGTTTCTTTGAAAAATGTTTTTTTCATGAGAGAGTCTTTTTGAGTGATGCTTGATGTATTGTAGGGAAAAACCTCAGTAAAGAAGGGTTGTTATGAGCCGGAGTGGAATGAACAGATCATCTTCACAGAGATGTTTCCTCCACTGTGTAGGAGGATACAGATACAACTTAGGGACAAAGACAAAGTGAATGATGATGTGATAGGAACACACTACATCGATATTGCCAAAATCTCCAATGAAGGGGAAAAGGGTAAAAATTTGAGAGACAGACAACTTTATTTTTCTTTGGAAAAAAGCATTAGGGATGTTATTTTATGATGCAATATTTTAACTTTAACTCCTCTTTTTTGTGGAGTAAATAAGTAAAAAAAAACAGAATGCAGAATTTTAAAATGGACTCTCCTCTGTAACTCAGGTTTCCTCCCAACATATGGTCCCTGTTGGGTGAATCTATATGGATCCACTAGACAATACAGTCTGCTGAATGAAAACCAGCATCTGAACGATGGACTTGGTGAGGGGGTGTCATACAGGGGGCGCATGTTGATTTCTCTGAGGACAGAAGTCATTGAGAGTGCTGACTTAGGAGGACCTGCCACAGTGGAGGTGTGCACTGCCCTGCCCATTCCAGAGGTCAGTTCTATCCTAGTGCCCTCTCCCCAGGAAATAAAAATAGGGATCTATGACAAATTAATTTTAGTTAATCTGCACCTGTCCGTTTCAGAGGTCACTGATGTTTGAATCTTAGTTTTTCCTCCCCACTGCAAATAAAAATTAGGGGATCCTTGACAAATGTGCTGTAGATCACCAAATGTTTGCAACTACTTATTTCACAAGTTTGTCATTTGCTATTCATGAGCAAGACATAATCTTCTCAAATTTAGATTTTGTATTAAATAATCTTTACTTACCGGTACATAAAAAATGTGAGAATTAAATTTTTGTGAGCAGGTGGTCTTGCGTATTTACGCAAAAATTAATTGAGGAATAAAAAGTGATTTACAGTATTTATTTATAAATAAGATTCAGTATGAATTCAGTAACAATCAAAAATAAAGCTATGGTCTGTCCAGAGTAACTGTGAGATTGACTTTCATTCTGTATGTTAAAAAAGTTTCAAATGTTTATTTATGTTAGAATGCAGCTGGAAAACTTGACGAGTTCTTCCTGTTTGGCTGTTTTATGGAAGCCTCCATGATTGATAGAAGGCTGGGAGAAAAGCCTGTTCATTTTGAAATGAGCATGGGTAAGTGTGAAATTGCAAAGCTGCTGCAAATTATGTATTATAGACATATAGATAAAATAAATGTTCAAGTCTTTATTATACCCCACGCAACAAGTTGCGTGAGGTATAATGTTTTTGACCCGTCCGTCAGTCAGTCAGTGTGTCAGTCAGTCAGTCCGTCAGTCCTGTTTTTTTGTCAGCGCAACTCCTCATAAACTGCTGCACAGAATTTCGTCAAACTTTGCAGATATTTAGGACACAATGTGTAGATGTGCATATTACCAGGAAATTCCGATTCCTTTATTTTTTCTCAGAATTTCGGCACTTTTCAACTTAGATTTTTGGCCATATCTTGAATATGGAGATGAACAGTTTGTCAGCGCAACTCCTCATAAACCAATGCACAGAATTTGGTCAAACTTTGCAGATATTTAGTACACAGTGTGTAGATGTGCATATTACCAGGAAATTCTGATTCCATTATTTTTTCTGGGAATTTCGGCACTTTTCAACTTAGGTTTTTGGCCATATCTTGAATATAGAGATGAACAGTTTGTCAGCACAACTCCTCTTAAACCGCTGCACAGAATTTGGACAAACTTTGCAGATATTTAGTACACAGTGTGTAGATGTGCATATTACCAGGAAATTCCGATTCCATTATTTTTGGCTTAAGAGTTTTGCCTTTTATTGAAGAAACTTTCCAGCTAGGTAATAAGAAACTCCACTGGAATCAGCTTTTTATAATGAAATTCTATGTGAAATATTTTATGACCTTAAAAGACCCCTATTGATTTTGAGATCAAAATATTAATGGTTTAACACAAACACACACTCACACACACACCATCTTCGATAGTTCTCTCTTCCCCCCCCCCCCCCCCCCCCCCCTTCTTCAAATTGGTGTGCTTTGCCTTAAATAATTTCATAAGTACAGTATATAAACAGATTCATATGACTACATCATAATTTTGTTTCCATCAATTATTTAAATGTGTAAACTGTCATGTGTTGGACATGGACTTACACTCATTAACAAATCGAAATCACTGAGGAATTTAAATAACAGTTTGTCAGCATAATTCCGGCACTGAATTTCCTGAAACTTTGTAGGTATTTCAGAATAATGTATAGATTTGTAAATTACCAAGAAATTTTGATTCCATTATTTATCTAGAAACTTCAGCCCAGTTAAATTTGTAACATACAAAGATTTGAATGTCCTTATATGCAAGAAGTTTTGATGTGATGATTTTTTGCAAGTAATACCCCTTTTTTGAATTATACTGTGTATTTAAAATGCACTGTGCCATTCATTACGTGTTGCATTGTCGAGTTTTGGGGAAGCGTGGGGTATGTGAGCTTGCTCACTTTTTCTTTCATATTATCAAATAAATCACAAATTTTAGTTTGCGTTTGTTTTTTTTCACTTAAGTAATCTTAATCTTTGAAGTTTTCACAATATCCCTCACCTCCCAAAGGGGAAAAAAAAGAAAAGAAAAAATCAAGGAACACATAACCAGTTGCAGTCTTAATTCAAATTTAATCACTTTTAAAATGTCATTTATCTTCAGTTAAATTTATGTGTAAATTCACACTTGAATGTCTGTATATCCTTTTGACAAACTAGCAAAGTCTTTTATGTACTTCTAGTGGACCTAAGATTGACTTTCCTCTTGTATGCAAAGAACAAGTGTCAATAAGGCTTATCTGTGGTCCCCGGTTACTCGTCAAATTTCGAACATTTTTTAGAATTTTTAAAAATTAAATTTTATTATTAACTAATGTCTTTATTATTTGAATCATCATCTAAGAATGTCAAACAATAGATATAGGCAGCATACGAAGCTGCGCGTTGAAGGTAGGGTCCTTTGATTTTCATGAATATCAGAAGAAATCAGTGACAGGTACACACTTCAAAGCTTTCGTAAACACCGAGCACAGGTTTGTTCAGAGTCGAGTTTGAAATATAATGTGTATATTATATCTGTAAAGGTTGAGTGAAAATATCTTTGTTGAACAACCTTGTGCTCTATGTTTTCTAATTAAAAGTATTATGATTTTGAATCTCTTCGTTGACTTCATTTACATGCGATTAACCTCTTTATGACCTGTTTAGAATCATAGCAAGCCACGTGGATTTGTATCGTTACGGGTAAATGCCCCCAGTAAACGTGCTAGTTCTCACTTGAAACGTACTCGGTTTTATATCGATCAGCATGGACTTGTTTGGTTCATCTTGTTACAGCTTTTATTGCCAAAGTTTTGTAAATAGAAAATTGTATTTGTAATTGATTGTGAATCTTGAACATATAATTCGTCTTTGAACGAAAAATATAACTCCAAGATCTTCTTTTTATAGTATCTAATCTAAATGTCTCCGCCCATTTCCGTGTAATAGAGAAACCGTAGTCTGATCGGGGGAAAATGTTCCGGCATTTTTTAGTGCGATAGGTGTTAAAAATAGGCTTGTATTTTTTGATATGTTTAATTATTCATTATAAATACACAATGTTTTAATTAGAAATACTTCGTTATACACAATGAAAACAATCAAAAAACTGTATGCTAATATTTAACCGGTAAACCAAGGGTGTAAAAAGGGACCACACTACTATACTTAAGTAGAATACTCCTTTTCACTGTAATGGTACAACATTAAGGAGCATACAGTCAAACCTCGTTATCTACAAACTCAATGGGACCGAAAAAATACTTCAAGATATCCGAGGGTTTGAGATATCCGGGGTAAAATACTTAAAGAATGAGGGGTTGGGACTTCCAATTCACTTCAACATATCAATGGTATTTGGGAAATCAGTGTTCGAGATACCGAAGTACAACTGTATTTCCTTTCCTTTGTAGGAAATGCAGGCAATGTGTTGGATGGGTATAATCCCCCCACTAAGAGAAGCAGCAGTAGTTCTAGTGAGGAGGAATCTGAGGAGGAGGATACAGCTGATGATGCCCCCCTTCTGAGTGAAGTAGCTGTGGATACCCCAAAATGGAAGAGCACCACCCCCACTCAGCGACCCTCCACAAAGGACAGAGTATACTACAACTTACCGTACTATGAGGATAAGCCGTGTGTGTATATCAAACACCTGACAGAGGACCACAGAAGGAGAATGTACAACTCTAATATAGTGGACAGAATCATAGAGAAACTGGTCAGTTTGTAAGATAAAAAATATAACTGAGTACATAGGTAACATTTTGGGTTTCAGAATGCATACTGGAAATGTACTTTTTTCTCAGGGTTACATGGAATCACAATTTCTGCTCAGTCTGCAGGTTTGAAACTACACAGATTTTATGGATTGCCGTTGTATTCTAAATAGCATTTTAACTGGAAAAATTTGTGACTGTGTTAAGTAATGTAGCATATATTAACCCAATGCAAAAAAATGTACCTCTACAGTATTTAAAATTTTGGTTGTCGGTGTACGTAGATAAAATTTTGATGTTCAGTTTAAACAAGATTATTTCAATATTAAATTTGGTGACTAAATCAGAGAATTATTTTTAAAAATAAATTTATTAAATTATGATGTGATTTAATAACATTTTTTTTCTTTTCCAGGATGATGGAATATCTGAGGTTCATGAAATGATCATTCAGGAACAGCCATTCCCAGAGAAAAGAATGAGAGGAGTTTTTGAAGAACTGGGATCTTCTTGTTCTAAATTTGTCAGCATTGTGAAGGGAACCCAGGCTTCTGGAAAAACGAAGTTAGATAAGGAGCGACAAAAGTTACTCATCAGAGAGATGGTCAGTCTATTGTTGGGAAAAATTGTGTAGATTTTTGAAAGTCATATACAGTGAAACTTGTCTAATCCGGATGTTGTATATTCCAGAATCTTGCCTAATACAATGAAAACTTTAAGTCCCTTTCAGTAAATTGAATTGATTAAAATGTTGTCTAATCCGGAACGTTGTCTAATCTGGGCACTTTCTATGGAACCAGTATTGTCCAGATAAGAAAAGTTCTACTGCATGTAAAATGTTAAAAAATTGACAGTTACAAAACTCCAATAGTGTTTCCATTGCCGTTGGTTATGGCTAATGCAAATATTGATGGATTAGAAATAAAATTGATGTAAATAATTTGCAGGACCACTTATCCACATCCGCCAGAACAATGAAAACCACCACATCAAAACACAACCTGAAAGAGAAACTGAAAGTAGCCAGTCAATATCTTCAAAAACTCAAATCATTATCTCATGAGGTATTCTTAGTCATAGAAATTTATGTAGATGAAAAAATTTGTCATCAGTTTCTTAGGATTTAATGAAATGTAAGGTCAGTATTTCTATTTTGCCATTGTAGCCACAACATGCCCTACCAGATGTGTTCATCTGGATGATCAGTGTCAACAAAAGGATTGCCTACCAGCGGGTTCCTGCTCGTGAGATCATCTACTCTATTGTTGAGGAAGAACGAGGCAAATTCTGTGGCAAACTACAACTTCTGCTCCTAAGGGTAATTTTTTTTTGGCAACTGTCAAAAGGATGTAAAATATTTTGAGGCCATTGTATTGCACAATGAACAATGTACAGCTTTATGACTCTAAAATATATATAATCTAAATGTGAAGAAGTATTCAGCAAATGATTCTAAATTTAGTTGCCTGGAAAGAAGGCCACTGGTCAGTCTGGGTGGGGGATTCAGGCCAAACTACAGGTTTACTTATGGTTGGGACTCAGTAAACATAAGAAGGACTTCCTGAGTGGACTGCCTAAAGGATATGAAGAGAGTAGACTGCTGCAGATAGCCAACAAACCCCACTCTGTACCCCCAGAATTCATACACTACAGTGGTAAGGACCTTTTTTTTTAACAAAGATGTGAGAATTTCTGGTTGTAAGGGAGTTATATATTTCTTTGTTAAACTAATTTTGATACAGATAATAATGGATATAATGATCAAGAGTTTTGTGCCAAGAAATTCAGTCTAGTCTGGTTTTATCGTAATAACTTTTAAAACTTTGTGCATTAAAATCATACTATTATAAACCTCCTGAATCTGCATTTTCATCATTTCTTGAATTCAGTTTGAGTTATGTTATTGAGGGTATTTCTAATTATTTTTATTTAATAAGATTCTGAGTCATTCCAAGTACGATGTCACATGTACCAGGCTCGCAGTCTGATTGGTTCAGATGCCTCAGGGTTGTCAGATCCTTTTGCCAGGGTAGCGTTTGGAGATCAGAGTGTGTGTACCCAGGTTATTGAGGAGACCCTCAGTCCTACGTGGGATGAGATGCTGATCATTAATGAGGTCACGGTTTATGGTCAGGTGAACGAGATTGTTGACAACCCTCCTCTGATTATCATCGAGGTGTTTGATCAGGACAAAGTGGTATGGATTCTATAGATTGATTGATTGATTGTATGTTGTTTAACGTCAAATTTAAAAATTTTCCCTCATATATAAATGTCCATGTATGCTAGTGAAGGGCTTCAAATTTAGTCCTATACTTGGCACGCAGAGCCATTGAGCAGTGAGGGTTCTTTATTGTGCCAACACCTACTGTGATACAGGACTTTGGTTTTTAATGTCTCATCTGAGAGACCCATAACTTTCACTTCTAGTGCTGAGCACTTGGCGAGGAAGTAGTCACTACTTATGTTTACATTTTATGTTTGACTCGGTGTGGCGTTCAAGAATCGAACCCGGGCCTCCCAATCACGAAGCAGGGGGCCAACCACTAAGCTACTGTGACTGGTTTGGATTCTCTTAGGAACACAAGTTTAGTCAAAGACTGCAAGATTTAGGAAACTTTTTAAAGAATCTGATATGTACGAGCAGGTTTCAGAGCAATAGCTTTCATTCAAACATGTAAATCTCTATAAAGGGAAATAATACATAGTTATTGCAATCTCTCCTCAGGGCAAGTCAGAATTCATAGGAAGAGCAATGGCCAAACCAGTGGTGAAGATGAAAAATGAGAAATATGATATGCCCAAATTTCCTCCCAAACTGGAATGGTGGGATATTTATCGGGGACCAGACAAGGCTGGCCAGCTTCTTGCCTGCTTTGAATTGCTGCAGGTATGTTTGTTTTTGTTTGTTTTGTCTGTGCTTTTTCCCATGTCATATGTTTATGTAGAATTATTATCATTTGGTACAGAGGTACCTCAGTGAATTTTTTATTGAGTTACAGTATGACTTAGACAATTTATATGCAAAAATAGATAAGGGTAAGGTTTGGTAAGAACAAGCAGCTTTATTATTTGTCATTTTTGCTTCCAAAAGGCACATCATTTCAATCCAGCATGTATAATTTATTGTTATGGAAAGCTGATAAAAAAGTTCAATGTTACACATTACTGACCCTTTTCTTGGACAGCTAATGCTGAATGGTTTTGCATTCTGTGCACATTTTTGTCCCATTTGACCATTAACCTTAATGGATCGAAGCACATGATTGCATGTTGCTTTACAGTTTATTTCATAGTTATGTGCAATGCAAACTAATAAATGGAATTATGAAACATGGAAATTTTGAAGACTGAATCCGTAAGATATATATATAATTATAAGAGAATAAGGTTGAATTTGGCTCTTACTTCACCTTATCCTTTATTAGCCTCCTTGTAAATTCAAAATTTGAGTGAGGAAATAACTGAAGAAAAACAGTTTTCATATAATGAGAATGCATTCCAAGATAATGCATACTATTTAGATTTAATGAAAAAGTTAAGTTATATTTTGTAAAGCTGTTGTGTTCAGACCTCTAGCTGTTATTGGTTTGGTAAATGCCACCATTTTTAGCTTGATATAAAGCTGACTTTGTAGAAGCCTAGCCTTCCCTCTTTACACATTGTAATGACCAATTGTAGCATCCCTTTGAGGAGAAGGACCTGCGCAGTGCTCATCTTACACCACCGTATGCAAGGAAACCAAATCTGGTATAGCCTCACTCTGGTCACTGGGAGGTCACATGACCTACTCAGCTGCTTGCACTTTGCTTGTAGATCCTCAGCTTTAATTGTCCTATTTTGCTTTTCTGTAGATGGATAGATGATTATTTGTATTTCAGAAGATGTATAATCTAATGGTAGAGAAATAAAATATTAGACACTAATTTTAGCACTATAACAAAGTAAAAGTAAAAATATAAAATGTTACACACTTATTCTATCCTAATAACGAAGTTTGCAGGGGTACGCTGGAATTACAATGTTTATTTGTCTGTCTGTCTGTTTGTTGATTCAAGAGATTGAAGGCAGAGTTTAAGGATGTTCCTTGAAAAACACAGATGATTGAGAAACCAAACTTTGCACATGGTGCATCTATGGATGATCTGCTAAATGCATGCTACAGAAGTTGCATCTATTTCATGCACTAGTTACATTGCAGTATATGTTATATACATGAAAGTATTGATAGCAGTATGGAATTTAGTATACATGGCTATGATTACAGTGTAATTCTGTTTACTAGCTAGTTATATACAAATATACACTAAGACTGCAATATGTTGAAGTCAAAACAATTCAAATGCTACATTATGACTTCTATTGCAATAGATCATCAAAGCATCATTGATAACAATAGCAAAAGAAGGACAACCCAGTTATATCACATGATGTAACCACAATATTATTAGTTAACTTTACTAGTATTTCTGGTACTATTAAATGGTCTCCTATTTCCACTGCTGTTTTTTTAAGGATTGTCAATCCTCAGAAACAGTTTTTCAAAGAAACAATAAAAAGAAATGGTAGCTAATGATGTAGTTTTCACGGAAGATATACCCATGAAAAAGGAAATGTGTATATAGCATCTCCCTGATATAGAAGTTTACATCATGAGGGAAATGTCATACAGTTAATACATGTGTAGAAAATCAAATTGTAGTTTGCATGTATACTGTGCTCTTAAGAAAAATAGACCTTGATTATAATCAAACACACGCAAAATTTAGAAAATTTTAAAGTTTTATTACCCTGTAATCTCACATGAATTCACATTGCTTCTTAAAAGGGTTGCGAATTCTGGAAAGTTAAAATGTGAATAACCGTATTTAAAAGAATGACACAACTGTGTATTGAGTTTAAGAGAACTATATGTGCAGTGTGCAAAGTTTTATTACAATATGGGTGATGGGTTTTTACTCTCAAGTTTTGACTTAGGTTCACATAACAGGGATGTATATGTTTCTATAGCATTTCAGTCTTTTAATAATAATTTTAATTTGAAATATTTTTTTCTTCTTTGCCTTCTAATCATTTTACAGTAACCCCCATATTTAAGTAAGCACCAAATGAAGGAAATTCTTTTTATACTTGTTTTATGGACCACTTCAAAGATAAGATCCTTGCACATCTTCCCACCATGCATGAGAAGAAAACTTTCCTGTTTTCTTTAGATTACACACAGTTGCTCATGATCAAAATTTGGACATAGGAAATAATATTTTCCGTGAAATCTTCAACCTAAACAATTGGAAACTACCTTTAGAAACTAATTCCTATAACCATGTCAAATATTTCAATATTACCATAATTCTTTAATTTTTTAAACAATTTGAGGCACATTTTTTTAATCACATTATGTATTTTTTATCTTGTGTACTCAGAGTATTGCATCAGTTACTTTGAATTATTTCTTGATATAGATGTGTAGATAAATTTGTATGAAAATTGTTGAAAAATTTGATTGAAATAGAAAAGCTTATTGTGTAATGATATAAAAAATGATTAGTCTTTTTTTTTTAAATTTACTTCATTATCATTACAATTTAATTAGCACTGTGATTTTGTGTGAGGAATTGTGCATGAATGTGAGAGATACCCTGCATGTATTGTATGTGTGTGTGTTAGCTTGTGTGCTCATGGTGTTAGAGTAAATGGACATTGATACAAAGTTTATCTATGTATGTACCTTAATAGATTTTTTAGGCAATTGTTATCCAGAATATTGTCACATGAATTGTATATATTTTTACAGTTAGCTACCTTTGGTGAGATGACAGGACAGGAGTTACCTCCCTTAGAACTTCCGACAGGGGAGAAAGATAGAGGTCCTGTCATGCCTGTCCCTAAAGGAATCCGACCAATCCTTAGTAAACACAGAATAGAGGTAGGCCCCTACTAATCTCTAGATTATATACTGTAGTATACTTATTTTAGATCTTAATTAAATATACATCTCTTTTTTTTACCCCCACTTGAAACAGTGGGGAGGTGGGGTATATAGTGATGGGGGTATGTCTGTATGTTTGTTATGTTTGGGGGTAGCCATCCCTTATCTGCAACTCCTTTTGGACTATACCACTGAATGAAATTTAATGAGCCTTTCACAGAATCTTTATTACATAATGCCATTGTGCACCTCCTATTTTACATTTTGATTGGACAGATATTTGGGGTTTTCCATAGCAAAACATGGACTTTGCCATTATATGGGAGCTGGGGTATCATTTTGTGAGTTCAGTGCTCACAGTACCTCTGGTTTGTTTGGTTGTGACCAGTGTGACATGGACAGCAGGTTGAAGATCATTTCAGTCAAATTTTACTTATCTAAAAGTTTGGAGGGAGCAAACGAACACTTACTTTAAGGGAATTTCTTTATGCAAAAGTACATTGTTCTGAACGTTCTCCTATTTGAAAGGATGCATTGTGGAAAAATATATTATTAATGCCTTTTTACAGTTAATATTTTACTGATATATTAACTGATTGGTCAACAGGTCCTGTTCTGGGGGGTAAGAGATTTGAAGCGAGTACAACTGACATCAGTGGATAAGCCACGGATTGACATAGAATGTGCTGGACATGTTCTTGCCTCAACTGTAATCCAAAACTACAAGAAAAATCCAAACTTTGGAACTACTGTCAAGTACTTTGATGTGGTAAGTATATTAATCTCTTTTATTTTCTTATAATTTTTTTTCCATATAGACAACAGTACCATTACTTTAAAGTACATGTATTTGGTAAATAACAGGTCTAAAATAACATTTATAGGAATTGCCCGAGAATGAACTCTACTGCCCACCAATAACTATCCGGTGTGTAGACTGTCGAAATTTTGGCCGCTATGTCTTGGTAGGAACCCATGTCATCAACTCCATACACAAGTTTATGTATGTACCCACGACAAAGAAAGCCAAAGCTGCACTACAAAAACTGTTCCCAGGTAACCTGGTTTAATGGCCACAAGTTTTACTTGCACAGAGTAATGTTGAGATGTTGTTATATTTATTTTTTAGCCAGATTATCAGTTGTAAGTTGTTTTTAATGCATTGTTTTGCATTGTGACGTTGAATGGATTAATCAACGATAATATTTATCAATTTACTTAATACCCTGATTCTGGTTGATGATTGAAGTCTGATTGTTAATGTTGACTAAATTAATTTAATAAAATTTCTTTATTTTGATGATTTAAGATTTTTTTTTTTGAATTACAATACTGTAAACCAACTATTATTTGTGTCACCTTTTATTCGTGATTCGTCGCTTTGAAATCAATCCCCAACAATTAATTTTCACAATTGAGGAAACATTTTCTACAAATACAAAAAAATAGGTTTTGCTCCGATTAATATTCGCAAGTTAATGAAGGTCGTGAAACTCGTGGATATTTCTCGCACACGAATAAAAGTTGATTTACAGTAATACTAGGAACCTAAAGTTTATAATGAATTTTACCAAAGAGGTGTCTAGAAAAGTAACATTGAGTGAATTACTGTCTATAATTTTTAGAGGGAGAAACTGGTAAGGTCATTGAAAACCATTCTGCATGAAAAATAGAGAATTAACCTGAATATGTACATGTACTGTATGTTGAAAAATTTTCGACCAGTGTTATTTATACCCTCCTTCCCTAAGGCAGGGGGTTAAGTCATCTGGAATCAGTGTGCCTGTCTGTTGATCTGTCTGTATGGACATACATGCAAGGTTCGGTTCAGCTTATAGGTCAATTTCTGGTTTATCTCAAGGGCTCAGGGAATGTTAAAGCAAACTTGACTATTTGGTGCATATATAGATACTTGGTATGATGAATGCTCAAATGCTGCATCTGACCTCCATTTTTTGCTTCACAGACTCCAGTTAACACAAGGTTGAGCTCAGCATTATGTCAGCTTATCTCAATGGTTAACAAGAAATGGTGTATTACTGGACATCTAGTGTAACACATGCTTTAAATACTGCATATGACATTATGTATCCC
This sequence comes from Saccostrea echinata, assembly GCF_033153115.1. NCBI lineage: Eukaryota > Metazoa > Mollusca > Bivalvia > Ostreida > Ostreidae > Saccostrea > Saccostrea echinata. Next base: position 4,052,413 of record NW_026889759.1, read on the forward strand.
CCCTCCTGTGATTCCAATTTAATCCATTGTTTAGATCTGTTCTGAAGTGGTACCTTATTCAAATTAGCATATTTAGAGAATCTGTAAGATTATCTATTCAGAAATATTTTTTAATGCTTTTAGAATGCCATTTCAATGATACATGCATTTCATGCTCTGACCCACATTTAACACGTTATTGCCTTTTGAGAAAGATTTATTTAATTTAGATCATTCCCCCACCAACCACAATCTATAGTTGACATACAGTGAAAACAGAATGATTTGGTCCACATGACAATGTGTATTATTGTCTCTAATTAGTATTGGAAGTGTTCTGTTTAAATTATGCTACCAGGGAATTGGGGAGTGTAGTGGGGGGGGGGTTGAGGGGTATCAGTCCTATTAGGTTAGCTCTAGTTGGACCTTAAATTCAAACAAATTGTGTTGATTTTTGGCCAAAAGATGAATTTTTGTGACTTAATATTATGTGTCATTTGTTAAATTGTCCCTACTATAATCATTTTTTTTCCCAAATACTCCTACTATAATATTGGTCAATTGAGCTACTGGTAATTTTTCAGTGTACAGTATGTATATACATTATTCAGCAGGCTGCTTCAGATGATATAGTTTTGTTTTTATTAACAGTGCAAATTTTATTATTATACAAGTATATTTTGATATAATCTTATTGCTGATTGTAATTCTATAAAACAATTCACATGCTTGTATACCAATATAAATAGATACGTGCATTCAATTTTGATTTTTATGAATCATATAAGAATTCAAATAAATTAATGCTGCACTTGGGGCTGGATTAGATTTTAAAAAGTTCACAGAAGGCATGCATAAAAGTATTTTTATGGTTATATAAATTTGCCTCTGCTGCGTTACTTCGAAACACTTCGTTCATCATCTTTATTTGTTAAATCTCACATATTGGAAATTTTGCCAGATCGAGAAGTACTCATTTGTTAAAAAATGTGTTTATGATATCATACATGTTCTTTGTTATGTTTATACATGTTATATACTTGCACAAACTAACATTATGGCATCACTTACATGATACATAGAGCAGAATGTATTTGGAAAATTTTAATACACCTATACTTTGCATAACATATAGAGTCATCATAAAGTATTATTATTTTAATTTTTTCAGGGAAGGATCCAGATGCACCAAAGATAATAGCTACAAGTCCTGATGGAGGAGTGAAAATTGAAGATGTGGGTATCAAACTTGATGAAAACATGCCTCTAATTAAAAAAGAATCTCCTGTAACAATTAACATGGTAACTAGTGGTGTTATATCAAGGTCAAGGTGTTGTCATGTGGGCATTTTATTGTAGTCACATGTAGGCAAAGTAGCACTAGTAGTGGTAGAAGTAATAGTAGCTTTAGTAGTAGTGTCAACAGTAGTAGAAAAACTAGTGGTACATGTAGTTCCATGCAATATTTCTCACATCACATTCCCTAGAATCGATTCCAAACACCTGGCCAGAGCATGTTGAGGCAAGAACATGTCCATACTACCAAGTCATTAACTTATAGTTCTGTATGTTTTAACTATCCATGTTTATTGTAGCTAGTAATCATATAGCTCAATATAATGATAAATATAAGACCCATCAGAGTTCATATGAATTTCTTAAAGTATTCTTTGATTTAATTGGAGGAAAGGGGTGCACTGGCCGGGTGCTGTTCACCCAGATCCCCACTGAAAAAAAAGCTTGCCAGAAAAAAATATTTTTCAAACAAAATAAATTCATTATTCATCTGTTAAAAGTTGAGCTGCTAGCTTCATTTACTTAATTTTTTAAAAATTGACTTCCAGAATATACCAGAACCACCCACCCGATCGATACAAATTTATAAATAAAAATCTGACTTAGAGAGTAACTCTCTCTCCTGTCTGCCTTAGAGAGTAACTCTCTCTCTCCCATCTGCCTTAGAGAGTAACTCTCTCTCCTGAACCCTCTCCCACACCCCTCTTCTAGAAACCTGGAAATACCCTGGATTTTTTTCTACACCAAAATTTTCTTCAGAATAAAGCAAAATTTCATTTGTAGTGCATTGGAAACTTTACTTTAAAGTTAATTCAGATTTAATATGTATTAGATACATTCAAATGAAGACAAAGTCTTCATGCATAATATTAGCTTGCTTCAACCCTCATCATGCCTGCTGGCACATAAGGCCCATCATTCATAGTTTTTCAAGCCTTTAATGATTTCCATTTCTGTGTTCACATTAAAATTTATTAGTCCCTACATGTTACGTAAGTAGTGCATGCACATTAAAAGGTAATGGTCAACAATTAAGTATCACTAATGCATTTTTCATGTAATTTTAACACAAAACACATACACACATCCCACATGAAAGGCCACTGTTCCACTTAAAGATAATTTATTTCATTTTTCAGCTTTTAGGACTCTCTTGTCTTCTTTTAAGGCTTAAAGATCTTGTATCTTTAATTTTAGTATTACTCTCAGGGGTGTGCAATTAAAAAATTCAAGTAATAACCCACGGGCAAGTGGTAGCAATAAAGTTACTAGCCCCAAGTAAAAAGTTACTAGCCCAAATATAGAGGCAAATATTAAAAACTATAACATTGAAAGAAAATTTAATCATTGAAAAGTTCAGGGTACTAAGGTCATTCTTTTTAAAATTAAAGTTTAATTCTCGCTAGTAAAATTTAATCATATATGAATTAATGATTATAATAAAAAAATAGAAAAGAATTTAAATCTTCCCTTTTTCTGATCATTGCACTAGCTCATGTAAAATGAAGGAAAAATCATTTTGTTTTCATCTTTAATCATTAAATACACTGGAAATATATTTTATGCTAATTAATTAACACTTACCTTTCAATTGATTGAGTGATCGTAAATAATTTAATGAGATATCTGCATGTATTTACCATAAACAAAGGAATGGAGGAAATTCGGATTACGAAAAAAACGATCGTTTTTTAAGTAAATAAGTCAGGTAGTACTACAAAATGGATAAGATTATGGAGATTTATTGACAATAGGAGCATGTTGCCTGGAAAATTTTCACTGGTTGAGAATTTAATAGCAAAAAAAAAAAAAATAGTGAAATTCGGGTTGTGCTTTTCATGTATTACATGTGTAGTTTTAATTTCTACTAGCCCAAGGGGCTACCTCCGTGCAGAAAACCACAAGCCCAACCCCCAAAAAGGTAGCCCCGGGCGTCGGGCGATGCTAATTGCACACCCCTGACTCTGCAAAGAAATATACCCCACTCAGATTTCCAATACATCATTAACAGTTCTGATCATTTTGCTTTACAAAAATCAAAAGTTCTTTGAAGATTATGGTGTCTCAAATGGGATGTATATCATGACTACTGAATTGATTAGCATGTACATAGGATTATGTTAGTGTTTTCATGTGATGAGGTCAATAACCAATCACATTTAGTTATTTCACTATTAATTAGTCAAGTTCAATAATATTTTCCATCTTTATGATATATAGACAAATCAGGTTTTCAAATGACAGATATATACATGAAATGAGAGAAATTCTGTGAAAGAAAAAGTCTAAAAAGTAGATGGTAAATTTTCAAATCTTGATGCTCTTTAAAAGAGACACAAGTTTCCACTGAAGAAAATCAAGTTTTGTCTTCCACACACTCTCCCCAAACATTCTGTTTTTGACCCATGTGTGTTCTTAGTTCTTTTGTTGATATATTTCCTATGGTTCTCATCCTCCTTGAAAGCTTTGTGTGGTTATTCTGCTTAGCTTGACTAAAATCTCTCTTTAAATCCAGTATATATTGCTATTTATTGAAATTGTGGAAAAGGATAAAGTCTCTATAATATTGTGTCCTGATTTGCCTATTTTGATTGTAATTGGAAAGTATATCAAGAGAACAAAATTTGATGTAACAACTCAATTCTTTTGAAAATTTATAGATAAATGTCAAGGAGAAGAAGACGGAAGAGAATTCTCGACGGAAGAAGAAGCACTCCATGGATGACGAGGAGGATATGGATCTGGAGAGCATGGATTGGTGGAGCAAGTACTTCGCTTCCGTGGAAACACTTATCAGGGTAGGTCTGGTTACCATGACAACACAGTAAACATCTTTGTTACCAGTGGTGTTAGATTTTCTCGAAAAATATTTTGATCCCATGCCCAGTAAAGTAATTTTTCAAACAGTTGTCATAGTATTTCATCCCAAATAAAAAAAAATTCTCATATGAAAGAATACAAGAAGAAGGGGAGGGGTTTCTTAATCCAGACACGTGTGAGCAGGTGCCATATGTGATGTCCTCCCAAACTGTGTGCTGCTTGTTACCAGTCACTGCATGCCCCTCCCTAACCAGCACCTCTAGTAGATCATAGTGGCATGTCAAGCTTCAGCTTATGTTGTTCTGAGAGAAAAACAAAAATTAAACTCGCTCCATAAACCAAACCTTTGTAAAAAAAAAAAAAATATGAAAATTATTTGAACCATTTTTCATCAAATATATAGCTTTGGGATTTCCATGTTATTTTTGTGTAATTTTGTTTATCTGCTAATTATAACCACAGGAACCAGATCCTCCATCCAATCAGGTAACAAAGTCCACCTTTACACGGTGACGGTTTTATTCCGATTTTCTCTTTTTTCTTGATGTTTCTGGTTCAATGGCACTATCTGCGACACACACTCATTCTGTGATTGGCTGAGCCAAGCATCATGTGCCTCTGTATCATGTCGTTTCTGCCATGTTGTCCTTGGTGGAATGTTTTATCACCAGAAAATAAATTCCCTCAATTATCATGGATACCTTGGTGTTATTTTTGTACTTACTGTAATTACCTTATATGAATATATTTGCTTCATGTGAAATATTCACCTCTTTTGGCATTTTGTTATTTTGATTTATTTTTTTATGGACCATATATTCTTTTTTAATGCATGATATGTTATGGTCACCATATCACATACAGTGCAAAGTATGAAAGGTTTTTTTTTAAAATTCTGTATACTCTGTAAGTTCTGCATATTCATTTTCAGGTGAATTTAGAATTTTGTTGTTAAAGCTGAATACAATTCGTAAAAGGAATTTGTCCACCATATTCGATTGTTCACTCGCTATATCTGAGGACCCCTATATAAAGCTGCTCACTTAGTCACTGTTCAGTGTAATCAGTCGTCACTGGTGTAGACGGACATATGTTACACAACACTCGGTAGCGATAAAAAATAACTATGTACTTGTTCTAATGCATGAGAGCAGATACCAAAGAAACTTACAACAGTTACACAGGTCAGTGCAGTATACAAACAAACACAAATACACGTAACTGCAATAAAATGTAAACAAAAGTAATGTAAGGTAACCTGCACAAACACATGTCGCCATTCCAGCTGATAAAGCGACAATAAATCAGTCAGGTGTAACAATTGCAAAGGGTATACCCTGGTGCTGATATTGTAGATAGTATTATCAAAAATGGCGTATGCCTATTTACGAGTCGTGTTCAGCTTTAACTAAGCCAGAGAATTTTAAGGCTGCATTTTGCCAAAGTATCCCAAAAAATGGAACTAGATCAAATTTCTCTCTTCACTGCTACTTATGCAGAGCATTCTGGACAGAGTACTGTTATTTTGTCTTAGCTTGGACAGAGTACTGTTATTTTGTCTTAGCTTGGACAGAGTGCTCTTATTTTGTCTTAGTTTGGGCAGAGTACTCTTATTTTGTCACAACTTGGTCAGAGTACTCTTATTTTGTCCTAGCTTGGTCAGAGTACTCTTTATTTTGTCCTAGCTTGGACATAGAGCTTATTTTATCACAACTTGGACAGAGTACTATTGATTTGTCACAACTTGGACAGGAAACTCTTATTTTGTCACAAGTTGGACAGAGTACTCTTATTTTGTCACAAGTTGGACAGAGTACTCTGATTTTGTCAAAGCTTGAGTAGACTATTCTGATTTTGTCACAACTTGGACAGAGTACTGTTATTTTTTCATAGCTTGGACAGAGTACTGTTATTTTGTCACAACTTGAACAGACTACCGGTACTCTTATTTCGTCTCAACTTGAACAGAGTACTATATTTACCATAGCTTGGACAGAGTACTATATTTTCCACAGTTTAGACAGAATACTATATTTGCTGCAGCTGAGACAGAGTACTTTCAATTGCCAGAACTTGGACAGAGTACAGTGGCGCCGCGTTTATCCGGACGCTTCACCATCCGGACGATATTTTTTGGGAACCGATTTTTTCCATGTTATTTTGTCTCATTAATCCGGAAATTCGCGTTCCGTATCCGGACGGTCAATTTCTACTACAAAACATAATAGTTCATTGAAAAATGACTCGTTTATCCGGACGGTAATTTTTCAAGAAACGACATTTTCACACTTATCTTGCATTCGTGTTAATTGTTGTAAAAACATTGGCCACGCGGTCAGTTTGAAGGCGGTTACCTGTGACCTACAAACAATAGCGTCTATAATTAGCGTGTGTTTACCCCAATTCAATCACACGTTTATCTTTATTATGAAGCTCAAAGAATTTAGCTGACACTGCGCATTATTTAAATAATAATCCGTTCAAAATCATCTTGCTAACCGTATATACACCAGTAAATTCAGGAGAATTTTGGAGAGTTGTGAATAAAATGAACAATAAATAAAGAGCGATTTCGTAATTATTTTTATTATGCTCTCTTTCATGTCGATTGCGTTAGTTTAAAATACGATGTTCCATTTCTAAAAAACGTAAATGTATTTGAAACCTTTTTTTCCCCTTTTTTCCCCACAAGACAGGATAGAAAGGTACATAATTGAAGAAATATCTCTATTTAATGTACTACCGTTTACAAACGTCCATTACATATAAAATTTGCGTTACGTACAGAAGTTGATTACGTCTTTCAAGGTATTTTTAATGATCAAAATTCAAACTTAGCATCTGTAGAAAAAAATAATATTTATAATCATGAAGATGGCTTGTGTTTACGAATGTTTTTAACACTTTGTTTGAGTTAGCTTGCAGTGTTCAGTTAATTCTATAATAACCCTGTGTAATGAATATACGGGGAATATACAGGGTTAGTTTATATTTGAACATTTTCAATGATGATGCTGAACAGTTCTGTCATATCATATGAGCTTTAATAATTATAATATATGGCAAAATAAAACAACAGTAGATCAAAATTTGCTTAACCCATGAAGTCACATGCCAAAGAGGTCTCGGCATAAAATTGCCCATCCATTTCTTTTTTAATATTGTGTAAATTACATTTTAATATATTTTTTCATTAATCAATTACTGCTTTTAAAACAAATAACCAAAATATAATTTAAAAGTTTTTTTCTTTGCTGTCACATTTGAAACAATAATGTGCATATATACATGCTTAGAGAGTGCTTTTTGAGATGTGATTCAATTATACGGACGATTCATTTATCCGGACGATTTCATTGGGGACAGAGGCGTCCGGATAAACGAGATCCACTGTACTTTATTTACCACAGCTTGGATAAGAGTACTCTATTTACCACAGCTAGGACAGAGTACTTTATTTACTCACATTATGGACAGACTACTTACATTTTTATGCCCCCCATAAACAAAGATTCGGGGGCATATAGTTTTTGCCCTGTCCGTCCGTCTTTCTAGCTGTCTGTCGGTCCGTCTGTCCGTCTGTCTAGCTGTCTGTCTGTTGGCAAAAACTTTAACCTTGCCCATAACTTTTGATTGGTTGGAGCTATTTCTTTCATATTCCACATGTGTATTCCTTGTGACAAGCTTTCTTTGGGTACCATCATATTTGACCTTTTGACCTTGACCTTGGAGTTTGACCCACTTTTGCAAAATTTTATGAGACATTTACCTTGGCCATAACTTTTGACAGTTAGTGCTTGGGCTTTCAATCTTCACATATGTAATTGTTGTGACAAGATCTTTCTTTGGATACCAACACCTTTGACCCATTGACCTTGACCTTGGAGTTTGACCTACTTTTGAAAAAACTTTAACCTTGACCATAACTTTTGACCTGTTTGTGCTATAGCTTCCATACTTCACATGTGTATTCCTTACGACAAGACCTTTTTTAGGATACCAACAAATTTGACCTTTTGACCTTGACCTTGAAGTTTCACCTACTATAATTTTGAAAAATTTTAACCTTGCCCGTAACATTTGATTGGTTGGATCTATGGCTTTGATATTTCACATGTGTATTCCTTGTGACAAGTCCTTTCTTAACTACTAACATCATATTTGACCTTTTGACCTTGACCTTGGAGTTTGACCCACATTTGCAAAATTTTATGAGACTTTAACCTTAGCCATAACTTTTGAACAATTAGTGCTTGGGCTTACAAACTTCACGTGTATTTCTTGTGATAAGACCTTTCTCTGGATACCAACAACTTTGACCCTTTAACCTTGACCGTGGAGTTTGATCTAGTTTTGAAAAAACTTTAACCTTGGCCATAACTTTTGAACAGTTAGAGCTAGGGCTTTCATACTTCATATGTGTATGTTTTTTGAAAAGACCTTCCCCTGGATACCAACAACTTTGACCTTTACCTTAGAGTTTGATCTACTTTAATTTTGAAAAACTTTAACCTTGGCCATAACTTTTTAACAGTTAGTGGTAGGTTTTTATACTTCACATGTGTATTCCTTGTGACAAAAGGTACCTTGGATACCAACATCTTTGACCCTTTGACCTTGAGCTTTGAGTTTAACCTACTTTTGAAAAACTTTAACCTTGACCACAACTTTTAAACAGTTGGTGCTAGGACTTTCATACTTCACATGTGCATTCCTTGTGACAAGATCTTCGTTTAAATACCAACAACTTTGACCCTTTGACCTTCACCTTGGAGTTAGACCTACTTTGGAAAAACTTTAACCTTGACCATAACATTTGAACGTTTGGTTCTAGGGCTTTCACATTTCATTGACAATGTATATCACTTGTGACAAGACCTTCCCTTGGGCACCATTTGACCTTGACTTTGACATTTTACTTACTTTTAAAAAACTTTAACCTTCGCTGTAACTTTTCAACAGTTGGTGCTAGGGCTTTCGTCTTACACAAGTATATATCTTGAGACAAGACCTTTCTTTGGGTACCAACATTTTCGATCTCTTGATCGGGAGTTTGACTTGCATTTGAGAAACTTTAACCTTTGCCCTAAGCTGCCATACGGGGGCATCAGTGTTTCACAAACACATCTTGTTTTCACTTAGAATACTCTTAAAAATGAATTGGCCCAGAGTTACCAGATCTCTGCAATTTAACATTCCTTTTCTGGAAAGAATTGAGCAAAGAATAATCTTTGTCAGATAACTGATTATTAAAAAACAGGACATTGTACATTTCATACCTGCAACAACAGAGAGTTGGAGCAGGGGATATCTTTTTGAATTTGCATCTATTATTTTGACATTGATTATCCACTTTGTTTTAAATATTTATTATGATTAATGAATAAAAGGATGTAGGTTAAAACTAAGATTAAAGCTCTGTGTAAACCCAGAATATGGTAAAACATACCTCTAATGATGGTTTCTAAAATGATAATCTTTAGAATTTTTTAAGGTTCAGTTTGTGATAGGACAAGTTTTTGATCAACATGAAGATCAAGGTCACAACTTCAAGTAAGGTCATGGTTAAGGGTAGAGGTTATAGTTGAAATAGATTGAATTTAAATTACAGTTTTCTACCACAGATGTTGATCATTGTGCTTCACTCAAACACATCTTGTTTTGTCTAAAAAATGGAGGATTTGTTGTAGATGTATATTCATTGTGATTCTTTTGATTGAAAGCAAGAGCTACTGGAAAAAGTAAATGAATGTGTAAATTATTAAATAAATATGGATATTCTGGATGCTTCTTTTGTTGACTGCTGGATTATGTAAAGCACATATGATACACAGTATCCACGCTGATTTATGTTGCTTTGGTGTATTTTATATGGTATTTACTCTGTCATCTTTATCATTACATTGCAGAAGAAAAAACCTGCGAATCGAAGGGTGCGTAATGACTAATGCTAATATATAGACTGTCAGCTACTGGATCTCCGTACAAACTCTGATATGTGTAGAACTAAACTAACCTTTTTCTGTGTGAAGTAATATCAACTTTTATTATTTACTATATTCTGTTCGAAATTTGTCCGTTGTCTGTCGTTGTCTTTGTTAACTTTTCACAATTTTATCTTCTTCTCCAGAACCACTGGTCCAATTTCAAACAAACTTGGCACAGAATATCCTTGGGTGAAGGGGATTCAAGTTTGTTCAAATGAAGGGCCATGCCCTACTCCAAGGGGAGATAATTACAAATTATTGAAAAAAATAAATGGCATCTTTTAAGAATCTTCTTCTCAAGAACCACTGGGCCAGGAAAGATGAAACTCATCCTCAGGTAGTGTAGATTCAGTTTTGTTTAGATCATGACCCCCAGGGATAGGGTGGGGCCACAATGCACAAACAAAGTTTTACATGGGAATATATAGGAAAAATCTTTAAAAATCTTCATCTCAAGAACAAGAAAAGCCATGATTGGTCTTATTTATATGGAAGCAATCTAAGGTGGTGTAGATTCAAGTTTGTCCAAATCATGACCCCCGTGGAGTAGGGTATGGCCACAATGGACGATCAAAGTTTTTCATAGGAGTATATAGGAAAAATCTTTTTGCTCTTTTCCTAGCCACAGTGCTCAGGTGAGCAATGTGGCCCAGGGGCCTCTTCTTTAAGGCTTTTGTCTATAAATAAAATGTTAGTAAAACCCATGTTTTAAATTTAGAACAAGTAAAGGGCATGGTGCCACCTTGCCTGGTGAAAAAAAGAGCTCTTTTAGGGAAGCTTGATGAACTTCCCCATGCCATGGTTATAGTGATTCAAAAGTCACCATTTCTGTTGTTCACCAATTTATGAATAAAATGCTGAATTTTACTTTATAAATACGTACTGTCCTTATTTATTATCAACAGCTACTTGTTTGAAGTCTTGATCATTAATTTGGTGATTATATGAAGATTTACACAGAGATGGATCTTTTTAAAATGCATATTTTATTTTTTTTGTCAGGGTAAAGCATGAGTGTGTAGTAACCAAAAAATAAAGAGGTTGTAATTAACCATGATGATGCAAACTTTCCATGAAAAACTTTTAAAACTGACTCATCTGTATAATTCTATTTTCCAGTCTCTATTTGACAGTAAAGGATAGTGGCATTATTATTGATAAAAGAATATATAATCTTCAGTTGTTCCAAATGCTACTATTCCTTCAGTTTTAATAACTAATTTCACTAAATTATAGTACATAAAATTAGACTTAGATACACTTTTCTTTATACATGTACAGTAAACCATGTTTATATGTGTGCAAGAAATACCATAAGTTTTATGAGTTTCTTCTACTTATACAAATATTTCTCTCAGCAAATAATGTTTTTCAACGTGTCCTTTTGTAGAATCTTATGTTTCATCAGTCATGAAAATTAATAGTTGCAGATGGATTTACCGACAAATTGCAATAAAAATTGTTGCGACTAATACAGTAAAACATTTATTACATGTACAAACATGCTTATAATGAATTCAGGCTTATAGCGAAGTGATTTTCATTCCCTGTAGTTTTAAAACATTTTATGAACTTAACGAATATAATGAACTACATATATAATGAATCAAAATCATTCATCCCTGACACTTCGCTATGTTCTAGTGTAGTTGGTTTACACCATTATTTTTTTCATCACGATAAATGATGTTGCCCTGATTACTTTAATGCATAACAGTCGTCTTTGATTTTTTTTTCTCAAAAATGCTAGCTATTCCACCTACAGTTTTTGATTTGATTGCCATAAGTGTTGGTATAGGTTTAAAAAAAAAACATCAAGATTCACAATTCTGCACATGTATATATATTTGTAAAAAAAAAAATTACAAGTGAAGACCAGAGGCCTGTTCAACAGCACTAACATTCGTGAGCGCTCGCCAAAATTCCTTATCCTTCCAACAGAAATGTTTGCGAGTGCTTGCGCACGTTCATTCTGTTGAACAGGCCTCAGTAGTTACATTCTCGTCAGAGACTTCTAATTGGACCTCTTTTAGTTTATGAAGTTCGAATCAGTACTAGATGTTTATACCAATAATTTAAATAAAATCTGCAACACCTATATGAATTTCATGTTCTTTTTCTGCTGTCGTTTCATGTTTTCTACAATCTCCGAGCTAGTTGTGTGATTATTATTTCTTCTTAATCTTTCACTGTTGTGGGCTTCTTCTTTTCATAAAGCTGCTCACATACATTAAAAATTAAGTATTTCATTTTTATTTCAAAATTTCACAAGATGTTTATATAGCTTAGTTTACATGATCTTTCTGTAGTAGATGAAATATAATAATGAGTGCAGTGCTTTTATTTGAATGTCAGAGACATATGCATTTAGATAGTGTTCTGATCATCACTTCATATCAGTAAATCATGAAATGTTTCGATATTTGTCTTGACATACAGGAGTTTTAGTCATTTATTTTAGTTTTTTCCATAGCATTTCTAATTCTGTACTCTGGATTGATCCACAAATTGTTTCATTCTCAAGGAACATGAAAGAAACAGGGAAGATAACTTTGACAACCTGGACATCTACAACCGGATCGAAAATCACTCCTCGGAACCTCGATCTGGCACTCCGTACGGAGCTATCAGTGGAGGGAACGTTGGCGGTAATATGACACAAAATCAAACAGATGGTAAGGAGATATAAATGATGAATTATACAAAACAGAAAAGCACAATTCATTGCATATTGTAAATAGAGTATGCATTATTTTTTTAAGGTCCTGTATATGTACTTTTTTTCCACAGGGTCAAAATTTGGCGGAATCAAAAAATTCCTTTTCAATCTGCAGGTGGAAAATTATTTCTTAAATTGCAACTATATGCCTTAAATGTACTTTAAGTACACTGGGACAAATTTCCGCAGAAAATTTGTGACAATGTACACAGCGTACTAAATCAATACCACGCGGAAAAAAGTACTTCTACAGTATTCAAATGTTATTGCAATGTGGGTTATATAATAAAGGGTACAACCATTTACAGTAATTTTTATTTTTAGTGAATGTGGAGTATTTCAAAACCTTTTCTATACATGTTAGGTCTGAGGGCCAGTGAAGGTTATTTCCATCTTTCAAATGTCTAGCAGTGTCACAAAACTTATTGATTATTCAAGCAATTACCCCAATCATTCTTACCCTTATTTAAATAAAAAAAAAGGAGGTGGTACCATCATTTTCCTTGCACTGAATTGAAAAATGTCCAGTCATATTTAGATACAGCAAAAAACAAGTACCATTAGTAAAAAGGAAACTATTGTTGTGTTTGATCCAGCTGTAATTTCAAACTCTGCAGATGATCCTGACTACAACCCCAAAGAAGCCAAGAAACTCGAAAAACAAATGGAGAAACAAGATGAGCAGAAGAAGACATTCCGAGGGGCAGCAAAAGCGGTCAGTCTGGCCAACAAACTATCCCCAAAGGCTCAGAGGAAGAAGTCAAATACACCAGCAGTAGCACAGCTAAAGGTATACTGACTGGCTAGAAGTTAGACATTGTGGTGTAGCTAATGCATGTAATAGAAAATTGACTGGCTCTTTGGTCAGCTCCAATTTGGTTTCCCTGATTCTAACTGTTCTGCAATATTATATACAAGGAATGTTACTGTGATGGCTTGAAGAAAAAAAATCCATGGATACATACAGTAAAGCCTCTTTAGTCTTGATATATTTTTTAATGAAATATGATGTGTAAATATCTCTATCTTGTTCTTTATTTGCAAAATAATTTTTTTTCCCAACTTTTGATTATTCACATTGTTATAAGACAGGATGAAAAAAATTACTAAATAAACTCTTTTGAAAGTATTTGGATTAATTAGTTCCTACTCAATTCTACATTTTGGAAATTTAAAGACCAAAGAGCCATATGAAACTTATTGAAATAGTCATATTAGTATAACAGATCTGTATAGCTGTTTTTGGTTGTTGGTGTTGTGTTGTTGCATGCTATAACTGTTGTTTGTGTGACTTATTTGTGTGACAGAACATCAAGTCGGGACTCGGTCTGTTAAATTCAGCTTTTGATATGTCGGAGGAAGAAGCTGAATCAGACAAAAAGAAAAAGAAACAAACCTCCAGGAAGTTCAGAAAACTTGAGTCTGAGCTCAAGGTAGGAGGCATGGCCATGTTTGTTTGCTGTTATTATAGTGTTAACACCAAAGTAGCATGTTTTTGTATTCCATATTATGGCAGAATTTAAGGAAATGATTTATAATTATTTACATAGAATGAAGAGTTTGTATGTTTGAGATAGTTTAGGAATGTATTCTCAGAATAAAATTGTACTATTTATGAATTTTAAAGCATTTTTCACCTTGCATGTTGAATTAATGCCAGTATGGCAGTGCATTGAAGAGGACTTTTTATTTATTTATTTTTTTTTTACAGGACACTTAAAACAAATCTAAATTCTCTTAAACAAAATTATGTAAAGAGGGAGTGGGACCTGAATTAAAAGACATATTTTACATATGATCAGGAATTGAAGTTTTAGATTTTTGCTCAATGTCCACATTATTGAAGACATTTTTTAGATGTTTAATATATCTCAGTCATTTCAATTCTCTGAAATCACTGCATACACTATATTAGTGCTGCTAATTGTGTTTAAAACAAATTTATCCATCAAACATATCTTTAAGTCAGTTCAAAGTTGCCTCTCATTCTATAGTACTTTCAGAACTCTTTAAAAAAAGAGATAAAAATGTGCTTTAATTGAACTGTTTTCTGTTTTTAAGGCTATATGTGTTATAATTTGTTGAATGAATACTTATGACAGATATTGTCATTTTAGGTATACCCCAATGAACTGGAGGGTCAGACTGAATTTGATGGATTTAAGGACTGGCTTCACACTTTTGAATTATACAGAGGGAAGAAGTCTGCTACAGAGGACACGGATGAAAGTCGTATTGTTGGAAAGTTCAAGGTCAGTGGACTAAATCATACTTACCAATGTAATTGTGAGAAGTTATACCAAATATACCAAACCAAAAATATCATAAATAAAGGAGAGATCATGAAGCTTTTTTTTTAAAAGTATAGAACATACAATTTATATTTTGCATCAAAGGCTTTAGTTATGTATGCGTATAACAGAAAATGTATCTGTAACATATTAAACATCATCTAGATCTGTTTCATAAATTCAGCAATTGTCTTCATTTCTTAGTAGCAATAGGCATTATGTATTATATGTTTGAGAAAATATGTTGGTATTTTAGGGATCCTTGAAAATCTACAAGATTCCCCTGCCTGATGATATTGAGGACACCACAATAACTGGAGGAGACCCCACCTGTGGCCTCTTTCAGGGACTACCCAGCAATGATCCAATCAAAGTCCTGGTCAGAATCTACATTGTTAAGGTAAGCTTTTGGGAACTACAAGGCCAGAATGTGTACTCTGATATAAGCAACTTATTTTAAGAAAGTCCTTTTATAGTTCCTTATACCAAGATTCTCTTTGTAAGAAAGAGTTATGAGGGATTGGGAAAAGATATAATGTCCATATAACAGAGCTCTCTTATATCCAATATCTTCATAACTGAGTTTTACTGTACTCTGAAATATGCTATAAATTTCTGTTTTGGATTTAGGCTTGTATCAAACAAAAAAAAAATTAAAAAAAAAAAAAAACGTCAAGTGTCAGAAATTTTATGATCTGTTTCAAGATTATTTTTTTGTTCATTGAATATATCAGCTTGTGGTTCAGTGCAGTATTTTAGCTAGAGTTGTCTTTCTTTGAATAGAAAACCCATGCCCTCTTTCTTGCACAAAATAATCTATTTTATAGGAATAAATGGAATTTGAGTGTTATATAGCTTATTTTTTATTATCTATCAAGTATGATAGCCTTATTTTTTTTCTAGCCATAATTCCATAGTTGTGTGATAATTAGCAGTTTTCGGTTGCTAAAGTTTTGTACATCTGCTGCAACTTGAGAATAAAGAGTTAAAATTTGATCTTCAAATTATCCGTTCAGATTATCAAGTGTTAGTTTCATGGATTTACACAGTATCAAACAGGCAATATATATTCTGGTTGTAGGCAAACGATTTGCATCCAGCAGATTTGAATGGGAAGGCTGACCCCTACATGGTGATACGATTGGGAAGCACCACCATCAACGATAAAGAGAACTATGTCTCCAAACAACTCAACCCAGTGTTTGGGAAGTAAGTTGTTTGTTTAAGATTACTACCAGTGTGTTTATGTGTATTGTTGTTTGTTTTTTTCTTTCTTTTTCCAGAAAAAAATGTCATTACGAGTTGAATATTTTTCTTTGGGATAAAGAAAATTTTAGGTCATGAACTTTAATGAAATGTATGGATATATAGAATCCTTTAATTAACGTTCAGTCTTAATTAGAAAAGATATCTTCCCTTGAAAATCTGTAAAAAAAAAAAATAATAATAATAATAAGAGTAATAATTTCTCTTCAATTTGCATGGTGATCTCTGAATTATAATACATCAAATTATAAATAATATTTAATGAATCTCTTTACCAATTGCTTTTTTTTTTCAAGTTTTAATTTATTTTTTAGTTATGAAAATGGTACATTGCCTATAGGCTTCTATGTTAGATTTATTGGTTCATATCCATCTATTTTGAAATAATTTTGAAAAAAAAAATCTTACAGTACTCTGAACTACAGAATATTCAATATTTTCCTTGAGATGACTTGTATTCGGAATTTAAGATAATTTTGGGCTATTTATGCATCAGATACCTAATTGTGAATATTTGAAAATATAATATATATTTAAAGATTTTGAAACATTAAAAAATCTGTAAATGTACATTGTAATTGCAGTATAAAAATATTTGGCATGATCAGATTTTTTTCTTCATATTCAAAAAAATTAAGTCCATATTTTATGAAAGGTAACTTTCTCTCTCTCTCTCTCTCTCTCTCTCTCTCTCTCTCTCTCTCTCTCTCATGGAATAATTATATGAACAAGTATGGTACATGGATATATTAGACCAGAAGCTAGCTGTCAAATCAGATTAACTTTGGTTCTCACGAAAATGTAGTGGGAAGGTTGGGACACATCTGCAATTAATGAGTGTCCACTCTATATTGAATTAAGTTTGTAAATTGGATTTTAATAGCCAAGTTAAGCCTGATTAAGCCTCCTAATACACAAAATTGCAGCAATATGCCATGCTGAGCTATGCATGGAAGCTTTCGGTAGAATTCCTCTTGTCTATTAGATGAAAACAAGAGTTCCTCTAAGATTTATATATCTACTTCAAAGAAGATAATTCAATTGTTTGAATGGGAAGATTCACTCCTTCAAATAACAGGCTACAATTTGAAAACACTATGTCATGGTTTGAGGGTGGTATATCTGGCTCCATCTTTCCGCTTGATTCGGTTACTTCAGTGACATTATTTACACGTGCCCCTCGTATATTTTTCTAGATATTGACAACACAATAGATATCTGGGTCTGATGCAGTAACATCTCTGATCTTTGTCATAGATAATTCAGGACAGGATGAAATTTCAGGAATCATAATCAATTATAAATTTTAAAAGCAAGAGAGTTATGTTAATTTTAAACTGATGCTCATTTGTCAATTTCATTGATTAAACGAAAACTATGCATTATTTTGATGGAAGAAAAAGAACATGAAAAAAATCTGTTCCAAAATATTTCTTGTTCTAGATTTAGATATATTTTTACTGGAAGGGAAAAATTGTTATTTATAAAAACAGATCTGACAAATTTGATTGACTTGCCGAAATGAAATGAACATGAAAAGCAGGGAATATTTAAGGATCCTAGTCCAATTATTAAGCAGAGAACGGCACTTGATGTGTTCTTATCAGTGGGGGACCTACGTACTAGCAGCGTCAATGCTATACCAGTAATTATTTTAACCTCAACATCCCAGAATTTCTTTCAGACACATGGAAAAAATATTACAGTGCAGATCGAATTATTCGAAAATAAAAAAAAATATTTTTTTTTTACCTTGAATGAATGCATGTTTTTTTTTGCTTTTATAGTAATTTATGTTTTTTATTAAGATTTCTTCATTCCTTAGTTTAGATTAAAAACACACACACACACAAAAGCAAACAAAAATAAAAACACATACACAAACCTTAAAATTCATTGACATTTTATAATTATGGCAATTTATTAAATAATTTTTTTAAAGTATGAGATTTTTTGTGTACAGTGCATTGAGGTTTTCTTTCAATTCAATTATCATGAAGAATAACTTTATCTATTTGAATAAGTTTTATGAATTTGTAGTGGTAAAAAATATTGTTTATCTTATTTTGTTATATTATCTTTTATTGTAAATTATTAACCAGTAATGTAATAAAAATCATAGGAAATCTATTTAGTATATATTGAAAAAAAAAAAGAATTATATCTGTATATTTACATGTATTTAATGATTTGTAATCATAGAAAAGACCATTTTTGCTTTGGTTTCATGCAATCTCCTCTTAAAATAATTAAAATAATTTCTGTATTAATTTTGAGAAAGGAAAATTATATGTAAATAAAGAAGTACTTGAGACACTAGATTATACAAGTACTCATTTTCCTTGAAAAAAAAAAGAAGGATTCCTTTGAAATGATTAGCATAATTTGCTCAAGATAAAAATGACTGAACATGTTTTCTTACGCAGAGTGTAAAAATGTTAGTCTGAAAACTCTTAGGAGATTTTAACAAAGGTTTCCACTTCAGGGGGATTATGGAAAGTTTACGAACTTGATATTCTTCAGCCATCTTGTATCTGTGGTCCATTCTAGATGACAATTTCATTTGTAATGTTCACCCTGAAATTTATATGTACATTTACCAAAGGTTGGTTCAGTTTCACATATCGTATGATGTGTATATTGCGTGTTGTACGACAGGTGTATGATCATTTTATATCCGTCCAATCATTTATATGTGACCACTTTCCTGACCCTAGATTCTTACATGACCAATATTTTGCATTTCTTTCTACTTCAGTAAAAAAACATCATTCATTTTTAGCCAATTTTTTGAAGACGCTACCAAAATTGCTATATCAAGTTTCTGTCTTGAATTTCGTATCTTGAATAGATTAAAAGTACGGAAGACATATTCCTTTGCTGCAGTGTTAACCTTTTCTTTCTTTTTGTATTTTCTCCTGAATGGGCAGAGGTGACCCCTACATTTTTTTAATTTAATGGAAAATTGCGTCAAAGAGTCTTCGATCAGATTTCATTGTGTTTGTATATTCCACTGTCTTCACTTCATTAACGGGCAGATGAGTGTTCATTGTTTTGGAAGGTTTTGTGGTGAAGGCTCAGCAAGTCTGCATCTATACATTTTTTTTCTTTTGCTTTAAAAAATAAGACTGAATGGTGTCGAAATATCAGAGACAATCTTTTTCCACCCCATTTGTCTGCATTTTCGAAACATTCAGATTTTGGGAGGGAAGTAGGTTTACAATACCCACAAACTTCAAAACCATTTGATTGCCTTAAGGTTCAACTTGGCAGTTATTAAGCAGTGAAAAAAATGGAATTAAACTATCAAAATATCAGTTTTCAGATCCGACAATTAAGCCTCCTGTAGTGATCTATGGAAATCTATTTTTTTAATGTCTCAATAAATTTTAATATAATTTTATTTCTTTTTAATGATAATTTACGGTAATGGATACCGATGATATCGATTATCTGAGGCTGAATTCTCATGTTTATATATAAATTTGATATCAAGGATGTAAATTTTTTTTTTTCAAGTGTCAGTTTGGATAAATTTTTAATTCTTGTTTTAACAAAAAAATTGTCATTTCATTCTTTACTTTTTTTTCTGCGAAATTTCTTGTCTCCTTTTTACCATGCCACACATATAACATAGCAAGTTGTGCTGTTGTTTAACTAACGCTACGGTGTGATAATTAAAATAATTTTTTTTTTCAATCTCCAAAGTAAAAGTCACAAATGCTGCTCACTGCTATTGTTTCCTTTTTAGATTTCAAATATTTTGTTACAGTTTCATTAATACCTTCTGATAAGTCAAAGTTTCTTCTCAGTCCTATAGAGTTCATATAATATCTAAGTTTGACTGTATATAACTTAAAAAGTTTATTTGTATTCATTCATTTCCTCTCCAATTTTATATACATGTCAAAGTTGATAA
Source organism: Saccostrea echinata (assembly GCF_033153115.1). NCBI lineage: Eukaryota > Metazoa > Mollusca > Bivalvia > Ostreida > Ostreidae > Saccostrea > Saccostrea echinata. The sequence continues at coordinate 4,072,690 of NW_026889759.1, forward strand.
CAAATAAATGAATAATCAATCACAAAATAATGATCACCCAAAAATGAGACATGGCCGGGCCTGGTGGTGTTTTAAGAAGCAGCCTTCAAGGTTGACTCAAGTGGAATAAAAAAATCCTCTATTTACAGTTGTCATATTTTAAATTAAGCAGCTGAAAATTTTTTTTAAAACAATATGAATTTTTTTTGCAGATGCTTTGAAATTGAGAGTACCTTTCCGATGGAGTCCTTTCTTACTGTGCAGATTTACGACTGGGATCTGGTGGGAATGGATGACCTCATCGGAGAGACCAAGATTGACCTTGAGAATCGCTACTACAGCCGTCACCGCGCCATTTGTGGGATCTCTGCTAAATATGACCAGTAAGTCTATAGCTATAATACTGGGAAATCGCTGATTTTCATGAACATTTGATTTTCGTCACGGTATGAAGAGATCCTCAAATTCATGTCCTCCTCAAAATGTAAAATTTCAAACATAAAACAATTGAACACTTCAACCATGAAATCAAATCCCAACCAGCTAATTTTTTTCCCCTCAAACAATGAAAATTTGACCCGACGAAAATGATTGTACAATATGACTTGTGTCTTTCTTGTTTATTTACTTCAATGCTCTCTGTGTACTTGTGGCAAGTATATTTTGGCATGTGTGACACAGTACAGTATAATTTTTCCAAAATGGATATCAACGATTCCCTGAAAAGTTGTCAAAAAGACAGGAAAATATTTGAGATAGTATATACATGGCTTGCTGTTAATTTTTTCTTTTTGGTCACAAAGTTTGAATCTTCAAAGTCAACATGTTAGGAGTTCAAATTCTACAGACACATGTTTATATCATTTAAAAACAATTGATGAAGCAAGGGGTTTGCAAGTCAAATAGCACATTCAACATAAATATAAATACATGCACATCCAATTTGATATTTATTTTAAAGATTGTTGAATTTTTTTTTATACAAACATTCATGTCCTCCATCCAATGTTTGGCTCTTTTTTTTTTTTTTTTTAAATGAGACAGTGAAGGTTTATCCAGATTTATATTTTCAATTTATGCTATACTGGGTTTAAAAGCAAGTTAAACATGTATGTTCTCTCTTGTTTTACTATAAGCTACTATAGGCAAATAATCATAAAATTTTGGCATGTTTCCTTTTCTCAACTATGCCCACACTAGTCTTTTAGAAAAAGTAGGAGAGATGACATTACGGCTTCTAGAATGTGTAGTCCAGTTATTCACTTTACCCAAGTCTAGATACATGTACCATATTTTCATTGGCATGTTTGATGCAAGTACAGTTAAACATGCTTATAGCAAAATGTCAGGGACAAACAATTTCAATTTGTTATAAATCTAATTTGTTACATTTAATATGTACAGGGAATGAAAATCACTTCACTATAAGAGTGAATTCATTATAAGCAGGTCTGTCGCAACTGTGTTTTACTGTACTATATTGCGTTCTAGCTTATCTATACTACTATATTAAAATAATAGACTCGAATTTTTGGCCTTTAATACCGATAAATCGGAAGAGTACCGTCTTTTATTTAATATATTTTAAACATCATTGGTACTTGAAGATTACCAATTTGTTTTTATTTTTTCTCAATTAAGCTTCGCTATTTAATAATCAACGAAAATGCCTCAAAAAATTCCGGAAATCATCTGGATTTTTTGGATTTTACAATCTTGCGCTTGCGCATTACATTCACGCTAAATCACGGTGCATTCGGCTCACCTCGGCTGACTACGGTACCCTACATCATTTGATGTAATCGGCCGAGGTGTGCCGAGTGATCACGGTGTTCAAATCAATCTCCCTTGCAGAATTGTCGTTCATTTCTCTCTTATACACGAATGTATGAGCCGTTGGTCGAGAGTGTGTTCAAATCAGAGAAGCCAAAAGTATATACTAAGTAGATATATATTTGTTATTGTATAATTTCTCTAATAAGAAATCATTAATGTATATGAACAGAATATATAGCAAATTTCCAATGAAAATTTACACTTATTTGTTATAGGCGTCGGAACCGGGGGGGGGGGGGGGGGGGGGGCGGGGGGGGCTAGGGGGGCTTAGCCCCCCTTTTTTTTGCAAAGATAGGCATAATATAGGCATTGAAAACTGGGGCTTACCTTTTTTCGTTGGTTTGCCCCCCCCCCCCCCCCCCACTTTCAAATAGCCACCCCACTTTCAATTTGCTTCTGACGTCTATATGTTTGTATTATCGTAATCGTTTCTGATTTTATATCCATACAAATGTGATATTGTGGCCACGTGGGTAATCATTCGCCATCTCGGAGACACATTTATTATATGTTATTTATATCTCTGACCATCTCAACGGAGGCAAAAAGCTCATGATCGTAGGAGCAACATTAATGTAACTACCCAATTTATTTTATCCCTCCTTTCTTTTATGCTTTTTTGAGGGGAACTGAAGGGGGGGGTGTGTTACAACTCCAGTTAGAATCACATCTTAGTGAAGTAGGCATTCTTTTTCCGCCAAAAATTACAATAACTACTATATAAAAATTATAGACTCGAATTTTTGGCCTTTAATACCGATAAATCGGAAGAATACTGTCTTTTGTTTTATGTATTTTAAACATCATTGGTACTTGAAGATTACCAATTTGTTTTTATTTTTTCTCAATTAAGCTTCTACTTTTATTACTTTTTCTATGTACCAATTCAAGGATATTACATTAATTTTTATCAAAACAGACAGTCTTTTACAGATTATATACCTGTCTATTACCTGTGTATATATAAAGTATATGTATTAGCAGTTCTTAACTCTTTTATTGTTGAGGTCATATTTTGAAAAAGTTGAGACCTGCAGTGTTAAAATTGTTACAAAAATTTTTACACCTTTACTTTAATAACTGATTGTGTAAAAATACCAGCTTAGCACAATTCTTCATTTTCATTACTTTGCTTGATATGTATCAGCAGTGTGCTCAACTCTTTGCTGTTGTCATATTTTCAATGAACATCGATCCATAATTTCTTTTATCAAATTTGTTTGGAAAGGTGAAATTTATGTAAGCTCCGGCGTGATTCGAACTCAGGACTTGATTTATAGCTAACTGGTGGTCAAACCCATTCTGCGCTACGCCGTTACGCAACAATTTTAAAAAAACAAAAACAAAAACAAAACAAAACAAACACAAAAAAAAAACAGAATTATATTAACATCCATTGTTTATTTCAAAAATACCTTACAATATGAATGTGTCGATGTATCTATTTTGTAAATGTCCGATATGCACATGGATGCATTCATAACAATGTCAACCCGTGCACACACGGGTCAAAATCTAGTATGCTTTAATGTAAAATGTTTTCAAAGATGGACAAATAAAAGTATATTCTCTCTTGGAATTTATTTATTTCAAAAGCGAATAATAGGCCATTTTGTTTCACTGAAAAGAAGTTTATTTACAGATGCATAAAAAGGCATCTATTTGATACATGATGGTGTGTTATTTTAGAATTGCCTTCATTTAAAATTCCCCCAAAATTAATAATAAAAATTCATGACATGTGTGGTTTTCAAATAAGAACAGGTTTAACTGGAAAGATAAAGCATTTGTAGCACATTTTGTGATTCATAGGGACCCTAGCATAATGTTTGGACAAGATCTAGAGGTTGATGATGAAATTATTTAGAACAGTGCATTTGCAAGAATCATTGTTATCTAATTCACTTGGGCTCAATTTGACAAGATTAAATTTATTACAATTTGTTATTTGAGTAAAAAGAAATCGAGTCTTTGTTGCCTTAATGTATTTTTGTGGAATGGAAATATGGTTCCTTGCATGCTAAGTCGACAAGTCATTTGGACTTGGCTGGTTCTATGACATTATGAGTAAGCTATTTCTTAACATCAGCTGAAGGCTTCATTTATCAAAGGCAAGCACAAGCTTAAGCAGGAAGGAGGCTCGTCAGAGACACAGTTACGGAATCACGTAGCTTTCTTTAGTCTTTTTAAACTGTGAGGTAATTGAATGATTGAACACTGGTATTATCATAGAAATTACACCAAATGACAGATATTCATCTCTTCTGACATATTGGTGGCATCCTTTTTCTCTTCATGATAACGAGTTGTTGTGTAATCAGTTTCCATAACGTACCCATTCTCCTCTCCTAATCTTCATAGATTTATGATGTCATTGTCAACTATTGGCATAATTTTATCCAATTAATATTGCTGCTACCACATCTAAAATTGGATTAGCCCGTGTTTGAAAAATGAACTTGAAAAGTGATCAATTCAAGACACAATTGGTGTTTAGCATGAAATTTAAACAAAACTGATAATGAATTAAATTTAAAAAAAAAAAATCGTTGTTGATTTTTTTCTTGGTAGTAAATTTGTAATCTATATTTTCATCAAAATAAGTGAAAATGATAAATACTGTCAGCATTTTTTGTTCTTTTTCCTTAATATAAATGTATTTTTTCCCCATTTCCTCATTGTATATACAAATCAAATACATGAAAATACATGTTTGATATGTTGTAAATAGGCCTGCTTTTACCAAAATTTACAGGTTTGGCACCTTAAAATTTTTCAAAGATATATTTTTAATTGAAGAGGTCCCACAAACCAGTGGTCACATAAATTCAACATTTCTTCCATCAGTTGTGTAATTTTACCATGATTTTTATTTAGTGTTGGATACAATGCTTGGAGGGATCCCATGAAACCTACACAGATACTGGCCAAACTATGCAAGGACGGAAAAGTGGATGGACCGCATTACCAGCCAGGGAAGGTCCGAGTTGGTAACCGGATATTTACCGGTACCATAGACCATACAGATGATCAAGGTAAGGACAGGTGATTATAGGTCAAATTATGGAGCCTAAAGGAGGAATGCAGTAGAATGTCCTAGTTTAATATATTGATGGGGAAATGCACTTTTAAAGATATCCCCCCCCCCTACAGCCAGACATTTTTATTGTGAAGAGGAGTACACAAGGCCTTGTAATTTAGTGAGACAAGGTGTGGTGGTAAACCACAATATGATAAAAATCATGTACATTAAGTGTAATATTTCAATGTGTGGTGTATCCCAAATCTTGAACTATTAAAATAGAATAGGAAAATATAAATGACTACTGTGGATTTTGTACACATTTAATGGATATACTAATGGAAAATGTTCAGATTTAAAATTATAACTATATTTAGCCTACCCCCCCCCCTTCCTCCCCCCTCCAGATAAAATCCATTATATGTGACATAGAATCTTTCTGTAATCACACATTTGGATATTAGAAATATATACATTGGATCAGATTTTGAGGATGTTGGTAGCCCTCTATGGTTTTGGCTAATTACAATGAGGGTAGATGTTTCAGGTACAACAGTAACCATATGTTTCTTGTTTTGACACTGATGTATGTAATTCATTGTAAATGTGTTGGGTAGGTGCTCAACCATCCGTTTTGAATACTTGATGAGAAAATGAAAGGAGGGAAATTGACAAGGAAGTCCCAATAATTACAGATTTCAGAGAATACCTTCAAGGATCACTGTAAAGTCGCCAAAATATCGTCACCCCGGAGATAGAATTTGAAAGATTTTGATCAAACTTGCTGCTCCATTGTGTGAATTTTCTTTGTTATATCACATTTCAGGACATTAATAGAACAGTTACATAATGGGTCTTATTACTTTACATTTATATATTATTTAAAAAACACTTTTAAAGAAGCTTTTTTGATAAAAATTAAAATGCATTGGAAGAATTATAAGCAATATTCTTGTTTAACATGGATGAACTCGATTGCATCCATTTACGCCTCACAGATGGTCTCAATCTATGAATAAAGCTATCATTGAAGATGAAACAAAATTATGACAATTTTTTATTTTTATTATTTTTAAAATTTTACAGAGCCATCACTTGCAAAATAAGATTATGCATCATTTTTTGTGGGGTTGACAAATTGTTGACCTTGTAAATTTGTTTTATCTTTTGAATTATCCCTGCAACTTTGCCCATATTCAACTGATGTTCCTGCAATATTACCTTTGTTCAACTAAATCAGTAACAATGGGTGCCTTCCACTGCTTGTTTATATTGACTGTGGTGTAGTTGCTCTCACATCTGTTGCAGAATAATCAGACAACTTTACCAGCAACATACTGCAAGTTTAAATAGTGAGCCTTTTTGATCCATGTTTGTCTTTTGTCTCTTTTTCACTGCGTATCTGTTAATCTCTTGATAATTATGACTTCAATAGAACCAACTGCACATTTTCTACTCAACACAAAGCAACTTCAATGGAAAGATACACAAAATCATTCATGAATTGGATACCTCCTTTTACAAGGGAGAGCTTCTAGGAAATTGTGGAAAAGGATGGGCTTAAATTTTCAAGAAATCTTTTACCAGAAGCAATAGGGCTATGTATTTAATTACATGACTGATATTTATTAAGGTTATTGATAAGGCAGGTTTATCCAGAGAAAAATTGGGTTATTTTCACTTATAAATCAATTAGAGTAACCTGCCCTTGGTAAAAATATTTGTATGTCAAAGTCAGGGGTCATGAGGTTGGTAACCATGGCAATTTACAAAAGCGATAGAGCCAAGCAAAATATATGCAAAATATCAAATCCATACCTCTTACAGTTCTCAAGGTATAAGGTAGTTCAGATAAGTAATATTAATGAACTAGCCACTTACTGATAGTTTGATCCCAAATTTGTGTGGAAGTGATCACTCCTAGGAGTTGTAACCCCCCCCCCCCCCCCAAAAAAAAAAAAAGGGAGAGGGATACATTATTGCAGCTACTTCAGATGTTGCATCTGACCTACATTTTCTGAATGAGTGAACAGGTTAAAAGTTTTTGAAGCAAGTCCATTCCTCAGCTGTTCCTACATGTTAGTTACTGTAAGGCCTATGGTGCCTTAACTTATATAGATGATGCATCTAGGATGCTTACTACCATGATGCATCTGACCTACATTTCCAGATGGGTGACAAAGTTTAAGCTTTTGAACAAGTTCATTGTATTGTAAAAGCCTACTTGGATGAAACTTGCATGAATTCTGACCTACCTGGATTATCTGACTTACATTTTCCAGGTGATGGAAATAGTTTAAGATTTGGAGCAGTACATTTCAAAGAACTATGAATCCTAAAAAAAACAAACTTGCATGTGTGTTGCATCTTGGTATGCACACTACAAAATTCATTTAATTTGAAACTTTGCCGTCACTTATAGATACTATTTATTAAGGTGAGCTTCGTAATCTTTGATTATGTTTTGACAAACTGATCCTTGACAGGATTGATATACTTTTTTAGTATGAAAATGCTATTAGTACGAAAATGCTATTTTCTGATTTTCTTGAGGTGTATTTTACAGAGAGTCGTAAAAACCATGAGGAACAATTGGCTTTGTCGGTTCTTAGACGGTGGGAAGAAATACCGAAAGTCGGCTGTAAACTAGTACCAGAACATGTTGAGACCCGACCACTCTTCAACCCAGAAAAACCAGGCATAGAGCAGGTGATTTCTCTATACTACCTGATCTTTCTTTATTGCAAATGATGTTTCTTAATCCCAGAAAAACTGGAGAGAGAAGATAAAGTGTGTCCACTCAAAATCTTTCAAATTTAAAAAAAAAAAAGTAATTTCTTAAATTATATATAGAAATAAATTTAGGATAGATGAGGTCTCTGGACACCAATGCATTTTGTTCATTGAAGCCTTTTGTTTTCTCTTGGACCTGTGCACTGTAATGTTGCAGCAACATTTGGAAAGGAGTACATGATAAGTTTTGTGCAAAAATGATTTTTTTAGATGTACCTTTATTACAATCATTACGTAACTATTCTTCTGTGGTTGTATGGAATTAGATAGGAAGCCGCTACCAGTGTCCTTAGGTGTGAACAGGGTTCACTGTTTAGAGTCTGATAATTGATTTTACACTCTCAGGTTTTGTTAGGTAATAGTTTTCCTGTTCTTCCTCAATGTTTAACTCTTCGTACTTACAGATATTCATTTGAACTTCAGTATCTCGAACATCAATATCTCGAATACCATGGTATATATGTTAAAATGAGTTGGAGGCCCTAGCCATTTTTCTTTATGTATTTTAACTTTGATATGTCAATTCCTCACATATCTCATGATCCCTGGGTTCAAGATAATAGGGTTTGACTGTATATGATAAATCATGATATTTAACATTTCTTACAAGCTTCCTGAAATCAGAGCTCACTTTATTTAGTATCAAAGTCAATATAAAAAAAGGTATACTTGCTCTTTGTTCAGAACTTGAAATGTTCATTTAAGTTATTCTTAAAATTTGCAAAAAGAACAAACTCAAGTGACATATTTCTAAAATGCATAAATTCCAGCACAAGGCTACATTATATATTTATCATCTTTATATGGCCACAGAGGATAATACTAAATAATTTCCTATGTAGTGGATACATCCAAAAAAAAAAGATCATCTTTTCAATTTTAGCTTAATTTGTCATTTGTTTTGAATGTAAAATTTAAGTGATGGTAAAGCAGCATTGCCATATACAGTGAAAACTGTCTAATCTGACATGCTCTGGGAGATAAATTTTGTGTCAGAATAGACAGGGTGCCAGACTACACAGTGTTAAGAACATGGAAAATAGTAAAATAGGGATTAAAATAAAGGTCGGAATTCACAGTGAAACAGATTGCAAATGTGTCGAAACGGACAGTTTTTACTTTATAAGTTTTGTCTGCCTCATAAAGCGTTGTGTTTGAGGCTTGTTGGTTTGAATATGCGGTAATCCTACATCTTGCCTTCACATTTCCATTAAAGTGTTACTATGAGAAATGAGGTTTTCTTGTTCATACAACAGTAAAGATTTCTTTTTTATTTTTAGGGTAAATTAGAAATGTGGGTTGATATGTTCCCTATGGACATGCCAGCTCCCCCACCCCCAGTGGACATCAGTCCCAGGAGGCCAAAGAGGTTTGTATTGTAAACTAAATATTTTAAGCATTCATTGTGTCTGTGTGTTTACTGAAGAAGAAAGTATAGGTCCAGATAATAATGCTAGATATACTGTATACAGGGAAATTTTTGCCCCCCCCCCCTTTATTTTTGCCCCTTTTGCCCTTGTAGGTAGTAAGCTAATTTAACAAAGACCGAGATATTTATTTTTTAACTCAGCTATGTAAGGGCAAATTTAAAATAGGGCAAAAATAACTTTGTGCAAAAATAACTCTGTATACATTACAGTAGTCCATATTTAATTCCTTGATGTCTGATTTGTAGGATCTTTATTGTGGTACATGTACTGTGAATCAACTATATCTCAAGTGACTGCATATTTATGAGACAATATAAATTGCATTTATTCATGCAATTTGATTTTTGCATATACTCTAGACAATAAGTAATTTCCCAGCAGGCACACAACATTGAAAAAAACTTTGAATCAACGTTGATTATATATGTTGATTCAACGTTTAGTTTATGTAAGATTTTGAAAATTGAGTTCAACGTTGAAATCTTAACGTTGATTCAATGTTGAAAATCAATGTTGATTAGACATTGAATAAAAGTTAATTCAACATTGTTGTTTTTTTTCGGGGGTGGGGATAACTTATTTAAAATTATATTTTTTTATTAACTAAGATGCCTTCATAATTATATAAAGGAAAACATATATAAACCTATATTGTTAACATTTAATTAACTTCCTATCAATAGATCAGTTGCAATAAATTTCACAAAAATACATTTTATAAATTACATGTAATCAGTACAAAACCCAAACATTTTACAAATGTTTTCTATCTTCACGCGTGGTCAAGAAATAGTCCAATACACGAAAACATTCCAAGATAAGATGTAAATCTTATACGGTAACCATTTTGATGCATCAGATGCGCATTAGGACAAATTATGTCTCTTCACTGTTGGCATTAAATCTTGGCGTTAGAGTCCTGGTGTTGGAGTCCTGAGGGTGGTGTTGGTCTTTGTGGGTGGTGTTGGACTCCTGGGGTGCTGTTGATCTCCTGATTAGTGTTCTCTCCTGGATTATGTTGGTCTTCTGAGTGGACAGATTGGTGCAGCGTTTTAGTTGGTTACCCCTACAATGTACAATTTAATATAACAAATATTCGTATAATGAAATATGTTAAAATTGTGTTCAATCTCATAATCTTTTTATTCCAAAATTATCTTTCAGTGAAAATTGACGAAGACTTTAATAAACAATTAATATCTTGCACTTTTTCCAAATTATGAATAATCAATCCAAAGACAAATTTAATTATTAAAAACGAATTATTAAATAAATACATATATGCAAAAATTAGTTAATTTCTTGGCATTGCAAATGATATTTATTAATAAAACTTTAAAATGCAAATTTTTAAAGTGTAATGAGAATGGTTAATGCACTGTATACCATTTGATTTCCATGTGCTAACATTCATCAGTTGCTTAATTTGCTGGAAGCCGTGAGGTGCTGGAATGTACTTCATTAACAAGGTACATCTATATCATTGTTTGGCCGTGAGATTAAATCTATTTCTGCATGATATTTCTTCCATCTCTATATAAGCCATGCCTGCTGTTCACAAAACACAAAATAAAATGAAGTATATTGAAAGTGTAACAGGAAAGTAAAGAAAAAAATTGTTAAAAGTATGTGTTCCATCAAAGCAAAAGATTTACACTTGAATTTCTCAACCCAAACTTGTGCAGCAGTTCAATATCTCATAAAACAATTATTTACAGGTAAAACTCAAATCCAAGACATGAAAAAAAATCATTAAAAGAGGAAATTACTTATAAAATAATGATTTACTCATCAAATAAAAGAAAGGGGGAAAGGGATATACTGGAAAACAGACGGGGAATTCCTGACTGCACCCCCCCCCCCCCCCAGTAAAGCTATACAAAGACAGATTCATAAGAATCTGAAAATAAAATTCAGGGTTCCTTAAGATATTACAAATGTGAAAATGGGATGTAAACGGGACTCGGTGTGCCATGAAAACTGTCCAAAAGCCTTCGATGGAAATGGTAGACTTCCCCTGAATGCTGGTGGTTTCGCCCCGGTTACCTGTTCGCTCTGAGTGGTTTCGCGCCATTTCCCTGTTCGCCCTGAGTGGATTCGCCCCCATTGCTTTTCTTGAAACTTACAGTGTGCTTGGTGTTTATTTAAGCAAAAGTCGTTTGATTAATGAGTGTTTAGATTAATATAATTATTGAGCACTTTAATTAAATTCAGTTATGAGTTGCCAGTCTGATTTTCACGACAGATATAAGATAAGAACTTTTCTTCAAAAAATCACGAACACGGGAAAAAAAAACATAATTCATCTATGTTAAAATATGTAAAATATATGTTTCGTTTAAGCGTTTCAATTTTATTCCAACAATCTCCATCTTTTTTTCAAAGTTTGATATATGTAGATTTACTTCATTAAAAACGTAATCAAATAGGTGTGCCGTGTAGATAGCTTTGCTATCTATACAATAAAAACCACACTCTCTACCATCGGCTCATACATTCACCCCTGTCGTTGGCTCGCGTATATCACAGTGATAAGCACGAGAAATAGTGCGTTTGTTTAAATTCATTATAATTAAATGCCTGCACTAATGTTCCTCTTTTAAGGTAGATATTTACTAAGTATATCTAGAACTATTAGTTAAATTTGAAATAATCTTTTAAATGTCATGTTTTTTATGTTATGTCAAAAATCTTGACGTGAGACCATCGCAGAGATGTCTGAGAGAGAAACGAACGACAACTCTGCAAGGGAGATTGTAAAAACCTTTTCCATAGCACATACGCAAAAAACACAAACATAAACATTGAAGATTTGTCATAGCTAGCTACCAAAATACACACGTGGAAGTACATGTACAGGTAACAGATATAATCGGGGCGAAACCACTCACCGCGAAACCACTCAGAGCGAACATGTAATCGGGGCGAACCCACCCGTTACCCTTCCCCTTTCAACATGTTCAAGTGGCCACCCCCCCCTTTTTTTTTTTTTTTACAGAATCTTTGATCCGTTTATGCTAAATATCCTAACACTTAACATACACAAGATGTAATACTCTCAAACTATGAAGATCAATTAACTAAACTTTACAATGGAATAGCCTTCAATGTGGTCTTCATGCATTCTTTAAAAAAATATTGAACTGAAATTGGCGTCAGTTGGAATTCGAAAACATCCATAATCACGAGCAATTAAGACAGATAACAAATCGAGTTACATGTATATTTTTAAAATCTTAAAACAGTTGTATATATAAAATCTTAAAATTAATCAAAACTTACCAGTAACTGTTATCCTGTCTTTTTGAATATTTTCCGGATGTCCTATTGCGCATGCTCTTAATTCGTACTTTGGCAAATTCGTACTGAATTCACATTAATCGCTGAATTTGTAAAATTCATATATTTACCATTCTTGTTAGTTGTAATAGTTATTAATGATATACAGTAGTGCGACTTTGTCAAGTCCGACCTCGTTATGGTCCGACAATGTTATAGTCCGACATTATTATAATCCGAATTATTTATCAGAGAAAAATAGAATTCCCGCTCGACGAAGATCCGACGTTGAATCAATGTTGGCAATTCAACTCAATTTGAATTCAGTGTTGAATCAACGTTACATCTTCAACGTTGAAAAGTCAACGTTGAATCAATATTGAATCTAGATTTATCAACGTCTAAACCCATTTTCAACTAATATTCAACGTTTAAACAACGTTGTGTGCCTGCTGGGTTATTACCTTCTATCATAAATCATGAGATCTTTATTTTGGTGTTAAATAAAAAGCAAATATATAGTTCTTGCAAATAAAATGTGATTTGTGGGACTATAAAAATAGGGATCAAAAAAAAAAAAATTGAACTAATTTTAATAAAAATAATAGCAGTAGTTAAATGACTGATATATTTTTTTGTTACAGTTATGAGCTGCGATGTATTATTTGGAACACGGATGATGTGGTTTTGGAAGACGATGCCTTCTTTACGGGAGAGAAGATGAGTGATATCTATGTCAAAGGGTGGATTAAGGGTCAGGATGATATGCAGGCCACAGATATACACTACAGGTAATGCAAGACACAAATACACAGTGACGTGTGATAACACTTAGTCATCACCATCCCTGGATATAGTATCCCAAAAATAAGGTTCTGATAGAAACTCCAAGCTTGCTTTCTCTTCAAATAATTTATATTTTATATGATACTAGTATGAAGTGTACACTTTGGCATTTGAATTATAATTGAAAAGCAGGCACGGATGCAGGAATTGAAGTTGGGGGGTGGGCGCAAAAACTAGGCTGGGGGTCTGGGGATCCTGGATTCTAGAGATTTTGTAGGGTAAAAATAAGGTCTACTGAGTAGGCATTTTTAATTTTCTCAATGAAACTATGATTTATGCTTTGACAATTTTAGGGTGGCACTTGCCAGATGCGCCCCCCCCCCCCTTAAATCCGCCACTGGAAAGTGTTGAGTACTCAGTGATATTATATTTTCATCCCATCATTTCAGTCTTCCACCTGCCACAAAGTTTCAATGGTTTTCCTCCATAGGGAAATATATGCCTCAAAGAAAAATAATTCACTTGGAAAATTTCACAAGAAGTTTTTAATGAAAAGGGCACAAACTGATAATCAGTAAAATTCTTCTGTGTACAACCCTGGAAGTCAGTCAAGAGGCACATTTGGCTATGTGTTGCAAGTTTATCACTTTGCTAATACAGTTTTCTCTTTGGCTACAGATTGAAATGGCTAGGAGAGAATATATAACATATATTGTAGTGTGGCACTCAACTTTTGCAGCAGATTTATTTCATTTTAATGTGAACGTTCTCATAATTAAATGGAGGGCATATATATATATCACAATTTACCCATTTCATGACATATAAAAATTCCATTAAATAACCAAACAGTCAATATATTTTATACAAATTTGTATCTATATTACATTCATACACAGTTAAAGAATTACATTAATTTTTACCCATGTCATTACAAAACAACATTTTTCATTTGTTTTTCCTTGTTTGAAGTTCAGTGATTATATTTACAAGATTCACCATTGCAGTAGAGAAATTTAGTTGAAGTATTACATTATAAGTTCTAAATTAACATTACCATGGTATTACATTTTACATTGACATATTACATTAGATACTTACATGTATTACATTATGTACATATTTGTTTTCATTTACATTTTACAAGCCTTACAATTTACATGGAAAAAAGAATAAAAAGAAAAAAAATGCTTTGATTTTGAGGGACAGAAAATATAAATATTAGTTTTGTAGTAAAGAAAAAATACTGGAGAACAGCATGCAGTATTGTGTATAGTTATAAAACTGCAAATTGTAAATCTAGGGTTTGTTCATTTACTCAACATATCTTTTTTGTAAGTCTTAATCAAGTTACTATCTGATCTGTGTTTAATTTACAATAAAATTTAAAAAAGAAAAAGAAAATGGATTTAGAGAGAGTCACACATTTTAAGACACATAAAAAGTTTGGTGAAACGAACTCTACAATGACCTTATCACCTGCATGTCTTCAGCAGAAATTTGTAGTTTATGATTAGAAAAACTATAATCCAAATAAGAATAAAAAATGACCACCATTTAATCATTGGCCATGCAGTTTTTTGTTGAAGTCATTTATGATGCCCATCAAGAAACGGTGAGCTTTCAGACGACAAGAAAGGAATGGACGGGCATTGTACTTTCGCGATTCTCTCTTTATTACTAAATCCCAATAAAAAGCATTCATTAAATGTGAGAAAAATAGACTTCTGGGTTCACTTTGTATTTTAGCTGCAAGTCATGTTTCTGTTCTAAGGAGGTCATCAAAATTTTTTTTTATGAAAGGAGCAAGGTGGGGTTTTTCTTTTGCGATTTTCTTTGTTGTATTCTTTTTCCTGTTGTTGGCTGATGATTATCTGGATATAAAATATTAAATAAAACAGAGATACAGAAGTCATATTTAGTTGAATGGTAAAAGAAGGAACCATTTATGGGGAGTTAATGATGTTAAGAGATAACATAATAAAGTATAGATCTTTATGCTTGATATACGTGAGATCTTGTTTCGTCTTGCGTGATCCAGTTTTTCGGGACTGGAACCAAAGCCTTTCAAGCTATATTTGATCAAATTTTGATTTACAGGTAAAAAAAGGTAATTTTCATGCCCCGCTTGTGAATATGAAACAAAAATGATCATCTCCTGTAGACTCAAATTACAATTTAAATCTAATTCAAATGAATGAATCTTTAATAAGATGAAGGTTAAAGGTTAAACCCTACTGGTAACTGTATCAGTCCCTGCTAAAATTGATCCTCCATCCATACAAATCGTTCCAGTGAGGTCGTGATACTGATACCCCACATTTTGGTAGCAACACAGCTTTTACATGCTAACTTCAAGCTTGATAAAGTCAAATTAAGGATCAG
This sequence comes from Saccostrea echinata, assembly GCF_033153115.1. NCBI lineage: Eukaryota > Metazoa > Mollusca > Bivalvia > Ostreida > Ostreidae > Saccostrea > Saccostrea echinata. The sequence continues at coordinate 4,088,200 of NW_026889759.1, forward strand.
TTTTATAAGGAAACTTATTCACTCAGAAACCTAGTATTTTATTAATGGGGATAAAAAAAATACAACTACTGCATGGTTAAAGCATATGCTGTACCTTGTATAACAGATGTTTCTTGAGGTGGTAGAACAGGATTTTGTCTCAGTGAGGGAAATTCAGAGAATTGGCCATCAATATTATAGATCCAGCAGCACCATCACGCTCCGAGGCCAAAATCAATATGCTTGTGAAGTTCTAATTCACTAGTTGACAATGCGATTACTCACTTGTTTAATTTCTTCACAAATTAAAAAAAATCACAATAACGGATTGGTATATAAGATTACAGATTTCTATACATGTATTGCTGGGAATCATTTTGAATAGTACAATAAATTTAAAATGCTGCGTAACCACTGGGTCACTTTTTTCGGCCACAGGAAAGCAGTATCTTATTGCGTAATTTTTTTAATATTCATTGTGTGTCTAAGCCTGTAATCGTATTTCACTGTTGATAAATGCTGCAAGTCAGTGTTTAATGAAAATTTGATGTATTAAAGACATATAAAGGATAAAGTAACAAAGAGCATATTAGATGCCTGATCATAACAACAATAGATGTCAGGCCTGTCGCAGCACAATAAAGTAATAAATTATCATTTTAAAGTCCGATTTAAGAGAGTGTTTCCTCCTGTGCAAATAATATATATGAAAAAATACCAGGAATCATGAATTCATGAATTAAAGAGAGCACTATGGTCTCTTACACTTGGGTGCATTTTCAATTCAAAAATATTTTGTACAATGTAAATACTGTAAATTATTGTGGTTTTCATAGAATTTTTATAATTCATTAAACAAGATTTGGGATAATATACATGAACATTAATAATTCTGTTACATGAAGTTAGAATGAGCAAACATCAAAGAGAGTAACCAAATAATCTGATGGGAAAGGGTTTAAAATATTTATATTATGATCTGTTTCCTGAATGGTTATTTTAAACATTTGTACATGTAATCAAGAGGGATTAAAAAAAAAATATGTATCAAAACAGTGACATGAGAATTATGAAATTTTTATATGTTGCACTTGTTTCTTGAATTAAAAAAAATCCAGCCTTGTCTTTTTTCTTGTAAAATCAAGGAAAAAATATCAACTGAATGCTGAATTTTTTTTTTTGGTGTCAATTTGTTCAAACCATGGAATAGGGCAAGGATGGGGCAACAAAGGAGTCAAAAGTTATCACTTAAAATATATATATATAAGAAAAATATTTTCCTATGAAATATATGGCTACAAATTGTCCAAATTATTAGTAAGCATATGTAGTGTTGTTTCAAGCTTGTTAAGACAGTGTCATCTAAGGCAGAAATGGGTTAGAAGATTACATAGAAATATACAATTAAAATTTTTAAATATTTACTTCAGGAACTAGATCAAAGGCTACATATTTTCAAATTTTTTGAAAGCATTGTGGTGTATTTTTGATTTAAATTTCTTCAGTTTATGAACCCCAGGGTGGAGATGGAGCCACAAGGAACTCAGGTTTTACATAGAAATGTGAAGAAAAAAAATATTGAAGGATTACATGGTTACAAATTGTCAAATGATTTGTAAGCCATGCTCATGTATAAAGAAACACTGGCCCCAAAGGCAGGGATACCGCAATAAACAGGACCCAGTTTTTACTCAGAAATATAAAAGATTTTATTTATTATGAAAATCTTCTGCTCATGAAGCACAGGGTTATGTTTTCTGATGAGTGATCAGGTTTCATTCCCAAGTAACTATAGGCCCTATGGTGACCAAACTTGCATGGATGATGCATGATCTAGGGATGCACAATACCAGACTTGATTCAGATGCTGGATCTTGCCTACATTTTCTGAATGAGTGACCAGGTTAATATTTTTGGAGCAGGCCAGTTCCCAAGTTACTATAAGCCTTTTGGTGATTAAAGCACTATCATGGATGCACACTACCAGACTTGCTATGGATGCTGGATCTGACCTACATTTTCTGGATAAGTGATCAGGTTAAAGTTTTTGGAGCAGGTTCATTCCAGTTTAACTTTAAGTGCTACCTGGACCAAACTTGAATAATGATGCATATAGGGATGAACACTACTGTAGATTTGCTTTGGATGCTAGATCAAACTTAGATTTCCAGATCAGTAAATGGTTAAAGTTCTTGGATCAGGTCCATTTGCAGGCAACTATACTTGCCTTATGGTGACTAACTTGCATTGATTAATGCATCAAGGGATGTACACTTCTAGATCTGCTGCAGATACTGGATCTGACCTACTTTTTTTCCATGAGATTAAAAAGGTTTTATTTTTAGAGCAAGTCCATTCCAAAGTAAATATAAGCCTTTTAGTAACTAAACTTGCATGTGTAGATGGTACATCTTTGGGATGCACACCAGCAGGCTTGCTTTAGATGCTGGATCTGATGTACATTTTCCAGATGATTGAACAGATCTGAGTTTTTGGAGCAGGTCCACTTCCAAGTAACTATCTGTATAAGTCCTATTGTGACAAACTTGCATGGATGAATCATCTAGGGATGAAAGCTACCAGACTTGCCTCAGATTCTGGATCTGATCTACATTTTCTGAATGCGTGACCAAAGTTTTTTTTTTGAAGAGGTTCACTCCCAGGTTACTATAAGTCCTGTACTGACCAAACTTGGTTCAGATGCTAAATCTTATGTACATTTTCTGGGTGATTGATAACAGTTTTTGGAGCAAATCCATTCCCAAGTAACTAAAAATCCTACCCAGATCCAACTTGCAGAAATGTTGCATCTAGGGATGCACACTACCAGAATATTTTTTAATGTGAGACTTTGCCCTACTTAAAGATTACATTCGATGAGGTGAGCTATGTAATTTTTGATTGTCTATGTTTGAACCTACATTTTGCAGAATAGGTCTGAGGTTAAGTGTTATATATTGCAGTATCAAAGAATTCTTGGAAAGACCACCCTCCCCACCCCACCCCCAGCACCACCACACACACATCCACCCACACCAAATGTTTGAAGTCCACTTTTGAAAATCCAGAGAGAAATAAAGTCTACCATCATTTATAAACCACCAATTTCTATCTGCAGGTCACTTACCGGAGAGGGCAATTTTAACTGGAGGTTTGTCTTTCCATTTGACTACCTGGTGGCTGAGGAAAAAATTGTGATTTCTAGGAAAGAATCCCTCTTTTCCTGGGATGAGTCTGAAACAAAAATTCCAGCTCGACTCAATCTTCAAGTCTGGGATGCTGATCACTTCTCTGCAGATGATTTTCTGGGTGAGTGATAGAATTTATTTTAATAAGTAATAATATACCTTTATATTCATGGTTAATAATAAACATTTATACATCTCTGAATATACAGGTTAATCAAAATATGTATATTATTTGGGTATTAAAAATTCATTTTCATTGCAATTTGTGTTTGAGTTGATGCTTTCTGAATGATATTGTATGAATGTTGGCTTTGTTGATAAAATATTTACACTTACTGTAAATAAATTAAAGACAGCATTATACAGTGAAACTTGTCTTATCTGGATGTTGGGTATTCCGAAATCTTCCCTAATACAATGTTAACTTTAAGTCCCTTTCAGAAAATTCATTTGCTTAAAATGTCTATTCCAGAATAAAGTTTAATTCGGTCAATTTCTTTGGAACCAATGGTGTCCAGATAAGACAAGTTTTTCTGTATATAAACAAAACAAAAATTATTAGAGTCATAAACATTTTTCTTTTAATGAGAAGCCTTTCTCCCACAGTGGAGCTACTGTAAAATTGCCATAACCAAAGCTGTTTTCATAAGATTAAGTTCAGGGACACATTCATAAATTCCACATATCTACTATTATTATTATTTTAAGCAAGAAATTCAATGATATTTCTTCTTATCAGAAGTAACTCATCTTGCTGACAGAAGCAATCTCCTGGTAGCCCAAATAATGTAGCATAATTAACTCAATTAGCACAGCTGATTCTGTGTCAATCCTGGAGCCCCATAGAGAAGGCTTATTGTTTATAGATACCACACCACGCAAAGATAAAGGATACTTATGTTACCAAACTCTTTACTGGGTTAATGAAGAAAATACAGAAAATGAATTTAAAATAGAAGTTCAGGGATGAAATGGGTATTCTTAGTGATAGTAACATTTTCTCCTGTGTTAAATGAAGGATGATTAACTAGAGTTTTCTCCCCCTCCTCTTTCCCCTAATTTTAGTGAATAATTGTGGAAATGCTTTTCAAGCCAGTAAAGGAATCATAAAAGCAAGATTTTGAACTAATTTTAAAACATAAAAATAATCCTTTTAAAATGAATATATTTATTATTCAGGGGCTTTCACCATGGACCTTAATCGATTTCCTCGTGGCGCCAAGTCTTCTAAGCTATGCACCCTCAATATGCTGGAGGATCCTAATATCCCTCACATGTCCTTGTTTAAACAGAAAAGGGTCAAGGGCTGGTGGCCATTTGCCGTCAAAAGCGAATCTGGGGACGAGTACGAACTCACGGTAAGAACTAACCAATGGTTATTGTAATTGGGTACGTTAATTATTTTAGATTAGCAAATGGCCTGCAGTCTTTTTTTTTGCAATTGCACAATGCCATCATTTAAAAGGATTACTCAATCGATTGAAAGCAATTTGTGAAAAATCAAAGCCAGAGAGAGGATCCAAGAAATCTATCATAGTGATTTCAATAGGGCTCCGCAGGAAAGGGGTTTAACAAATCCCAAAGCATGAGTAATGAGTTTATGGAATGGACATGGCAGATATTCTTTGCTATATTTGCCAGTAAATTTGAAGCAATTGGAAAGCCAAAATAACTTGTTAATTGGTGGAAGTAAAATTTTGAATGAAGTCATTATCCTAGGTAGAAAATTCCCCTCTAGGTACACTGGAATGTTCTTTGAAGAACCATGTCTCACACAGACACACATTTTACACAGTCCTCACTCATCATTATGGCTTTAAGTCAATGTTCAAAATTACTTTTTCTTGCTTTTGATTTTTCCTGATAATCTTTGAGCAATTTCATTTTGGGCAAAAATACTTATTAAAGGGAAATTGAAGAGGTTTCAAATTGCCCTAATCAGACTTAATTTCCTCCAGGTATTTTTTGTTGAAAAGGAAATGGGGGTCAGTAAACGCTGTCATATTTTGTAGCTGATCATTAGAGGTGAAACGTTGGCCTTCATAGGTAATTTTCTCTTCGTTGAGGGAAGTTGCAAGATGATCCACTGCAGTCGAGCATCTCATCTGTGCACAATTAAATCAGGAGACAAAATGAGTAATTTAGCAGAAATGTAAATCATACAAAAATGATTATACTTTCCTTGAAGTATTTTTGATTTTTAATAAGTGGATATGAATTTAGTGTATTGTGAATGAACCAATTCCATGTATAATACGTTAAAATAAAAAGATGATAATTATGCCAATTCAAAAAACCTGAATTTATGATAAACACATATCAGTACTCATGTCTTATGTCTTGTGCTGAAGAAAAATATTCTAGGAAATAATATGTCTTGTGCTGAAGAAAAATATTCTAGGAAATAATATTATACCAGGCTATATGTGAATGTTTTTCTTAACACATTTTTTTTTTTTTATGTAAAAATTTGCATCTTTCTTAGGAAGACTCTAATGGCATATTGCATTAGAAATCAATCTATTCTCTGCAAGAAAAATAAAACAGGGAAAATTTTCTGATAGCGTGAGTGAAGAAGAAGTGTATTTGGAAGTATCGAAACTAGAATTAAACGAAACAATATTACAACAATTAATGTTAATAACTGTAGGGCAAAGTTGAAGCTGAGCTCCATTTGATGACATCAGACGAAGCGGAGAAACACCCAGCAGGGCTAGGAAGAAATGAACCTGACGCATTAGAAAAACCCAAGTATGCCTCTCTTACAATTTCATTAATATTCTGGCTTATGCTGATTAAAACTGAACAAGGTTTCACAGAATTAATTGATTTTAGTTCAAATTTATTAGCCAGAAATTTCACATTGTTTTCTTTTCATCTGAATGTTATTTGTAGAAATTCGGTATTCAGTGTTACTGATGAATTTCCTTGTCTTTTGCAGCCGACCAGATTCCTCATTTATATGGTTTTTGAATCCCCTCAAGTCAATTCGTTACATTCTCTGGCACAACTACAAGTGGGTGATTATAAAGGTCCTCGTGGTCTTGCTACTGACTGCCCTATTGGTCCTGTTCTTTTACTCAATGCCGGGATACACTGTCAAAAAGATGATGGGCGCTTGACACGTTCTCATTACCGACAGGAAGCTACATCAATTTCCTCTACCGACCAACTTTGGTCAGTTGGCCAGTAGGTACCTAGGCTCTGACCAATCATTGCCCATCGTCTGTGTCATTTTCCTCGCTCATCGGAAGATTCTCCGACACATGTTAGAACCATTAATTACTATGTCAGGCATCGTTTAACAAAATATGTGTTCAATAATAGTTTCATTCACAAGGTATAAGTGTTGACATCAACAATGATAATACTTTGTAGTCAAAATGTGTGGACAATATGATTCTACGGTATTAGGAGTTCAAATCTGGGGATTGTCACACCCTGTTCTTACAGAGGCCTTTTACCACCTGCAGAGGCACTGGTTACCTTTACACCTGGTACTTACTTACCTTTGGCACATACAGGTGTAATTGACAGCAGGTAACATCTAGGCCTGGCCTGAAGATTGCGTAATATTATAAAATGCAGATGGTATTACATGTACTACATTATAGATATTTTTTATTCTTGGATAATGATTATTATTATGCTTGATGTACATTCCTTTCCCTTTCTGGATAGCCAGGAAGAAAATCATTTTTCCCTCCAAAATCCTAGAATATTTTGGTAGGATTTTATAGCTACATCATTATTTATGAGCCAGTTTCCATTTAAAGCATGCTAGGAAGTTTTTACATACAGGGGGTATATACTTGAAAAGTGAATGTTATTTAATATTGATGAACAGAATAAGGATATAATATTAATTTTTATTAATAGCAAGGTTAGTAAAATTCAATATTGTAATATACAGAGTAAAGCTACAGTTGAACTTCGGTATCTCGAACACTGATATCTCAAATACCATGAATACGTCAAAGTGATTTGGAAGTCCCAACCACTTATTCCTTAAGTATTTTACCCCTGATATCTCGAATACTCAGATATCTGGAAGTTTTTCACCAGTCCCATCGAGTTCGAGATAACGAGGTTTGACTGTATATGTATAAGAATCTCTTGTTGCACATGTCAATCTCATATCTCATATGATGTGAATCTCACTAGTATATGTCTACCTTTCTTTGTAAATAGAGGTGTATATATTATAAATATAACGAAAATAACTAGTCTTTTAGAGGTAATACCAATAATGTGTTGATGCAAACATGTATATATATATGTATAAATGTACTGATATTCATATATGCATTAAGGATATCATTTTTCAATGAAGTAAAGTTAATGGTGTCTGCTGGAAATTAGTTTTTTGGTACTTTGGATTATATTATTACCGGTATTGAAATAATTCATTCATAATGTTTAGAATTGGTTTTCGGTCCTTGTATGTTTGTATGTTCTAATCACTCTAAAGTTCTCAACAATCATCAAATTGTAAAACATTGATATATATTAGATTTAGTTTCAAGTTATTTGTAATTGACTTTTGACAGTTTTTGTTATTATTTATTAAGGAATCTACTCCATCAGGATGTATTTTAAAATTTCCTTTTTTATGAGCCTGGATTAAAAAAAAAAGTACCATGAATTAGAGTCATTTACATCTAAAGCATGACCTATTAACCTTTGCACAACATGTATTAATCCAGGCTTCAGTTTTTGGAGTTTGGTGAAAAGATATTTGATTTATTTTCTCTTTGTACATTTGACTATATTCAGGAAAATAGAAAACCCACCTCTAAATGTTTGCTGGGAAAATGTGAACATGACAACTACTTATCAAATGATCTTGAAAATACCAAAAAATACATTAAAATCTTATTATACATATAAACTGTTACTTTGTGCAATATTGTTATGAATTTTTATATTATAATTATTGAGTAGCATAATTAAAGGGCTACATTTTTTGTTGTAAATTGCCCTGAAAAGAAAAATACAGGTATGTTATTATGTTTGTTACTTATATAAAATGTGAGCATGTGTAATTATGGAATCCTGACCGAAATATTAAACATGATGCATGGATTGTTATAAACTAGATGTCAGACAGTTTTCAAATTGAAATAACAGAGGATGTTTTTCACTGGATAAAATTATCAAAATTAATTTCTTAGGTACCAGGTGTAGGTATATGGTTTTAATATTTTTCTTATTGGAAGAAATTATTAAAGATCTGTAATGTGATAGGAAAATGTAAATTGCTTTTAATCAATTTACTACACTACAATGAATTAAAAAACAATTGTTAAGTACTCTGGATTAATTGAAAAATCCTGATAAATTGTGAAATAAAATGTCTCATGGCATGTCAATGATATTGTTTGATTGACATTACTAGCAATTCTGTGATAATTTTATTGTTTAGAGACGTTAAAAAAAATTGCAGTTAAAACTAATTCCCCAAAATTGTCTTCATCTAATGCTTCGACTAAGATTGCTTTTAATTCACTGAATTCTAATTCATTTTGTTAAAATAGAACAGGCTTGTTCCAATATGGTGAAAATTAAAAAAAAAAATCTGGTTTCATTATGCTTACTCCTTCCTTTGTTTGATCTCTGACAAAAGCAATCAAATTTGTCTTGTTTTCTGATTATTTGTTATTCGATACCAAAGAGGCAGACTTGCTGTATGATAATTTTTTTTTTGACTGTAGATTGTTTTAGAGAATTCATTTGAAATATTTGCCTCATTTGGTACATGGTGTTTGAACAAAAAAATTTATACTGTGATGCACAAAATTTGTTGTCAATAAACAGGTCATTGCAGTTGGCATTTTCATTTTGTTTTGGATTAAGAAATGTAATAATTCAGGTTGTGAAGAAAAACTCCAAAGTACCGGGTATTGCAGACTGGCTTGATGCTTTTTAAATTTCCTGGGTCAAAGAATGAGAACCACTTTTTCACAGTCCCATCTTTTGCTAAAAATGGGATTTTATTGGTAATTTGGGTGTCTTTCTGTTTGTCCATCATTCTGTCTGTAGTACTTTTAGTTTTCTAATGGTTTTAATAAAAGTCCTCTAGTTTTTAAAATGAAATTTTATATCATAACTCCCTATGACTTGAAAAATACCCTTATTGATTTGAGTAGACCCAATGGATTTTGAAGTCAAAAGGTCAAAGGCCAAGGTCAGAAATTCATATATTGCAAACACAGGTTTCCAGATGATAACTTTACATGGCTTTCTTTGAGCTTTTGCAATGAAGGTGAAGGCTATATATTAAGAAAGGCACTGAATTTGAGGCCAAAAGGGAGAAGGTTAAGGTCACAAATTCATGTAGGGTATTAACGAGGTTGGATCCTGATATTTAAAGTCTTAAACTTTTTTTGTCAAGTATATTTTTAGTTTCTACACACATAGCTTAATTAAAAATCAAAACAAAAAATGGGGGTCAATATGCTTTTGGCGCTACAGTACATTTAATATGACCTTTTTGCACTGAAATTTGTGTCTTAATCAAAAATCACATCTTCAACGTTTTTCCTCCAATGTTTTTATCCCAATAAATCATGGGGCAAAATAAACTATTAGTCTATTTAAAAAAAGACACATTAAAATTGTGACTAAGAAAAAGTTTCAAATTGCTTCGCATAATCAATTATTTGACCTTTCTGCACTCGCAAAATGTGATTTTTCTGGCATTAAAAATTTAACAAGCAAGAAAATTATTTTAAAGTCTTAAACTTTTGCTGAATTTAAGCAGACTGATCAAAGTTATCTTATATATTAAGAAAAGAAAAACAAAAGTGGGGGTCTATGATGTAAATTTTTAGATATTACTAAAAAAGTGTTAATTTTACATTAAAATTGGCTCAATTTTTTTCCTGGACTTTCAGAATATATATACTATATTTGTCACAATGAAAGAATTCAAAAGAAATAATTTGATAGATATTTCAGAACCACCGTAAAACATTTCACTGCAAAAAACAGCTCTGTTTGCAACCAGCATGGAAAAATAGGAATCTAAACTTAACAGTACTGTATATATTTCAAAAGGAAAAAATTGATCATTTTCTTCTAAAAAATCTTCCGCCACAAAATATAGTTCCTGACTTAATCCTATTTGAATGGAATTTAATCGTGTTTTTTTCATTGGATATAGTTTAATTTGCAATTTAGAATCCAGATTTAATGTTAGAACTCAAAAATGATGCAGAATTTTAGAAATAATGGTCCAGACCAAAATCTGCTCAAAAGCTCAGGATCGAACCTCCTTAAATGGTGTAATAATTTCTGGGTGATATCTTAAAAAGTCTTTAAATGTTTGTAGTGAAATTTTATTTCATATCCCTTATGATTTAAAGAAGTCCCTTTTGATTTTTAGGTTAAAAGGTCAAAGGCCAAGGTCAAATATTCATATTATGCAAAAAAAAAAATGGTTCCCAGATAATTAAGTTCTTTCTGAGCTTTTGCAATGAAACTTAAAAGGTGTTGACTGAAACTTAAGAAGGACCCCTGTCTTTTAGGCTTAAAGGTGAAAGGTCAAGGTATGGTATGAAATGGTTTCTAGATCATTACTTTCTAAAACATGACCTCTATTTATTTTGAAGTGAAAGGATCAGAGGTCAAGGTCACAAACTTGTATGTTGTTACAGATTGTTTCCAGATGATATCTGAAATAAACTTCTGTCCTTAAACTGGGGACATAGATTACAATAAGCTTGTTTTTTAATGCACCATATAATTGGGAGAAGGGGGAGGGGGCCATCCAGTATTTTACTCTAAAAATCAAGCAGTACTTTTTATAAAATATATGAGTGGTATGAAATGTAGCTCAATTTTATTTTGAGCCCAAATGACACAATTCCAAAGGATGTACTGTATGCAAGGAAATTTTCACCCCTGTTTTATTTTTGGTCCTTTCGCCCTCCTTACAAGAGGGCAAGTTTAAAATGGGTGAATTGGAAGAAGACGGTACATGTATTATCTCTTTAAAACAATTGTGTCTTTGTGAATTGTTTTCAGGTGTGAATGGGCGAAAATAACATGGGGTGAAAATAATGTAGGGCAAAAATAGCCCTGTATACATTAGTGCCAAAAGTAAATGATGGAAAGAATTTCTATTGATGATGTTTAGGCCAAATTGAAATGTATTATCCTTATTAAAAAGGGGTAACTGCAGTGGACCCTGCTAGAAAAAAAGATATCCCAGTATAGGGAAACAATTAACATTTAAGTGGTGAAAGACCTTATAAACAACTGAACCAGGAATGGCAAGAAGTTACTTGAGAGAGCTCTTGTAAGATAACAGGGAGGTTTTTTTTTGTACATACAGGTTTATAAAAACCTGAGAAATGAGATCAACAGATTAACAATCTCTACAGAACAATAAATGTTAGATTGTACCCACAGACTGGTATAAAGAATGGATCTACACTGTTTCCATAGCACTCAAAATGCAGGAAGCATTGTGGGGGTTTATCATTTCATAGGACAGGTGTGACCTTTCACCTTAGAGGACATCTCTATAGAAACGCAATGACCCCATGACAAAAACCACTGTTAGAAAGCAGCTTCAAAGCCACAATTATGTGTTTCTTTATCATACTTGTCAAAACAGTTCAGGAAAACTGACTTTATCTAGTTTATAGGCTCATTCCTTATCATGGAGTGCTACAAATTTTGTTTATGTTTTAGCATCAAAGGGGTCTGAAATGTAACCTTAAGTCTGAGAGGTGCATGAAGGAATTACTACTTCAAAACATGTGTGTTCCAAGCCTTTATCTTGATCTGTCTGAGATTAGCTAATGCACTAAACTTGAAAATAGATTTTGAAATATCATAAATTGTGTGCAAAATTAATTGCCCATTATATTATCTCTCTGTTTTAATATTAAATGTTGCCAGAATCAGCATTTGCACTGGAGGCATGCTGAAAGTTATCATAATGTATTTATACAATTTCATCCCTTTCAAGCATTCAAAAGTTATGTCTTAATTATCTGTACTTGGGACAAATGACAAATGCACTGACAATTTCCATAAAATAGATGAATATAAAAAAAACTCTGATTTACTTGTATTAATTGCTTTTGAAAGTTGTTGATTTTGAAAAAATAAAAAGAGTCAGGCAATGCACTTAACACCTCATAAAATACTAGATACTGAGAGAAAGGTATATTCTGCAGGTGTCCAGGTTTTAGTCATATACAGTCAAGCCTGGTTAATCTGGACACTTGTGTTCTAGGCAAACTGTCTTAGATTAATGAAGTGTCTATATTACTGACACTGACTTATTATAATTGGAAGGTATAAATGTTAATTCTTTTCCCCACCAATTTCATCCAAAAGGTGAACTCTCTGGACTATTAGTGTCTGCATTAACAAGGCTCTACTGTATAATACAGTGCAATCAAAATTGCTAGAATTGATACAGATATACTCTCAGCTATAGTATAATAAATTCCAATTATAAATTAGAATGGTACCTTTAGGTTGGCTTCAATCTGGGTTAAGTTAATCCGGAACAATCTATTCCAGATAAATTTAAACACAATGTTTACTATATATATAGAGAGACAGAATGAGAGATATATATATAAATACATGTACTTAATACAAACCAGATTTTAGGGAGTTATAAACAGCTCTGATGATAATTGTTGACAAAAGCTGGGACATAATTTTAAGATTCTTTCATGCACGGAAGGAATATCTAGGGTTACCATATGAATAGAGCACAAGTTCTTACGGATTTTAATGATACTATTTTTAATTGAAATGTTTATTGTGTATATTGCTTACATAGCTATTTTAAAGATCAAATATCAATATCTTGATTACCCCAAAACATATTACTTAAATACAAATGAAAATAATAGAAAATACAGAAAACAATTGATCTGAAATTAGCCATGGAATCTGGTGAAAAACTTACAGGGAGTCAATGGCAAATTTCTCCAAAATAATTAGAAACAAGAGGCCCAAGGGCCTTGAATCGCTCTTCTGATATACTGTACAACCTATCACTTTTATTTGAAGCCTCTAAGTATCCTGTATATTTAGATAAACCCTTGAAATTCCAATTCACACTCTGAGAACCCAAGATGAATCTAAGCCAATTAGTACCTGAGAGTTGGTCATGGTGACCTACTTATCACTTGTCATTCTCTGAGGACCCATCAACTAAGTTTGATGATTCAAAGCCAATTAGTACCTAAAATGTTTTTTTTTTAAATTATAACCATAAAATTCTATAAGTAAGTCAAAGTGACCTACTTTTCAGTTGTTGTACTCCAAGGACCCAAGATGCACCAACTGACAAAGTTTGATGATTCTAAGCCAATAAGTACCTGAAATATTTAATTAAAGCCATAAATTTTCAAAAGTAGGTCACAGTGACCTACTTTTCAGTTGACCTACTCCAAAGACCCAAGATGCATCAACTGACAAAGTTTGATGATTCTAAGCCAATTAGTACTCAAAAACTTACAGGGAGTCAATGGCAAATTTCTCCAAAATAATTAGAAATAAGAGGCTCAAGGGCCTTGAATCGCTCTTCTGATATACTGTACAACCTATCACTTTTATTTGAAGCCTCTAAGTATCCTGTATATTTAGATAAACCCTTGAAATTCCAATTCACACTCTGAGAACCCAAGATGAATCTAAGCCAATTAGTACCTGAGAGTTGGTCATGGTGACCTACTTATCACTTGTCATTCTCTGAGGACCCATCAACTAAGTTTGATGATTCTAAGCCAATTAGTACCTAAAATGTTTTTTTTAAAATTATAACCATAAAATTCTATAAGTAAGTCAAAGTGACCTACTTTTCAGTTGTTGTACTCCAAGGACCCAAGATGCACCAACTGACAAAGTTTGATGATTCTAAGCCAATAAGTACCTGAAATATTTAATTAAAGCCATAAATTTTCAAAAGTAGGTCACAGTGACCTACTTTTCAGTTGACCTACTCCAAAGACCCAAGATGCATCAACTGACAAAGTTTGATGATTCTAAGCCAATTAGTACCCAAAATATTTAATTAAAGTCATAAATTTTCAAAAGTAGGTCAAGGTGACCTACTTTTCAGTCAACCTACTCTGAGGACCCAAGATGCATCAACTGACAAATTTTGATGATTCTAAGCTAAATAGTACACGAAAATATTAAATACAGCCATAAAAATTCAAGAGTAGGTCTCCGTGACATACTTTTCAGTTGTCGTACTCCATGGACCCAAGATGCATCAACTGACAAAGTTTGATGATTCTAAGCCAATAAGTACCTGAAATATTTAATTAAAGCCATAAATTTTCAAAAGTAGGTCACGGTGACCTACTTTTCAGTTGTTGTACTCTGAGGACCCAAGATGCATCAACTGACAAAGTTTGATGATTCTAAGCCAATAAGTACCTGAAAATATTTAATTAAAGCCATAAATTTTCAAAAGTAGGTCACGGTAACATACTTTTCAGTCGACCTACTCCAAAGACCCAAAATGCATCAACTGACAAAGTTTGATGATTCTAAGCCAATAAGTACCTGAAATATTTAATTAAAGCCATAAATTTTCAAAAGTAGGTCACGGTGACCTACTTTTCAGTTGACCTACTCCAAAGACCCAAGATGCATCAACTGACAAAGTTTGATGATTCTAAGCCAATTAGTACCTGAAATATTTAATTATAGTCATATAAATTGAAAAGTAGGTCACGGTGACCTACTTTTCAGTTGATGTTTTTTGAGGACCCAAGATGCATCAACTTACAAAGTTTTATGGTCATAGGCCTCAAAATGTCTAAATTATGCCTATAAAACGCTTTGAAATCGAATGCCTGCAAAGTTCAAAAAGTAGGTCACTGTGACCTACTTTTTAATAAGTATGTTTTATGGCCCCAAGATGCATCATCTTACAAGATTTAATGATTCTAAACCTCTCAGTATTCGAATTAATGGCCTTAATTCTTTTGAAAAAGATAAGCCATAAAATTCAAAAAGTAGGTCAAGGTGACCTACTTTTTGGTTGACATACTTTGAGGACCCAATATACATCAACTGACAAAGTTTGATGATCATAGGCCTTGTATTGTTCAAAATATGCCTCTAAATCATTTTGAAAAAGAATGGCCGCAAAATTTAAAAAGTAGGTCACCGTGACCTACTTTTGAGTCAACATGATATGAGGTCCTTAGATGCATCAACTGACAAGATTTGATGATCCTAGTCCTTATAGTAAGCAAAATATCAACATTTTAATAAAATGTAATTTTTGTTCAACTTTGAAGTGACCTTGAGACCACGCCCTTTGCCCCAGGGTAAATCCCCGTGCAAATTTTAATCTACAACATATCCTCATCCTTTTGTGTAAGTTTGGTGATAATCTGCCCAGTGGTTCTTGAGAAGAAGATTTTTTAGCAATGAGTACTTTTGTTTCTATTTTCCTAATTATCTCCCCTTGTTTAAGGGTCACAACCCTAGTTTTAGTATAAATGGGAGCCCTTGGGCCAAGGATACCCTGTGACAAATTTGACAATAATTGGCCGGGGGGTTCTTGAGTTATGGCCCATATTCTAAAAAGTTTACGCACACCGCACGCCGCACACCGCACAAATGGCCATAGCATTAGCTCTTTGAGCCTTTGGCTCAGAAGAGCTAAAAATATAACCAACTTATAAGCAGCAGACTTATTTAAACAATAAAATGCTTTCTTTGGTTGTTAGTTCAGGAATTAATGTTGCAGCTGTTGCAGAAAAAATGCATAACCTGCATAAGTGGGTTGTGTAATTTTTTCCTACAATAGCTGCAACATTAATTCCCGAACTAACAAAGAAAGAAAGACATTTTATTGTATTTATATCCGTACAAATAATCATTTAAAGTAGGATTTAATTAGATGAAATATTGTTTATTAATTTGTACCTAATTGTACGTTTCATTGATGGAATAGCCACTGCCCCAAGAATATGCTTCGTGTTGTTTACTGACTGATAAAAAGGCAACATGGTTTTCTTAAGAAATAAAGGAAATAATCTTCAGTGAATGAAAATATAAACAAATATGGTAGCATAACTCATATTGTGTCCACACTGCAGTTCTTATCATGGGTATAGGCTTAACATTATCAAACAACATGATACTGAAATAATGACATCAAAGTATAATCTGAATAATGTACCAGCTTCCCAAGGAATTACCCAAAACTTTTCTTACAGGACAAGATGTCTAACTGCATCAGGTGAGTGACCATCGAATACGAGCCATGGATAATCTCATCTTTTACTTATCGGTAAAAAACGAGATTGCCCTTGGGTGCAGGTGAGTATGGAGAGAATTGTGCTTTGGAGAGAATGATTTTAAATTCATTAATGATGTAATAATATTAGTAAATGACTGTGTATCCATTTGATATTTTTGGTATCATTTGTAAAGTGGGTAGATCTGATTGAAAGCTCCTGTAGAAAGTGTGTATAAATTCACTATCAGTTGAACTCTATGAAGAAAGTATCGGTTGATCAGTGTGCAAAATAGTAAGCAAAATAATTTTTTTTTCTTTTCACTTTTAACAGGCCATAGGCAAAATACTTTTCAGAATGTTCTAAATATAGATTTTTAATTAACTATTTATCACCTTGACATCCATATCAAATTGATTCATAAAATTCTTTAGTCATTTACTAATGCTATTTAAATATTCCATTAAATCCCTAATGCATCTTTACAGACTACATAAAATATGTAAGTTAAAGGGCCATCAAAAAAATTTATTCTCCTGAGCACCTATAGACTTCTGCTGCACTTGGGCATCCATATTCTTTGACTAGAAAAGGCTTACTTGACCCCGGCTTGAAATATAAAAATATTGGATGATCTTTATTAGTTCACAGTACTTAATGCACCTTCCTTTTGTGCATTGCGTAACATAACCCATGAGAATTAATTACCTAAAATAAATTATGCAAAAATGTCTTTCATTTATAATTAGATGAGGCTCATGAGCTACTATGCTCACCTGAGTCACAATTCCCTTCCTAACAGATATTGATAAATGACACCCCTTATGATGTCAGTGAGTTAAAGTTCATGATTTCCACAATATATTAACAGTATACCGAGGCTTATGTTCAAGTGAATGTTAATGTAATTTTGTAGAACACTTTCTTCCACAATACATCCAAACATAGTCTTTGAAGCCATACTTGAAACTACATCACATGCATGGAGATGCTTGGATTGTGGCCCCCTTTATTAGTTTTTTTAGAGAGATTTTTCTTGTACATTCTAAAGTAAAATATTGACCCCTATTGTGGCCACACCTTAGGTCCTGGGGCCACAATTTGAACAAATATGCATTTATGCTACACAGGGATGCTTAACTGTTTGACTAATTATGGCCCTGCTTCTGTTAATCTGTAATTCCCCTAGAGGTCATGATGTGCACCTAAAATACATGGGATGACACTCTAACGTTAGCCCTTGGCTCAGGTGAGCTAAAAATACAATGAAATATGCCAATAAAATCTATATCCTTAAAAATGTGTGATGCTGAATTTAAAGTCTGACTTTCAATGAATTTTTGACATTGAATTTGAAAACAACCAATGGCAGTTTAATCTGACTGTACTTACAGGAGCACTCTGTGACATTTCTACATTCTTCACCACTGGTTTTTGTTCACAGCCAACTTTTAAAGGAAAGATTATCAGTGGAGATACAATTCTTTAAAAAGATATTTGTCATTAAACTGAGACAACAAAATTGGACCAAAACTGGGATCCAAATAAAATGCAACCTTGTTTCTCAAGGTGTTTTTTGAAGAGCAGAAACCGTATTTTTTGTCAAAACCCTGGAAGAAATAATGATACTAATTAATCTAATAACTTGCACCAAGAGAAAAGCATGCTTTGAAACCAGTTTATGGTAAGGTTAACAATTAGTTTCTTTTTTTCTATATCCATACCTTGCATTAGAAATTGAAGGAATGTTTCTAGGTCCATGTTTCTAACTCACATAGAAAGCTTTGTTTTTTTATTGTTAAAAATACCAAATTTTTCTCCTTTCCCAAATGTCAGCGTTAAAATTCTCAGAGATAATAGAGTGTAGTCCCTTTTATGTAACATTCTAGTAAATCTGTAAATATTTCCAAGAATAACAATTTCAAACTGTATTACTTGAAATAAAAAATTGGTATTGAAGAATCAGTCACCAAATATGGTAAAATCATTAATTTCATGGGGTCAAATTTTCCTGGTTCGAGGAAAAAGTACTGGGGATTTGATTTCATGGCTGAAGGAAAATCATGATACTGTACTTTGAAATTGAAACATTTTTTGGAGATCCTGAATTTGTGGGTCTCTTCATATCATGAAAACAAGGAAAAATTAACATGAAATTAACAATTTCACAGTCCATTACAGAATATTAACCCCTGATCACTAGTGTGCCTTCATTCATCAAAGTTTATGGTGCAACACTCCAAAAAGTATTGACAGAAAACACTGCACACAAAATACAGACTTTGTTTTCATACATTTTTATTGCTTATTCTCCTCATGCATTTGTTTCATTATAACATACAACCTGTCTCACAAAACTGGACTGAACCATAATTATATATAATAATGAAGATATGGGGGAAAAATCACTGGAGCAAAAAGCTGCCAGTGGACATACCAGATTTACAGCAAAGTACAAAATCTTTGGTTAAGCTGAACCGTACAAAGAAATATGACAAATCACATGACACACAAAATGGATTTATTTGTACATAGATAACTGTTGGATGAATGGACGACGGATGTACAACCTCTTTAGTTTAAGTCCAGAATTATAAAACATGTATTACAATTTAAAGAAAATGGTTGAACATTGAAAAATTAGGGGGAAAACATTGTCTGAACTGTGCATACCAAATATTACTAACCCTAGGAAAGAAAAAGACTCTTTGGGTTCCATAAATTTAAGCTGAAGAAATATCATATCAAAAAATAAAAACTTTTAATCTGTATATGTACACCAGTTTTAAACATTTTAAAATTCATTTTCTAAATTAACCAAAAAAATCCCCCTAAAATGATAAAAATCTGAAGATAAAAGGGGGGAGGGGGTCAAAAAGGAGAACAATAAAAA